>NW_027362028.1:337500-937500 GCF_039654945.1 Dendrobates tinctorius
TTGGGTTAGGGCTAGGGTTAGGGTTAGGGCTAGGGCTGAGATTAGGGTTAGGGTTGTGTTTGGGGTTAGGGTTGGAGTTAGAATTGGGGGTTTCCACTGTTTGCGCACATCAGGGGCTCTCCAAATGCAACATGGCGTCTGATCTCAATTCCAGCCAATTCTGAGTTGAAAAAGTCAAATGGTGCTCCTTCCCTTCCAAGCTCTGCCATGCGCCCAAACAGTGTTTTACCCCCACATGTAGGGTATCAGCCTACTCAGGACAAATTGCAAAACAACTTTTGAGGTCCAATTTCTCCTGTTACCCGAAGGAAAATAAAAAATTGAGGGCAAAAATATCATTTTTGTGGAAAAAAAGTTATTTTCACGCCCGGGCATTATAAACTTCTGTGAAGCACTTGGGGGTTCAAAGTGCTCACCACACATCTAGATAAGTTCAGTGGGGGGTCTAGTGTCCAAAATGGGGTCACTTGTGGGGAGTTTCAATAGTTTAGGCACATCAGGGGCTCTCCAAACGCACATGACACCCGCAGACCAATCCATCAAAGTCTGCATTCCAAAACGTCACTGCTTCCCTTCCAAGCCCCGACGTGTACCCATACAGTAGTTTTCTCCCACAAATGGGGTGTCATCGTACTCACAACAATTTGGACAACAACTTTTGGGGTTCAATTTCTCCTAATTTCTCCTGTTACCCTTGGAAAAATAAAAAAATTGGGGACTAAAAGATCATGTTTGTGGAAAAAATACGATATTTTTTACTTTCATGCCCGTGCACTATAAACTTCTGTGAAGCCCTTGGGGGTTCAAAGTGCTCACCACACATCTAGATAAGTTCCGTGGGGGGTCTAGTTTCCAAAATGGGGTCATTTGTGGGGGGTTTCCACTGTTTAGGTACATTAGGGGCTCTCCAAAGACAACATGACACCCGCAGACTATTCCATCAAAGTCTGCATTCCAAAACGTCACTACTTCCCTTCCGAGCCCCGACATGTGCCCATACAGTAGTTTTCTCCCACATAGGGGTATCAGCGTACTCAGGACAAATTGGACAACAACTTTTGGGGTCCAATTTCTCCTGGTACCCTTGGGAAAATAAAAAAATTGGTGACTAAAAGATCATGTTTGTGGAAAAAATACGAATTTTTTATTTTCACGCCCCGGCGTTATAAACTTCTATGAAGCACTGGAGGGGTCAAAGTGCTCACCACACATCTAGATAAGTTCCTTAGGGGGTCTAGTTTCCAAAATGGTGTCATTTGTGGGGGGTTTCCACTGTTTAGGTACATCAGGGGCTTTCCAAACGCGACATGGTGTCCGATCTCCATTCCAGCCAAAAACGTCAAATGGTGCTGCTTCCATTCCGAGCTCTGCCATGCACCCAAATAGTGGTTTACCCCCACATGTGGGGTATCAGCGTACTCAGGACAAATTGCACAATAACTTTTAGGGTCCGGTTACCCTTGGGAAAATAAAAATTGGGGGTGAAAAGATCATTTTTGTGGAAAAAATATGATTTTTTAATTGTACCGCTGTACGTTATAAACTTCTGTGAAGCCCTTGTGGGTTCCAAGTTCTTACCACATATCTAGATAAGTTCCTTGGGGGGTCTAGTTTCCAAAATGGGGTCACTTGTGGGGGGTTTCCACTGTTTAGGTACATCAGGGGCTTTCCAAACGTGACATGGCGTCCGATCTGAATTCCAGCCAATTTTGCATTGAAAAAGTCAAACAGCGCTCCTTCCCTTCTGAGCTCTGCCATGCGCCGAAACAGTCGTTCCCCCCCAACATATCAGGTATCAGCCTACTCAGGACAAATTGCACAATAACTTTTGCAGTCCAATTTGTCCTGTTACCCTTGGTAAAATAAAAAAAATTGAACTTGAAGTATTTTTTTTGTGAAAAAAAAGTTAGATATTCATTTTTTTTTTTAAATATTCAAAAAATTCCTGTGACGCACCTAAAGGGTTAATAAACTTCTTGAATGTGGTTTTGAGCACCTTAAGGGGTGCAGTTTTTAGAATGGTGTCACTTTTGGGTATTTTCTATCATATAGACCCCTCAAAGTGGCTTCAAATGTGATGTGGTCCGTAAAAATAAAATGGTGTTGCAAAAATGAGAAATCGCTGGTCAACTTTTAACCCTTATAACTTCCTAACAAAAAAAATTTTTGGCTCCAAAATTGTGCTGATGTAAAGTAAACATGTGGGAAATGTTACTTATCAAGTTTTTTGTGTGCCGTATCTCTGTGATTTAAGGGCATAAAAATTCAAAGTTGGAAAATTGCGAAATTTTCAAAATTTTCGCCAAATTTCCATTTTTTTCACAAATAAACGCAAGTTATTTGAATGAAATTTTACCACTATCATGAAGTACAATATGTCACGAGAAAACAATGTCAGAATCACCGGGATCCATAGAAGCGTTCCAGAGTTATGACCTCATAAAGGGACAGTGGTCAGAATTGTAAAAATTGGCCCGGTCATGAACGTGCAAGCCACCCTTGGGGGTGAAGGGGTTAATAAATTTGCAAAATTTCAACATTTTGTTTTTTGTTTCAGTCAAGATGGGGTGCAGAGTGTACATTAATGAGGAAAACAATGAACTTTTTGAATTTACCAAATGGCTGCAATAGAACAAAGAGTCAAAAATTTAAAGGGGTCTGAATACTTTCCGTACGCACTGTAAATCAGCCTAGAACACAGCATTTGTTAAATATAGTAATAGATCCAAGCTCAATACATTCTTGCAGACTTGTTTCTATATGCTAAACTTGGATTTATGTTGGTCTATGTTCTTCTAGACTGTTTTCTGTTACTATACTTACAGACAGTGGGAGAAATTTTTATTTGATACACTGCCGATTTTGCAAGTTTTCCCACCCACATTTCTCCAATGGAGAGGTCTGTGATTTTTATTGTGGGTGCGCACGTCAACTGTGAGACAGAATCTAAAAAATAATTAACAGAAAATCCCATTGTGTGATTTGAAAATACCGTTTATACTTGTATATAAGCTGAGATTTTCAGCACTTTTTTGGGGTTGAATACGCCCCCCCCCCCCCCCCCTTCGGCTTATACACGAGTCAATTGACCCAGAAAGCCGGTGGGGGTCACAGAGGCAGGAGCCGGCAGCTATGGCTAAAGCCTGTGCCGCTGCTGTAATAGAGCACAGTGCCAGCTGCAGCCACCGGCTTCCAGCACACACACCTTCCTGAGCGCCCGTCGCTGCATCTCGTTCGTTACGGCTTCCAGCAGCTCTTACGACCAAGTGATCACGTGGCCTCGCTAATTAAGGTAATGAATATGCACGCCTATCCACTCCCATAGGCGTGGAGTGCAAATTCATTACCTTAATGAGCGGGGCCACGTGATCGCAGGAAGAGCTGCTGGCACCGGAACCAACGAGATCCAGTGACGGGCGCGCATATCAGGACAGGAACCGGGGGAGCCGCGCATATCAGGACAGGGACCGGGGGAGCCGCGCATATCAGGACAGGGATTGGGGGAGCCGCGCATATCAGGACAGGGACCGGGGGAGCCGCGCATATCAGGACAGGGATTGGGGGAGCCGCGCATATCAGGACAGGGACCGGGGGAGCCGCGCATATCAGGACAGGGATTGGGGGAGCCGCGCATATCAGGACAGGGACCGGGGGAGCCGCGCATATCAGGACAGGGATTGGGGGAGCCGCGCATATCAGGACAGGGATTGGGGGAGCCGCGCATATCAGGACAGGGATTGGGGGAGCCGCGCATATCAGGACAGGGACCGGGGGAGCCGCGCACATCAGGACAGGGACCGGGAGAGCCATTCATACCAGGACAGGTATGAGGGGACAATGCATACCCGGCTTATACTCGAGTCAATAAGCTTACCCAGTTCAGTTTTCCGTGGCAAAATTAGGTGCCTCGGCTTATATTCTAGTATATACGGTAATTAAATTGAATTTTATTGCATGAAATAAGTATTTGATCACCTACCAACCATAAAGAATTCAGTCTCTCACAGATCTGTTTATCTTTAAGAAGCCCTCCTACTCTGCACGTATTACCTGTATTAATTGCACTTGTTTGAACTCTTTACTTGTATAAAATACACCTGTTCATACACTAAATCTATTACACTCCAGCCTCCCCACCATGGCCAAAACCAAAGAGCTGTCTGAGGACCCCTGGGACTAAATTGTAGACCTGCACAAGGCTGGGATGGGCTACAGGACAAGAAGCAAGCAGCTTGGTGAGAAGGCAACAACTGTTGGCACAATTATTAGAAAATGGAAGAAACACTAGATGACTGTCAATTTTCCTTAGGCCGGGATCATACTGCCGTGTGTTATGTGCGAAACTCGCACGAGTCTCTTGCATCAACACCCGGCGCTGCCGCTGGCACTCAGGACCGGAGCTGCGGCTGCATAGAAATACATGCAGCCGCAGCTCCGGTCCTGAGTGCCAGCGGCAGCTCCGTGTGTTGATGCGAGAGACACGTGGGAGTTTCTTGCATCACACGCGGTAGTGTTATCCCGGCCTTAAGTCTGTGGCTCCCTGCAAGATCTCTCCTTGTGGCGTAAGGATAATTCTGAGAAAGGTCAGGAATCACCCCGCAAGGTCCCCTTGCTCACGCCGGCACATGTCCAGGCCCGTTTGGATCATCCAGGTGCTCATTGGTGAACTTCAGAGGAGGCATGGGAGAAGGTCATGTGGTCAGATGATACCAAAATATAACTTTTTGGTATCAGCTCCACTCGCTGTGTTTGGAAGAAGTACGAGTACAACCTAAAGAACACTGTCCCAACCATGAAGCATGGTGGAGGAAATAGCATACTTTGGGGGTGCTTTTATGCAAAGCGAACAGGATGACTGAACCATATTGACGGAAGGATGGATGGGGTCATGTATCATGAGATTTTGGCCAACAACCTCCCTCCCTCAGTAAGAGCATTGAAGACTGGTCGTGGCTGGGTCTTCCAGCATGATAATGACCCGAAATACACAGCCAGGGCAACCAAGGAATGGCTCCGTAAGAAGCATTTCAAGGGTCCTGGAGTGGCCTAGCCAGTCTTCAGAACTGAACCCAATAGAAAATCTTCAGAGGGAGCTGAAACTCAATGTTGCCCAGTGACAGCTCCGAAACCTGAAAGATCTGGAGAAGATCTGTATGGAGATGGGGGGCAAAATCCCTGCTGCAGTGTGTGCATACCTGGTCAAGAACTACAGGAAATGTCTGACTTCTGTAATTGCAAACAAAGGTTTCTGGACCAAATGTATTAAGGGTTTTTTTTTTTTTTTTAGCAAATACTTATTTCATGCAATAAAATGCAAATTATGTAGAAAAATCCTACAATGTGATTTTCTATTTTTTAGTTTTAGATTCTGTATCTCACAGGTGAAGTGTACCTACGATACAAATTACAGACCTCTCCATCCTTTGTAGGTGGGAAAACTTGCAAAGTATCAAATACTTATTTTTTACCCTGTATGTGGTACTGTATCCATGTCCTAGAATTCTTGTTACTTCACTTAGACATACTACCACACACAGGGTTAATACAAATGTTCTAGATTTGTTTGTTACTATACTGCAGTGTAAGCAAGATCAGTACTTATACTGTGTCTATTGGTACATCATGTATCTTACTGTATCTACATTCTGGGTATGGATTTGGTACAGTATTTATGTTCTAGAACTGCTTCTTTTAGCATACTTTCATATTAAGCTTATAAAAGCCAAAAAACAAAGAAATAAAAAGGATAGAAAAAATATATCGGGTAATACCATGAAATAACAACATGACTCATGGGTTAAATGCCCAGAAGTCTATATCTCACCATATTATTATTAATGGTATGAATATTTGCTGGAAATAGTCCCAGATCAAATATAGAGGCTCAAATGAAAAAATTTCATGCCAGTCGGTGAGTAACAGCAGTCCGTATGCACAATCAATGGCTGACCTGAGCCTGCATATCGCAGAAAAGCAAAGCGACCACACAATCCCAATCGCCTCCCGACGAAGATAAAGGCGAAACGCGCGTCGAGGCCCTCTGTGTCTCACACACGCTCCCTGCATCTTTAACTGCACCATGACTGAAGGTAATCATCTTTAATATACCCCTTTATCCTTTACCCGTTGTCACTCACCGACCGGTGACTGTGCAGTCGCTTTGTTTCTCTGCGATATATAAGTTTAGGCCAGCAATTGATGATTGGGATTGGATAGGGTTGTACACCTTTTCTATTTCCCCTTCCAAGCAGCTTGATATAGTTTACTGTGTGGGACACCTGTTTCCCTGTCCAACACATAAACACATATGCCTTTAATTATCCATCTGTTCTGGGAATGAATATATTTCTGAGGCACTTCATATCCATACTTAGTTGTATTATTTTCACATGAATTATGTATTACCATATATGTGCATGGTCATTTCTTATGCTTGCATATTTACTGGCCTAGATAAGTAATTTTTTGGGCCAACTTAAAAGGATGAATACATCTTGTGAAGTTCTTTCATTCCCCTTATGACATAGTGGGACATATTGTCTATTTTAACTGTCGCCCTCTGCTTTTTTGGACAGTGCTATTCATGTCGTCACAATTTGTGTATATTATCAATAATAAAAATTTTTGCAGAATACTCTTAATATTTTTTTTCATTTGAGCCTCTATATTAGATCTGGGACTATTTCCAGCAAATATTCATACCATTAATATTATGCAATCATCCCATTAGTCTCCTAGAAACTGATCCCAGGAAAGCTGACCAAAACACTTACATTGGTTAGTTCTGTCTGCAAAATGGACTACAATAAGAAATGTGTCACCACAGTGAAGCCGCGACAGTGTGAGGCATCTGATTGCGCGTACATCTGCAATGGTTAGAACTTCCAATCAAGAGTTCAGGCTTACCTTGCTCTGTTCTTGCATGGGTTAAACAGTCCTGTTTGTCTCCTCAACCTCTCTGTTCTGAGTTGTTTCAGCTGTTCTGAGTTCATCACTTCCCTCTGGTTTAAATACTCTCCTCAAAAATTCAGTTGTTGCCAGTGATAGCTTGCAACTATCTGGTTTGGAGCTGGAGGAGGGAGCAAAGAAAGGAGCAGGTATTTGGAGTTCTTTCAGGAGGTATCTGTGTGTAGTTGGTTTGTGTCTCCTAGTCTCTATTCCCATTTGGTTTGCCTCACCCTCTCCTTCCCTATTTCCCACTCCTATGATTGAGGTTTTCGTCTATCCCTGCCTGATTCCCTTCTGTGCCTTTACGGTAAATCAGGACTAGCGTTCCTGCTATCCTACTCACTATACAGGGTGGTACTTGGGGTAAGACCGGGATAGGAATGTGATCGCCGCACGGGGTGAAAGATCCCGCCTAAGCATGCTAGACAGCTCAGGGTGGCGAAGGGCAAGTATCAGGGGTGCCCACTTGTATCCTTCCCCAGTGGCAGAGCTTCCTCCCCCTTCTGTATTGCCGTGTGCCATCTTGCTTTCGGTAGAAGTGTGACAATATAACAGATTTTTATGCACATGTGAATATCCCAATATAATGTGTGTGCTGGCATGTACAGCACATGGATAACAAACATTGATGTCTGAATATTTCAAGATTAAATCTGTTCCTGTATGTATTGTCTAGACTTGTTTGTATTACTATGCTTATGTACTGAGTGTGGCTCTGTGACTGTGTCTATGTTTCTAGGCTTATTTCTTTTACCATACTTCTGTACTGAGCTTGGATTTACGTCCGCAGTTTGGTTTATACAAAGTTTGCCGCTTTCCTGTTTTTAGATCGTGTAGTTGGTTGTTTCTACGATTACTGAACTACTTTTTTAAACATTTGATAAGTTTTTAAACTTATGATAAATCCATCAAGTTTAAACAAAGACACAAAATTCAGTGTTGACCTATATTTTTCAAGGCTTCTAAAAAGTCGCCCTGCCATGCATATCTGCCTCTGGGCCAAACCCTGACTGATAACTAACCATTCTTGCCTCATCAATGATTGGAATTGGTAACAAAAAATAGTATCACTTTCAAAACTTTAGTCCATGACTGTATAATCTTTAAGTACAAATTTTCTTATTTTTCCACGCTTAGGCTACTTTCAGACTTGCGTTAGGAGGCGCAGCGCCGCCGCTAAGCTCCGCCCCAGGCCACGCCTCCTCTGGTCAGCTCCTCCTATGGGCGCATGACGCTGCATGCGACCGCTGTACCCTATATTTAGCGTTGGGTACGCTGGCCGTGCGCTGGTACGTTTTTGCTTGTGCCCTTTTACCATACTTATGTAATGAGCTTGGATCGGCTACGATTTTTAAGTCCTAATCTTATTTTTACAAAACTTAGGTACTGAACTTGGATTTGTTGCTATAGCTAAGTATAAGACAAGTCACAAGGCTAAAACGGAGACTGTATCTGAGATCCAATTTCAGTACATGTTTTATTTTTGCTTCTTTTACTATATGTATGGGCTGAACATGGATCGCTTACTGTTTATGTTCTAGTCTTGGAAAAGAAAGCCGCATACATATAGTGTGATGAGGTGAATTGGAAAAAAGGCGTGGAGGGTGAAATCTACGTATGCTCACCTGATGTGGTTTTAAATGGCACAACACTCGTAAACACCCGTAGAAAAAAAGCGCTGCTGCAATCTTGTCTGCAGATTAGAAGGAGCTCTTCTACACATATAACTGAACAGTGCAGAGCTCCCTGAATATTAGATGACAGCATTGCTGGGTAGAATCACTTATTCCAAACACATTCATGTGGTAAAAGTAGTTTTTATGCATTTACAGACTGGACCAGTCACTTTTTTTTAAATCAAACATGTTCTAGTGTTATTTCTTTTACCATACTTATGTACTGAACTTGAACTTGTTAGGCTGGTTTCACACTTGCGTTTTTTAGCGCTGGAAAAAAACGCATATGTGCGCATGCGTTTTTTCCCCTATATTTAACATGGGTGCGCATACCTGCGCGCTTGTAAGCGCATGTATGCGATTTTCATGCGCTGCGTTTTTTTGGGGTGTGCGTTGGTATTTTCCAGACACAGCATGTTGCATTTTTTGGCCCTGCAAAAAAGCGCATGCGCACATATGCGCACGTTTTGCGCTAAAAATGGCCATTATAGCCTATGGATGCGCATATGTGCGCACTGGCATGCTCATGTATGCGTTTTTTTGCATATGCGTTTTTTTTTTTAACCATGGAATTTAGGGGTTTGGGTTAGAGTTAGGGTTAGTTAAGGGGGTTTAGGGTTAGGGTCAGGGTTGGGGTTAGGGTTAAGTATGGTTTGGTTAAGGGTTAGGGTCAGGATTAGGGTTAAGTATGGTTTGGTTAAGGGTTAGGGTCAGGGTTAGGGTCAGGGTTAGGGTTAAGTATGGTTTTGTTAAGGGTTAGGGTCAGGGTTAGGGTCAGGATTAGGGTTAAGTATGGTTTGGTTAAGGGTTAGGGTCAGGGTTAAGTATGGTTTGGTTAAGGGTTAGGGTTAAGTATGGTTTTGTTAAGGGTTAGGGTCAGGGTTAGGGTCAGGATTAGGGTTAAGTATGGTTTGGTTAAGGGTTAGGGTCAGGGTTAGGGTTAAGTATGGTTTTGTTAAGGGTTAGGGTCAGGGTTAGGGTCAGGATTAGGGTTAAGTATGGTTTGGTTAAGGGTCAGGGTTAGGGTCAGGGTTAGTTAGGGTTTGGGTTAGGGTTAAGTATGATTTGGTTAAGGGTTAGGGTCAGGGTTAGGGTTAGTAAAGTCATGGTTTGGGTTAGTGTGAGGGGACATCCAATGTTGGAAAAAAACGCAAACGCGGTAAAAACGCACTAAAAACGCATAAAAACGCTGCGTTTTTTTCATGCATGCTCATAAAAATGCTTGAAAAAAACGCAGCAGTTGTATGCTTTTGTATGCGTTTTTTCAATGCGTTTTTTTGCGGGAAAAACGCGCTGCAAAAAAAAGCAAGTGTGAAACTAGCCTTACGGCATTTTTTTAAGCTTATTTTATTATACTTATGTATTGACTCAGGAATTATGTTCTTGACTAGTTTCTGCAATTATACTTAGGTACTGAGCTTGAATCTGGTACTGTGTCTATGTTCTAGGCTTATTTTTTTTTTCACCTACTTATGTACTGAACTTGGATCTGGCATTGTTTTAGGCTTATATATTTGATACCATATTTAGATATACTGAGCTTGTATAGGTTACCGGAGGTTATAAGTTTATTTTACTATACACATGTACTGAACTTGGATTTGTTACTGTATCTATGTTTTAGGCTTGTTTCTCTTACCATACTCTTCTCTTTTGTGTTTTAGCTGAAGCAGTGGTTCGTTCCATAACCGTGCCAATTATTACAGTGTCAGTGCTGGCATTCGTGCTACTATTAATTGGATCCTGGAAAAGAGCCTGGTGAGTGTTCACAGACTACAGATACAACTTAATTACAAATAGTCTCTGAAACTAAAGACAGAGACGGCAGTCACATAATGTGGCCATAACGCGGAATTAAAAACTGCAATACGACCAAAGAGAATATCCCCACAGACCCGCTGTTAACTGTTTCTCATTAGAGAATAGGTTCAGGTGTGGTATATACCGCCGCCCTGCTGGACACCTATAACCTGGGCAGAACCTGAGAATGTATCAGATAATCACATGCATCTATCCTCTTACAAATACTTTAAAAATGTTATCTCTTTTTAGGCTGAAAAGAATATGTCTCCCTGATATCCCAGATCCTAATAGAAGCAAAATACTTTCCTTTGATGGAACAAAGGTAAAAGATTAAATTTAATGTTTATTTTGCTTTATCTATTTTTTCCAAATCTTCTCTACTCACTGCTACTGCTAAACTACCAAAAGCATACTAGGACAAATAATTAAGTAGAGGACAGATGAAAGAATTACACTTGCAGGATCAGACTACGCACGGTTTGTAGCCTGTTACCATGGAGACACATTGAAGCTGTATTCACAAAACGGTGGTGGATTATTTTTAGACAAAAGTTCTATTTTCCTCCTAGATGCCCAGGAACAATGTTGACCCATAATATATCAAAATTAATTGTGTTTTTCATTGCTGTCAGTCACTTGGTATATTTTTTCTTATTTAACCAGGGTGCATTTAATAGACATATCCTACTGACCACCAACCGTGAACCACAGATTGTGGACATTGTCAGAATTCAGGAAAACAGCCAACATAAAACATATGAGGAGCTGACTGAATCCTCCGACCATCAACTACACGAGCTCGATACCAAAGTCGAAGGGAGTAAGACCGACCAAGACTTTGGCGACAATTATCTTCCCATTGGTAATCCGAAATCTTTGTATTCACTGATGAACGAGCCATCCTGCAAATCCCAGCCGTTTCCCTATCTGCAATTCTGCAACCAGACCTACACCGGCACATCGGAGGATCTATGTGACCGTGGACACGGATACAGACCCCAGACAAACACTGCACAGGTGCACAGTCCGCCGTACTCCATGCAATCTGCGGATTCAGGATCGGGACTTCAGGAGGATTCAGCCATTTGCTTTAATAGCCCCGTTTATGGGAGCGAACCAATGAGTCCGACCTCCGTGGGTTCAGCTACGTTCATACTAGTGGAGTGATGGGAACATTATCTGGATCACACGTATTGAAATGCTGGACATTTACACACGAGTCTTAAATAAAAACTTCCCGACAATATTATTGTGGCTTTCAACATTGGAAGTGTTCGGCTTGTGTAGGAAACCCGGAGAGAAAGTTGCCTTGTTCTCCACGTTTGCACTCAAAGCTCCTGGTGGAACTAATCTACTTAGCAATCACTTCTTGCTAGATTAGATAAGGCCATAGTGTTACATTCACTTCGGAGGAAGATCTAATGGGGGTCTCCCAATGGCAGACAATAGGAAGAGGAGGCTCGGGCAGCTGGACAACACAGTGTGTCTGCAGTGACTGGCGGTGGATCACTCTCCAAACACAATATCGAGCGTGGAAGAGTAGTGCGAGGACTGCAGAGGGGACGTCGGACAACAAATTTTTAGAGCTGAACTTAATTGCTTGTCTCACAAACAAAATTAAAAAACAAACCTGACACATGAGTCAGATTAAAAGACCAGGCAGCCCGATCAGCAATCTACTAGAGTCAACACAAATGCTTGTAAATGCCCTCATCATAGCCCGCTAAGATTACTGCATCACTGGAGAAGCCATCTAAATTTTCCTCAGCTTTGACATTCTAATTTCCCCCGTTCTGTCCCTTCACCAGCTAAAAATCTATCAGAAAAGAATGTCCATTCCTGACCCTTCCATTAATTTCTACACAAATCTCCAAACCGGTAATGTCCGGTCCTCAACCTGCCCCCTCACACAATCTCCAGTATATAACCTGTCCTCTCCATACATCTCTGCCCTAATCTCCCGATACCTCCCCACACAATCTCCAGTATATAATCTGTCCTCTACATACATCTCTACCCTAATCTCCTGATACCTCCTCACACATAATCCCCAGTATATAACCTGTCCTCTCCATACATCTCTGCCCTAATTTCCTGATATCTCCCCACATAATCTCAAGTATATAACTTGTCCTCTCCATACATCTCTGTCCTAATCTCCTGATATCTCCCCACATAATCTCCAGTATATAACCTGTCCTCTCCATACATCTCTACCCTAATCTCCTGATACCTCCTCACACATAATCCCCAGTGTATAACCTGTCCTCTCCATACATCACTGCTCTAATCTCCTGATACCGCCTCACACAATCTCCAGTATATAATCTGTCCTCTACATACATCTCTACCCTAATCTCCTGATACCTCCTCACACATAATCCCCAGTGTATAACCTGTCCTCTCCATACATCACTGCTCTAATCTCCTGATACCGCCTCACACAATCTCCAGTATATAACCTGTCCTCTCCATACATCTCTGCCCTAATTTCCTGATATCTCCCCACATAATCTCAAGTATATAACTTGTCCTCTCCATACATCTCTGTCCTAATCTCCTGATATCTCCCCACAAAATCTCCAGTATATAACCTGTCCTCTCCATACATCTCTGCCCTAATCTCCTGATATCTCCCCACATAATCTCCAGTATATAACCTGTCCTCTCCATACATCTCTGTCCTAATCTCCTGATACCTCCTCACACATAATCTCCAGTATATAACCTGTCCTCTCCATACATCACTGCTCTAATCTCCTGATACCGCCTCACACAATCTCCAGTATATAACCTGTCCTCTCCATACATCTCTGCCCTAATCTCCTGATATCTCCCCACATAATCTCAAGTATATAACTTGTCCTCTCCATACATCTCTGCCCTAATCTCCTGATATCTCCCCACAAAATCTCCAGTATATAACCTGTCCTCTCCACACATCTCTGTCCTAATCTCCTGATATCTCCCCACATAATCTCCAGTATATAACCTGTCCTCTCCATACATCTCTGTCCTAATCTCCTGATACCTCCTCACACACAATCTCCAGTATATAACCTGTCCTCTCCATACATCACTGCTCTAATCTCCTGATACCGCCTCACAATCTCCAGTATATAACCTGTCCTCTCCATACATCTCTGCCCTAATCTCCTGATATCTCCCCACATAATCTCAAGTATATAACTTGTCCTCTCCATACATCTCTGCCCTAATCTCCTGATATCTCCCCACAAAATCTCCAGTATATAACCTGTCCTCTCCATACATCTCTGCCCTAATCTCCTGATATCTCCCCACATAATCTCCAGTATATAACCTGTCCTCTCCATACATCTCTGCCCTAATCTCCTGATATCTCCCCACATAATCTCCAGTATATAACCTGTCCTCTCCATACATCTCTGCCCTAATCTCCTGATATCTCCCCACATAATCTCCAGTATATAACCTGTCCTCTCCATACATCTCTGCCCTAATCTCCCCACACAATCTCCAGTATATATACCTGTTGTCTCCTTATATTTTGGCCCTAAACCTCCCACTTTAACTAACTTGTCAGTCATGGAAAGGCAAAAACAAATACTGTAATATAACCCCCATCCTCATGAAAGATTTTCAGACACATACCATAACACCCCCCACACCGTTTTATGTACTTAACATTAATGTATATATTTTTTATTACTTGCAGTTTAGTTTTATACCACAATAAAGGATTCTAGTTTCTATCTCTATGATGTGACTCTGAATTTCTAAATATCAAGTTTTATATGCAAATTGCTTCTTCAGAGAGAGAGTATAAAAGCCAAACCAGAATCTCAATTTGCAGACACAGTGTTTCGGGCTATTGCCCCTCATCAGGGCAAAGTAAGAGATCTGATTTGACTTGGTGAGAGGCTCTGGACTGGGGTCTAAGGGGTAAAATGTCTCCTTGTGGAGAGTGACATACACCGTGTCTGCAAATGGAGATTCTGGTTTGGCTTTTATCCCAAGTCATATTGCAAAACTCGTTAAAGGGTCGATTGTGACTTGTAGGATCGCTACTACCAGCAGGTAACGCTATAGAGTTCAAGTCCTCTTTCTCTGTGAAGAGGCAATTTGCATAAAAAATTTCCTAGAGGAGCATTGCATAGCGAATAAGCCTCCTTACCTTGACAAGCCAAAGCTGGTATGTTACTCTCCTCAAGGAGAAGCCTTACCCCTTAGATAAAAATCAAGTTGGAAATTTAGGAAAAAAAAATGTATCCGATTTTTGAATTTTAACGAGGCAAAAGATTTTATGTTGGTGTCAAAACTGGCAAATTTCTGTGTGAACATAGGCTGATGACTGCCCAAAACACAGGTCTGGGAATCAGGAATGAGGCCCATTGTGTGCAAGCACTGGGAAAAAGCTAACAGTGCAAAATACTCCATGATCATGAGATGACTGCTCATTCTGTCCTAGTCTGCTTCCAACAGATCACAGGCTACTAAGCTCACATTTATCCAGCGCTCTACGCTGAGCGCATTACATCTAGGGTTTCTGTGTAAATATCTGAAATGCGTGATTCAGACGGAACCCGCAGCGGAAGATTCCCTGTAATGAGGCAGATGGAGGCACTGTGGCCACTGTCTGACCCTGTGATCCGGCGGTGTCTCATTTTAGGTGTGCATAAAAGCGCGGTCCGAAACAGTTTTGTGCACTTCTGAAAAGAACAGCGCTGAAAAAGTGGCCACACAGAGTCCAGAGTAACTCTGATGCCTCAATATAAGTGAATGGATCCTTCAGAGGTTTCATCTGAATTACGTCACTTAGAGGATTTAGAAGGAAACCTCAATGTAAGTGCCCAGTGTAGTGCGCAGGATAAATGTGACCCCAAACGTTATGTAAGGCCTGTTTTACACTTCTGTTGTTGTCTGTCAGTTGTTATCCGCGAAAATGGCGGAAAACGAATCCATGATCGTTGTGAGATCAATGGGTGTCACTGGACCGTTCTTTTGACGGATCCGGCGAAAGTGACATTTTCAAGGAACCGTAGCATGGAAAGAGATTATTTTTTTTTTTTACGATCCCGGAACGGCATTACTGGGTTAAAAATGATCTCAGCGCAAAGCTTCCAGGCATGCGCACATGAAGATAGCAGGCCGTCAAGAAGAAAAAAGTTGGTGTCCGTCTCATCCGCCCGGGAGCCAGAAAAATTTTGGCGGATCCGTCAAAAAACGGGGGTGACGGACGACCGTCAGTCAAGATCCGCCAATAATGTAAGTCTATGGGGGAAAAAACGGATCCGCCCCATTTTTAGCGGATCCGTTTTTTTAAAAAATTGGCGTTTTATGACTGACGTGAAAAAACTGAAGTGTGAAAGAGGACTAAAATGTTCTAAAAAAAAGCTTTAAATCAGTCCACAAAAAAAAAAAAGTACCCTCTCAGATCTGTCACCTGCTAACAAGTGTTCAGTACTTGGTCAGTATTTTAGCTCAGTATTTCTAAGACAAAAACAAGAGTGGGTGAAAATGCACAAGTGGTGACATGTTCCTATTATACTTATCCTCTTAATTGTTCCACTCCTGATTTTGGCTTACAAATAGTGATTTAAAATACTGACCAAACACTGAACGTGGCTGTACTGGTAGCACAACAGCTCTGGAAAAGTGACATGGCTCCCACCAAAATAAATCCAACAAAATCTGTTGTCCCAAATTACCCATGCCCCTTCTGAACCCCACAATGTGCTGCAGATAGCGTCCACATGTTTGGAATGTAGTGAAGAGAGCCCATTTAAAATTACAAGTATGTGGCCCAAGAAGCACAAACAGGGCACAATGTATGGGCACTACAACGTACTGGGCACTACAACGACAGTCTGCAACTGCATGTTTGTTATTTTAAAACATCCATTAGTCAAAATCATCACTTCAATGCAGATACATTCCTAAGATGGGTGTAAATTCCATTAAGGGGTCACTTGAAGAAAGGGGGGAGGGGGTGGGATCTGCTCTTCTGGCACTTAAGAGGATTTGCAAATGTAGTCTGCAAAGTATTCTAGAAAACTCTGCGCCACAAACGTGAAATAGCGCTCCGCCGTGTGGCTAAGCAGTACTATATAGTCACATATTGCCACATTCAACAGAAATTGCATAGGAAATTTTGGTGCCATTTTCCCGTGTGAAAATTAAAAATCTGGGGCTAAAACAGTATTTTAGAGGTAAAAATGTCATTATTCTTTCTTTTCCGCCCTGTAGTATAAAATGTTGTGACACACCTGTGGTTAAATTAAATGGTGCAGTTTGTAAAAAGGTGTCAATTATGGAGGGGTTCCACTGTCCCAGCACATCACGGGCTCTGCCAATGTGACATGGCACCTGCAAATCATTCCAGCAAAATATGAACTATATGGCGCTACTCACCTTCTGAGCTTTGCACGGTGTCTGAAAAGTAATTTTTGACCACATATAGGATTATTGGGCAAACTGAGAAATTGTGTAACAAATTATGTAATTTTCTCCCTATAACTCTGGAAAAACTTTGACCTAAAATAACATTTTAGTGGAAATATTACATTTTTCATTTCAACATCCCAATGTTACACAATTCTGTGAATCATCTGTAGGTGTAAAAAACGCTCACTCCACCCCTAGATAAATTCCTCAAGAGGTGTAGTTTCCAAAATGGGGTCACTTGTGGTAGGTTTCGACACCTTTGGACTTCTTCAAACGCAGTATGGAATCCGCAGTCTATTCTGGCCAAATTTGCACATGAAAAGTCAAATAATGCTCCTACCCTTCCGAGCCCTGCTGTGCGCCCAAACAGTAGTTTTCCCCCACATATGGGGAATCGGCATACTGACGAGAAATTTCACAACAAATGGTGTGGTCAACTTTCTCCTGTTACCCTTATGAAAATGAAAGAGTTGCTATAATTCCCGTGAAGCACCTTAAGGGTTAATAAACTTCTTGAAGGTGGTTTTGAGCACCTTGAGGGGAGCAGTTTTTAGAATGGTGTCATTTTTGTGTATTCTCTGTCATATAGACCCCTTCAAATAATGGGATGTGGTCTCTAAAAAATTGGTTCTGTAAATTATGTTGCAAAAATGAAAAATTTGCTGATAAACTGTTAACCCTTCTAACCCCCACTCTCCCCCCCAAAAAATAAGAGAGGTTTAAAAAATGCTGCTGATGTAAAGTACACATGTGGCATAGATTTAATAATTATTTTTAGTGGCATGAAAATCTGTTTTAAGGGCATAAAAATCCAAAGTTGAAAAATTGCAAATTTTTCAAAAAATTTTCAGGCAATTTTTTTAAATTTTTTTTCGTATATAAAAGCAAATGATATCGACCTAAATTTACCACTAACAAAGTAGAATGTGTCACAAAAAATTTATTTCCAAAGCACCGGGATACGTTGAAACGTTTCAGAGTAGGGGTCATTGGTCAGAATTTAAAAAATTTGGCCTGGTCAGGAAGGTGAAAACAGGCTAAACAACTGCATTAGTTTTTTGATGACATTTCTGTACAGCTGCAGAGAACACGCCAGATCGGTTTTCAATTAATGTACAATTTTAATTGCATTTTCTACATTGTTTCGCGTATGGAAACAAAGTTTTCGGTATCATGGTTGAATGCCGACCTGTGATTTCTGGTAAGCAAATAGGACACATTCTGTGATGAAGATTTACACCGTTCATTTCACACTTTACTCATCATTTGCGCAGATTCTAACAGTCCAGCTGGATGATATATACATACACTCGGAGCCATTCGACATGATAAAACGTGAGTTGCATACACGCCGTGTAGTGAAGGTATCCATGCGAATTATATACATATTTGCATATCTTCACCCTTCGGCTGCCAGATGTCGCTCAACACTTTGCGCTGCAATAGTTAAAAGAAATCTGGCAGCAAAAAAGTTTCCCAAAAAAAAAAAAAAAAAATTTTTTTTTCCCCCTGAAACATTTCCATCTTCCTTTCAGACAGATATGTATCAAAAAAAAAAAAAAAAAAAATAAAATAAAAAAAAAAGGTGCACGTATCGAAGCGGTCAGCAGACTGCATTGTATGAAACTTGTGCAAATCTATTTCCAAGGAACACTGGCATTAAATAAAGGAAATAATAAAAAAAAAAACACAACAGACACGCGGGGGGTTTGGTGCTGGGGTATCTTTCTGGCTTAGTCCAGTGTTCGTCTAGCAGTCTTATTTCCTGGCGTGATAAATAGGAAAAAAAAAAAAAAAGCAAATAAAAAAAACAACAACTTTGATACGGATTGTCTTTTTTTTTTTTCTTTCTTCTTTGTCTTCTCGCGGAATGTGCAAAAATCACAGATTTCTTGCTTTGCTTCCCGTGACCTACAAAGGTTGCAGTGAAATGTATCATGGCCGGCAGAGGGCGCCGTACGTCGGGCGACAGCAGAGCTGGGGAATGGCTTTAAGACAATTGCGAGCCTTAGGAGACGGGAGAGGGGACTGAGAGCGGAGGAGCAGAAATATCACAAATGGAATGGCAAAATTCCTTTAGTCTGGCATCAAAAGGGGGGGGGGGGGGGGTTTCTAGATTATTGGACAAAACACTAGCAAGGGTGGAGGACCAACAGGAGTTACTAAAATGCTGCTTTATCGCTTTCTGCATTATATTAAAAGGTCGATACCAGATTACCAAATGCTGGATTAAAGGGGTATTTCCTTCAACTGAGAGCCCCGTCCTGAACGGACCTGCAAGCTGAGCGCCTTACTCCGCCGCAGCCCCTTTCTCTATTCTTTGGGCATCTTACTTGGTTAATATATTCCTCTACCCTACACATAGAGGAGGTTCTAATTGTGGGAATATCCCTTTAAGAAAAAGTGGCTGTAATTTCACCCGTGTTTTCGAACCTTAAAGTGAATGTTCAGATTTGCATCTCCTGACTACAGCGTCCTTCTGTAGTCAGGTGACGCCCACTTGTGGCCAAAAAACTGAAAATTACACCCCCTTCACCCTAACCTTGACGAGTGTGACCCTTCAGACTAAGCTCTAATTGACTTATCTTCAGAAAAAGGTTTACTTTTTGCCACTCATAACTTGATAAGTAAGTGAAACCACACTGCTGAATGTTTTGGTTGCTCCCTGGTCCATATTATTTAAAAAAAAAAAAGGAAGAGAACATTTACGTCCCCAGCTCAGATAGTGTTTTGAGAGCGTACAACAGGGTGTCTTCATCCCTGAGGTGGCTTTAAGGTCGGCAGAGCTGGGGGGGCATGCAGGAAAATCTGTAACAAGGCTATGTACAGTGTGGGGGGCTTCAGTGCTTGGCGGCTGCATACAGAGACGCTCTTTCTTTTTCTTGCAATGAATCCAGATTTATGTTGGAAGGCGAAATAATCTGACGTTGCTCAAATTCATAAAAAAAAAAAAAAAAACACATAAAAAAAGACAAAACGAGAGGGTTCTTCATTCACTGTGCGCCGGGCGGTCAGCGCTGAACGAGAGGATGTGCTCCTCCTGTCGTTAGCTGGTCAGCCGGGCAAAAGTCCACAACTTTCAGTCCAAAGTAATATAGAAAAAAAAAAATATATATATACGTATCAATGGTCAGGATTCTGCATCGGTGCAAAGTACAGGTTGCTTTGGTGGAACAGCTAGGAGACCCTCTGCTTCTTCATGCATCTGCAGGAGGAACGAGACACAAAGGTAACAAAGAAACCAAAAGAGCAAAGGACATCTCTGCAGAAAGCCTCTTCACGGAGGAAGCAAAAACCACCGGACAGCACTGATTATAATTTGCATATTTAACATATTTTTGGTTAATCCCCATTGGGGACTAGGAATAAAAATTGCTTGTATATAGGACAATACCATTATTTTGCAGTTGAAATTATCTCGTATGAAGCTCAAGAGTTTATCACAATTGTGCTGGGGGTGCAGTGCTCCTTTGTGTCAGACATCATAGTCATAGTAACTAGTACCAACCCTATTAGAAGCAGTCACAGAATTGTGCTGGGGGTGCAGTGCTCCTGTGTGTCAGACATCATAGTCATAGTAACTAGTACCAACCCTATTAGAAGCAGTCACAGAATTGTGCTGGGGGTGCAGTGCTCCTGTGTGTCTAACATCATAGTCATAGAAACTAGTACCAACCCTATTAGAAGCAGTCACAGAATTGTGCTGGGGGTGCAGTGCTCCTGTGTGTCTAACATCATAGTCATAGTAACTAGTACCAACCCTATTAGAAGCAGTCACAGAATTGTGCTGGGGGTGCAGTGCTCCTGTGTCAGACATCATACTCATAGTAACTAGTACCAACCCTATTAGAAGCAGTCTCAGAATTGTGCTGGGGGGTGCAGTGCTCCTGTGTGTCAGACATCATAGTCATAGTAACTAGTACCAACCCTATTAGAAGCAGTCACAGAATTGTGCTGGGGGTGCAGTGCTCCTGTGTGTCTAACATCATAGTCATAGTAACTAGTACCAACCCTATTAGAAGCAGTCACAGAATTGTGCTGGGGGTGCAGTGCTCCTGTGTGTCTAACATCATAGTCATAGTAACTAGTACCAACCCTATTAGAAGCAGTCACAGAATTGTGCTGGGGGTGCAGTGCTCCTGTGTGTCTAACATCATAGTCATAGAAACTAGTACCAACCCTATTAGAAGCAGTCACAGAATTGTGCTGGGGGTGCAGTGCTCCTGTGTCAGACATCATACTCATAGTAACTAGTACCAACCCTATTAGAAGCAGTCTCAGAATTGTGCTGGGGGGTGCAGTGCTCCTGTGTGTCAGACATCATAGTCATAGTAACTAGTACCAACCCTATTAGAAGCAGTCACAGAATTGTGCTGGGGGTGCAGTGCTCCTGTGTGTCTAACATCATAGTCATAGTAACTAGTACCAACCCTATTAGAAGCAGTCACAGAATTGTGCTGGGGGTGCAGTGCTCCTGTGTGTCAGACATCATAGTCATAGTAACTAGTACCAACCCTAATAGAAGCAGTCTCAGAATTGTGCTGGGGGTGCAGTGCTCCTGTGTGTCAGACATCATAGTCCTAGTAACTAGTACCAACCCTATTAGAAGCAGTCACAGGATTGTGCTGGGGGTGCAGTGCTCCTCATTGTCAGACATCATGGTCATACTAACTGGTCCCAACCGTATTAGAAGCAGTCACAGAACTTTGTGCTGGGGGTGCAGTGCTCCTGTGTGTCAGACATCATAGTCATAGTAACTGGTACCAACCCTATTAGAAGCAGTCACAGAATTGTGTGCTGGGCGTGCAGTGCTCCTGTGTGTCAGACGTCATAGTAACTGCTCCAAACCCTATTTTAGGAATTACAGAATTGTGTGTTGGGGGTGCAGTGCTCCTCATTGTTAGACATCATAGTCATAGTAACTGGTCCCAACCCTATTAGAAGCAGTCACAGAATTGTGTGCTGGGGGTGCAGTTCTCCTGTGTGTCAAAGATCATAGACATAGTAACTGGTCTTAACCATAATAAAAAACAATCACAGAATTGTGTGTTGAAGGTGCAGTGCTCCTAAGTGTCAAAGATCATAGTAATATTAACTGGTCCCAGCCCTATTAGGAGCAGTCACAGAACTTTGTGCTAGGGGTTCAGTGCTCCTAAGTGTCAGACATCATAGTCATAGTAACTGGTCTCAACCCTAATAAAAACAAATCACGGAGTTGTGTGTTGGGGGTGCAGTGCTCCTGATTGTCAGAGATCATAGTAATAGTAACTGGTCCCAGCCCTATTAGAAGCAATCACATAATTGTGAGCTGGGGATGCAGTGCTCCTGATTGTCAAGAGATCAATTTGATAGTAACTGGTCATAACTAGTGATGAGAGAACGTACTCGGATAAGGTGTTCTCTGAGCATGCTCAGGTGCTAACCGAGTGTTTCTGACATGATCGAAAATTATATTCGAGTCCCGGAGACTGCATGTCTTGTAGTTATTTGTCAGCCACAACACATGCAGGGATCGCCTGTTTGTTAAATGCCAGCAGGAGTTGCGGCTGTCTAACAGTTGCGAGACATGCAGCCTCGGGGACTCCAACATATTTTTTTGAGCACGTCAAAAACACTCGGTTAGCACTTGAGCATGCTCGGAGAACGCCTTATCTGAGCACGCTCGCTTGTCACAACACTATCAGACCATTGTTACGTCTTCATTCTTAGGATCAGTGGAGGACCAAAAGGTCAAACCCCTCCGATTGTAAACTAACAGCAGTAAGAGGTCATGAATTTCAAAATAGAGGTTCCTCAGGTACCAAAACATTTTTGTAAAAATGTCGCCTGGCCAATATTTTCATGGGAAAACCATCACAGCCCTAAACAGTGTTGTGAACGGCTGTCTAATTTCCAGTAACGTACGGACACAAGCTGCTTTTGGCACAATAGAAAACACCCGAAAGCAACGCAAACGCTTCACATGCATCTATGAAGGAACCTTCTAGATACAGTAACAAGGATCGGCAATACTCGTACTCACAATCTGAAATTGCACATCCTGGAAAAGTTCCTGAATAAACCTCCGGGACGGGAGACGAAATGTGCAATGTGCTAATAAGTAGGAAACCTCGGAGTAGAGGCAAATGTCATCGAACGCTTGAGGAAACTTCTCTTTAATCCTGTAACAATGGAGCAAACAAAGCGCAATTAGTGCAGTCTGCAGGCGACGCAGGAGATGAGCGCGGATAACACAGCGCGATGGGTTATGCTGAAATGTTCCTCTATATTCCCAGCAGCCACGACGCCTGCGGACCGCGAGCGTCACATCTCTGCATGAATATAATAAGAGATGTCCGATGCCTGACACAGAAGAGTCACCAACACGATTACAGCTCCGAGGGTAAACACTGAGCAGAACATCTGATGTGCTGGCCTCTAGTGAGGTCTATAGCTGCACCTCATTACTGAGAAATAAAACCGTTACATATCAAAAAGTGCCACAATGCTGTCTGTACATACACTGAATATATGAAATATGCCATGTAGTCAAAACTTAGAGGACAAAAGGTGATGTGTGTGTGTGTGTGTGCGCCCACCAGCCACGACAAGGTGACCTTTCTTTGATGGAAACCTAACCTCTTTTTGTAGCATACATTTGTGAGAAGTGACGGCTTCCATGTTTGCCGAAGCTCCTCCCAATCAGTCTAAGTCTGCTTTTAATTAGTGCTGGATCCTACCTGCCCTTTAAATAAGGCTTTTTTTTGAGCAGGAAAGGATAGGATTCCATAAAAAATAAAGTCGCCTTGTGGTGTAGTCTGTATGGCAGCACGGGGGGGGGGGGGGGGGGGCTTATGTCTGTGCATGACAATCAATAGCTCACAGCAATATCTACTTATCACATATGCTACGTAATGATGCCATGATATCTTACGTTAGGAGTCCGGTTTCATGACTCTTTGTTCCTACAGAACTACTTAAATTAATGACAAGTCTTAACACTTCTTTCCGAAGCAATATCCGACACATAGGGGTATCTTCAGGAATGGATTTTCCTCCTGTGGAAAAATGCAAAAAATGTTCCCGTTTTCAAGTTTCTCACATCATTCCCCATACTGGAAACTCAGGTTTAGATAATATTTAACAAGAGCTGTAACAACCAGTCTACACCGAGCTCCCCCTAGTGGTGGCTGTATAAATCTGTATGTAGTGAGCTCCCCCTAGTGGTGACTGTATAAATCTGTATGTAGTGAGCTCCCCCTAGTGGTGGCTGTATAAATCTATGTAGTGATCTCCCCCTAGTGTTGGCTGTATAAATCTGTATGTAGTGATCTCCCCCTAGTGGTGACTGTATAAATCTGTATGTAGTGAGCTCCCCCTAGTGGTGGCTGTATAAATCTGTGTGTAGTGAGCTCCCCCTAGTGGTGGCTGTATACATCTGTATGTAGTGAGCTCCCCCTAGTGGTGACCGTATAAATCTGTATGTAGTGAGCTCCCCCTAGTGGTGGCCGTATAAATCTGTATGTAGTGAGCTCCCTCTAGTGGTGACTGTATAAATCTGTATGTAGTGAGCTCCCCCTAGTGGTGACTGTATAAATCTGTATGTAGTGAGCTCCCCCTAGTGGTGACTGTATAAATCTGTATGTAGTGAGCTCCCCCTAGTGGTGGCTGTATAAATCTATGTAGTGATCTCCCCCTAGTGTTGGCTGTATAAATCTGTATGTAGTGATCTCCCCCTAGTGGTGACTGTATAAATCTGTATGTAGTGAGCTCCCCCTAGTGGTGGCTGTATAAATCTGTATGTAGTGAGCTCCCCCTAGTGGTGACTGTATAAATCTGTATGTAGTGAGCTCCCCCTAGTGGTGGCTGTATAAATCTGTATGTAGTGAGCTCCCTCTAGTGGTGACTGTATAAATCTGTATGTAGTGAGCTCCCCCTAGTGGTGACTGTATAAATCTGTATGTAGTGAGATCCCCCTAGTGGTGACTGTATAAATCTGTATGTAGTGAGCTCCCTCTAGTGGTGGCTGTATAAATCTGTATGTAGTGAGCTCCCTCTAGTGGTGGCTGTATAAATCTGTATGTAGTGATCTCCCTCTAGTGGTGACTGTATAAATCTGTATGTAGTGAGCTCCCTCTAGTGGTGGCTGTATTAATCTGCATGTAGTGAGCTCCCCCTAGTGGTGACTGTATAAATCGGTATGTAGTGAGATCCCCCTAGTGGTGGCTGTATAAATCTGTATGTAGTGAGCTCCCCTATAATAGGAAAACTATCACATGCTATACATGCTATAATGCTCATAGACCTATGTAATAAATATGTATTTACAGTGAACACAACCCAACCCGTTATTCCTCTCAGACAATGGATACAATGCGGCCACTTACCTAAAACTAACTCTGTGCTCTTGGTGCTGCTAGCCGACCCCTGGGAGACACCATCACTAGACCCTGAAATTCCAGAATACTTGGAAGATTGGGACACCACCTCTAAATGATTGGGGATGCTATGAGCGCACCAGTCAGAATATGGGATGTCGGGAAAGTCTGGGAATAAACATTGGAGTAAATGCTGAATAGGGCTGAGATGGAGAATGAGCAAACAATCATGGAAGAATCCCAAAAAAAAAAGGGTCAAGTCTGCACCAGGGGGGCTCCCAGCACCATGCTCCCGGAGTCATATTTAGGGCAACAATATATTATATATACCATGTATGTATATGTGTATTGTGTATAAATAACAGGATTTTTAGTTGCTTACCATAAAATCTGTTTCTCGCAGCCTTCATTGGGGACACAGGAACCATGGGTGTATGCTGCTGCCACTAGGAGGCTGACACTATGCAGAAAAAAAAGCTCCTCCTCCGCAGGGTACGCCCCACCGACAGGAAGTAGGATGTTCAGGTAGTGAGAAAGCAGTAGGAGAAGCAATCTGTAACGATACAAAAACCAGAGATACACAAATCCACATTGTACAATATTATACAGTAAACCGAGCTGTTCAACTTGGGAGGGTGCTGTGTCCCCCAATGAAGGCTCAGAGAAACAGATTTTACGGTAAGCAACTAAAAATCCTGTTTTCTCTATCGCCTTATTGGGGGACACAGGAACCATGGGACGTCCCAAAGCAGTCCCCAAGGGGAGGGAACAGCAAATAACTCCATCCGGACGAGGAAGTCACCCTCGTGATCTGCAAGGTCACCTGCGAGGTCTTTTTTACCCCGATCGGCATTTGCCGAAGCTAGGCATGGGCTTTGAAAATCTTATGGACCTGTGGGGAACATATCATGGCACTGCAAAGGTGCCCCACGAAGACCCTAAGAGTACCGTCAGGAGGACACACACTGCCCGGGCAGAGTGCGTCGAACTGAAAAGAACGCAGTCCTTCCTGAGCCGGCAAGCCTACTAATGCCGACCAGTTTCTTCGAACAGAAGTCTAACCGGAAGGCCTGAGGAACGCTACACTTCAAGCCTGAGCTTGAGAAGTACCGTTGCTGTGGCCAAGTAGCCTGAAGAGAGGGCGTCATGAAGGGAAAGTCCGAGGCGGATGAAAGAAAGGGAATTCTTGATCCACGGGAAGTGCACCACAGCTGTTACAGACTCTGTAAGACCCCAGGAGTGGCTGAGAGTCTGAAAGAGAAAGATACCAACTAAAACGGGGAAATGAACCCGTTCGTGCAAAAGCGGACATCGTCAAAGCCTTGAAGAATCAGGAACTGGATAAGAGCTTCATAGAATAAGGAAAAATCCTGCGATTCACAGAAGGTAAATGTTGAACGAAGAAATTTCCTTCCTGAAAAACAAGGACGGGCTCAATCCCAGATCTCCAAACATCATGCAGAGGAAGAGGCACCGAAGAAACGACGAGGCTGAGACTGAGGAAGGGGAGCGCTTGTCCTTCCGGTGAACTCTTTAATAATTTGGTCTATTGGAGCTACACGGAAGGAACAGAAAATTGGTGAGGGACCTAGAAGGGCATAATTTCGCTCATGAACAGAAAGCCAATTGGACCCTTAGATGGGAACGATTAGGCGAAAAACTGTCTCCCTGCAAGGAAAAATTTTTTGGACAGTAGGAACGGTCAAATCTACCGATCGGTCTCCAGAAAGAATGCTGAGCAAGCTAGGCCGCGCATCCATAGAACTTCTCCACACTAGAGGAAGCTAAGGCAGGACACGCTATAGCGGCGGGTGCTTTGAAGGCTGATCCTGCTAACTACTGTGTGAATTCGACGTTAGTATCCCTGAGAGCAGAACGTCTGGGCGAGGAAAGGCCGTAGCGGAGAACTTGGAGCCGGAGGGTTTGTAGTCGCAGAAGTAGTCTAATTTGTTAAGCGCTCAGGAGAAAAAGAGATACACCGAGGCGCCTCCTTATTTGGAAACGGCTGAAGTCTGTTCCATGAGAATATGACAAGCTCTGAAAGCAGGCCCTGAGAACCTGTTAAAGAACCAAACACTGAAAACACACTGAATGGAGCCAGGGGATAACCTGGATCTCATCGCTGCAATGTAGGCACCGGTTGGCTATGAAGAGACAATTGATCGCTCGATTAAGCAGGTAGACTGAAGACTACTGGATGCCCCTTCAGACTAAGATCAAGGGGAAGATAAACCCTACATACAGGGATGAGGGCGAATATAGAAAAAATTAGCCTAGCAAGACTAATAACGAACAGTCGAGCCGGGAAAGTCCACGGCAAAACATGAAGTATGGCAACAGCAAAGAAAGTTGGCTCTAGGTAGCCAAAGTAGACCCCAGGAAGGTCAATCCTTATGACGATGTAAATGGCCGAATCCATCCTGGACCCTCCGGAGTAGGGAGAGGATTGCAGTGTGTAGAACCGCGTGCCTAAGTCTAAGACAACACGCGCCCGAAGAACACAGAGAAAAAAATACAATTCCGGCTGAAATAAGTAACATGTTATCATCAGACTCATCCTTAGATCCAAGACTGGAGCAGCTTTCTACCCTGGTCGATACTTGCACAGAGTGAGATCCCACTCCTGTCTGAGGTGGGATACTTGCCCCAGTCACGGCCAAAAGTCACATCTGTGATCCGCTGGGGGCTTTATCCGGTGTCTGTAAGAAAGCATAGGTAAGTTCCGACAAATAAGGAGCTTAGGTAATGTGGTAGCTCGAAGGCCCTTGGGACATACTAGAACCTATAAACTACTATTAGCCAAACCTTATTGATAGGCGTAAGCCACCGGGCAGTAAAGCTAGACTGTAGACGGTACTGTAACTGGACAGAAGGTGGGACAAAACTCTTGTGGAGAAACTCACCTCTAGGGTCCAGATCATGCTACAGTAAACCTCGTCCATTCGTACCTGACACGAGAGTGTCTGACCTACCTGAAGGTGGAGTCTACAGATATGTTGCTACTGAGATCCGCCCTGTGGTGCAGAGATCCCCTCCGGTTGGACCTGGTAGCCTTTGACGTTCAACTGCTAATAGACCACAGATGTTATTGACTATAAAATAAGCAGCTGAAACATGTCTTAGGCCTGTTTCACACTTCCGTTTTTTCAAATCCGTCAAAATCCGTTGTTTTCCGTAAAAAAACGGATCCGCCATTTTTTGCAGGATCCGTTTTTTTTGTCCCATAGACTTCCATTACGGTTACCGCGGATCCGTCAAAAAAACGGATCCGTTTTTAAAAAAACGGATCCGTTTGCATCAGTTTCCGTCAAAAAAACGGAAACGGATCCGTTTGGCGGACACAAAAACGGAAGTGTGAAACAGGCCTTAGACTCACATGAAAGAGGCTTGAAAGCACAGCTGCAGCCCGCTGGAGGTAATAAATGCCGTCACCTCATCTAGAGTGGTGATTATACGGGAGCTAGGCAGACGCTGCAAAGGACCCTGAGGAACGTGAGAGAGGGCGCTCCTGACTCATCTGCCAATGGGACAGTAGAGCCGGGCCGGTATAGTCGCTCGACCTCGGGTACGGTTGAATTACCGGAAAGATGGCGTGTATTGACTAACCATGTCTGGTAGAGGACTATCCAAATGCTCGATAAGGATAGAATACTGCTGCAATAGGACGCGAGGAACCTGAATACGAGAGCGTGTGACTCACCTAAATACGGTACTGAACACCAGTACCACTGGAGCAGTCAACCTCGGACACGTCTCCACAGTAATACGGCCATTTCAACCACTGTACCTGGTAGGTGTTGTGTCTGAAGCCTGGATAGCAGATATAGCATAGCTGCCAACAGCTCTAAGTAACCTGTGAACAGATCAGCGTGGAGAGAACCCGGAGATGGGTGTAGGAGACAGCCGCTCTGTGTTGCGGTGCGGTCTAGGCCTAGGTACCTGACAACATTAGGCAGAATAACGGCTTCTGTGTTGTGGTCTGGGAGAGAATAATGGCTTCACGTGTGGTAAACCGTACCACGCAGTCTGTATTAAAGATCATTCTGACCAGTCAATTCTCTTGGCAGTAGAACAGTAGTCCTGGAATCAGAGGGAGACTAAACTCTACTCTCTGTTGTGCGGCAGGGTTCCAACTACTGGATCTGCGAGTTGTGGTCAGCTTCTTTATCCACTGAGCCACCGCAGAAGATTGCCGGATCACACAGATTCGACTTCTTATCCAGCTGGAAATCCGTCCCAAACACTGCAGAAGTGAAGGGACGGCAACAGCTCATCAGTCTGCTTAGAGCAGCGTGATGCCAGCGTCCGGATTGCTTGCGAGCAGGAGATATGGAAGCATTTGCTATGCCGAGGCTCCCGAATCATTGTGTGTGAAGCAATGGTCGAGTCCTGCTCCGCCGAGAATCAGGGTATGGATCTGCGATCGCAGAAACCACCACAGACGTGAGACAAAGTCAGATCTCCGAGGCAAGACGTGCGCGTGAAAACTTCTACCCGGCAGACGCCATATGGCAAGTTTGACCATGTCCAATGTACGTGGGCGGACGTAGAGCGGATCGTGTCACAGAAGACAGCTGCAAGGGGTAACTAATACACCATCGACTGCACGGCTCGTGTGTTCTATGATACTGGACGGACTATTCCACTAGAGACTGAGCGGCAGAAGATTACCATTACGCCAGTGAATTTTGTGCATGACCCCGGACCTGCGAGCGCAGCCTGGTCTCCCACTCGGGTCTCAGCTCAAGCTGCTTATCGGTGGCATCTGACGAATGCGGTCACGCTGAGCCTAGAATGGCCAGTGGCACTGGGTTACAATTTGCCTAGGACTGCCCTGCTCTAGAGAACTACCGGCTGTAGGTCACCATTACCCCCAGTGACCACACGACGCCCAGGAACTATTACGTTAGCAACTGTACGGCTCTGGAGCACTGTTACGTCGCACGTTTCCAGAGCACCATAACACCAGTGATTGCCCGGCTAGATTCCTATTAATGATAAGTACCCCGAGCCGTACTTATCACACCAATGGCTGCACTGGTTACACGAGAGACTGCATCGCTATAGCACAATGCCCGTCAGTTCCACAGGAAAGATGGGTTCAATGCGCCATCACTGGCCTGCGGAGAGTGAGGCCCAGCTTCATTGTTCTATAAGTGGAATATGCTCCGCACTGTACCTGTTTAGGCCGCGCGGAGACGGGCAGGAAAGGCTGTACCTGCCCGGAGAAGGAACTAACCGGGTCTCGCGCTGGAAGACAACGATCGCCACTTTTGCCGGAAGGTTGGGGGACTGAGAAAATGGAGGCAGCCTGAGAGGAGCAGTGCAGAAAAGCGCGCGCTTTCACCGAGGGGCCGAGGAAGGGAGACTAGGCGGAAGCAACCGCACTGTTAGAAGGCCGAAGGTGGCGCAGTCTAAAGACAGTAGGCAGGCTAGGGGGAGTGGGCAGGGCCGCGCGCCGCAGGACATAGAGGGAGAGAGCGGTGGGCGGGCAAAAAAGCCCGCCCGAGGATGAATGGGGGCGTGGCCACGACGCCGAACAAGGCCCAAATTGAAGCCGAGGCCTGGAGTAACTGCGGCGCCCGCCGGGGAACGCGGGGCAGCGCGGAGCCGTGGCGGCGACGGCTCCCGACATGGATCCCTGCATGAAGCCCGGCTGCAGAGATGAATAAGTGCAGCCAGGAGGGCAGAAGCCCTTAGTAAAGAAAGGCGCAGGGACAGGAGGGGGAAAGCCAGCATGGAGGCCTTGTACCTAACTGCCACAGGGAGTGAAGGAGCCGTGATTCCGCGCTCTTTTTGTGTGAGGAGACCTGAGGAGAGAGAGGTACCTCATTGTCCAGTGAAGTAAAGATGTCCGCATCTCCTCCAAACCGACAGGCTCTGGTGGGCGAGTGGGTGGGGGACGGGGGAGCAGGACCATTCTGGATCGCCTGACACACATCAGTGCTCGGGGCTCTTGGTCCCGTTGGAGAACTATGAGGATACGGGGTGGCAGTACACGCCGTACTTTGTGGGAATACAGATGTGACTATTCACTCTGTATCCCTCCGGAAAACCTGAGAAGAAACGACGCACACCGAGGTAGATATGGGTCTAATGAAAGACCCGTGTCCACCTCCTACTGACACGAAGCTAAACTGATCATCCTACTTCCTGTCGGTGCGGTGTACACTGCGGAGGAGGAGATAACGTCTTTTCTGCATAGTGTCAGCCTCCTAGTGGCAGCAGCATACACCCCATGGTTATATATATATATATATTTTAAAACTATGAGCCTAAAAAAAAGCAAAACAGCTCAAACAAAAATAATAAAACTTGCAAAAATCATATGGCTAGTACAAACTATAAAAAAAAAGGAATAGCTGGTAAATGAGTGAAGATGTGTGTGATGCATGACACGATCATTCTTACAGGCAGTGTGACGTCGGAAAGTCACCTATTGTTTAAATCAGCTTTTTGTGTTGCATGTAGTTTTTATTTTATAACTTCATAAAAAAAAATTGTTCATCTTGCAATTTTCACACTGGTGTCAGGTTTTTTTTTTTAAGCTCATACTTCCTGTTTTGGTTTTTCTGGAAGTTTTCAGCAGGCTCGTTATCACCAGAGGCAGAATTACACTGACAGCTAACACCTTTATATACACAGGATCGCAAAAGGTGATGTCACAGTTCAACTCCTCCCTTCGCAATCACCTTTGCACACGCTCATTAGATGCATCAATACAACACAGGGAGAGGCCGAGTCTAGTCGTTGCTGCTAATGAACGTGTGCATTTGCTGAAATACAGGAAATTAATGTAAAAAAAAAAGTCTCAAGTGACCGGTGTGAAAACTGCAAGATTTTTTTTAATGAGATCAAAGGCGGAAAAAAAAAAAAAAAAAAAGTACACTGCCAAAATTTAACACAAAAACCTGGTTTAAAGGTGGTGTCCATAAGGGCTCAGGTAACTTGTCCCTCTCCATCTTTTAGGACCCTCCAAGACCTCTATCTTACATGGTCGCACATTTAAGGCCATTGGACACCACTTGATCTCGAGCATGAAGGACCGGAGGCCACACCTGCTCATTACCCAAGGGGGTCAGACACCCAGCAATCAAACATTTTGTCACCTATTCCGATACATATGTTGTTTATAGGAAGACCCTTGAAGTTGCAACGGCCGTCCTATCATGTCTGCCTAGATGATCACTGACAGTCAGGTCCACGAATGGCCGGTCTATCTCTCAGAGTGGGAACTTACCAGAGCCCACCGTGCCACGATACCTACCTAACCGGCTGTATTCACTGACGAGGTTGCCGTTGTAGCCCAGGATCTGGATTCCCACACAGTACAAGCAGTTGTCGTCCGTATGCTCCTGTAAGCCCGTGTCCTCCATGTTTTCCAGGAACTGCGAGGCGTCCGACCGGCTTGAATTCATTATTTCTGTAATACTGAATTGCTGCCGCAACGCCTGGTACGGACTCTTCGACCCGGATCCGGTCACACCTGAAAAAAGAAAGAGACGGGCGGGAAAACATCAACGCACGGCAGGAGCTGGACAGTGATTGACAGCTGAACTTCTGCCGTAATGGCCGGGGTTAGAGAAACCGCTTAGACGCTGCTGTCAGCGGCATCACCGGCATCTACGGCGCTTAACCAATATTTTAGGGAGCTGCACCACTTGAGAATCTCTCAAGTCTCACGATTTCCCCTAGAAACCAATGAGGAGAGTGGTGCATCTGTGACCCCCTCTCTGCCGACAGCGCACCATCCCTAAAGTTGGGACCCAGATCTCTCAGACATTTATGGGAACAGCCCTCCAGTAAAATTCTCACTGTACCTCCTACTTCCGGAGCCAACACTTTAGCAGCACGGTCGTCGCTTGACGGCACGATCTTTTGGAAATAAGGGGTTTCCTTTACCTGAAAAAAACAACAACAAAAGAATACCCATCAGCGCGGATGTCCCCAGAATCTGTTCGGAGCGGTGCCTGAAACGTCTCATTTACCTGGAACATATCGTTTATATCCATGGGCAGAGCGAGGCCGATGTAATCCTCCGAGCTGCCGTACGCCGCGTTGGACACCATGGAGCGGACAGATGACGAGCGCTGCAGGGAGTTCTGGTTTATTGGACTTAATAAGTCTTCTTTATCCAGAGAGGCGTAGCTCAGAGCCTTCATGAACCTGCAGGGGGGAGAAAGTCCCACGTCAGCCCGCACCAGCGGAGAAACAAAGATAAAGAGATAAGCCAACTTGACAAGCCGTAGCAAATACGCTGCCATTCTGAGCATCCTGCTTCTAACACCAGGAATTTCATTATTTAGGAGGTTCTACACGAGGGTGTAGTGACATTTATATTGGCAGCCAGCACAGGTCACGCTAAAGCACAAAAGGGCAGTGTACGAGAGGAGGGGGAGCGCTATGGCCGACACAGCGCGAGAGGAGGGGGCCATCCACTAGAGGTGGCTGTATAAACCTGTATGTAGGGAGCTCCCCCTAGTGGTGACTGTATAAATCTGTATGTAGTAAGCTCCCTCTAGTGGTGACTGTATAAATCAAGATCCCCCTAGTGGTGACTGTATAAATCTGTATGTAGTGCGCTCCCCCTAGTGGTGACTGTATAAATCTGTATGTAGTGAGTTCTCTCTAGTGGTGACGGTATAAATCCGTATGTAGTGAGCTCCCACTAGTGGTGACTGTATAAATCTGTGTGTATTGAGCTCCCTCTAGTGGTGACTGTATAAATCTGTATGTAGTGATCTCCCCCTAGTGGTGACTGTATAAACCTGTATGTAGTGAGCTCCCTCTAGTGGTGGCTGTATAAATCTGTATGTAATGATCTCCCCCTAGTGGTGACTGTATAAATCTGTATGTAGTGAGCTCCCTCTAGTGGTGGCTGTATAAATCTGTATGTAGTGAGTTCCCTCTAGTGGTGACTGTATAAATCGGTATGTAGTGAGCTCCTCCTAGTGGTGGCTGTATAAATCTGTATGTAGTGAACTCCCTCTAGTGGTGGCTGTATAAATCTGTATGTAGAGAGCTCCTCCTAGTGGTGGCTGTATAAATCTGTATGTAGTGAGCACCCCCTAGTGTTGGCTGTATAAACCTGTATAGAGTGAGCACCCCCTAGTGGTGGCTGTATAAATCTGTATGTAGTGAGCACCCCCTAGTGGTGGCTGTATAAATCTGTATGTAGTGCTCTCCTCCTAGTGGTGACTGTATAAATCTGTATGTAGTGAGCTCCCCCTAGTGGTGACTGTATAAACCTGTATGTAGTGAGCACCCCCTAGTGGTGGCTGTATAAATCTGTATGTAGTGAGCTCCCGCTAGTGGTGGCTGTATAGATCTGTATGCAACAAGCTCACTCTAGTGGTGGCTGTATAAATATGTAGTGATCTCCCTCTAGTGATGGCTGTATAAATCTGTATGTAGGGAGCTCCCCCTAGTGGTGACTGTATAAATCTGTATGTAGTAAGCTCCCTCTAGTGGTGACTGTATAAATCGAGATCCCCCTAGTGGTGACTGTATAAATCTGTATGTAGTGCGCTCCCCTAGTGGTGACTGTATAAATCTGTATGTAGTGAGTTCTCTCTAGTGGTGACTGTATAAATCTGTATGTAGTGCGCTCCCCCTAGTGGTGACTGTATAAATCTGTATGTAGTGATCTCCCCCTAGTGGTGTCTGTATAAATCTGCATGTAGTGCGCTCCCTCTAGTGGTGACTGTATAAATCTGTAGTGAGCTCCCTCTAGTGGTGGCTGTATAAACCAGTATGTAGTGAGCTCCCCCTAGTGGTGACTGTATAAACCAGTATGTAGTGAGCTCCCCCTAGTGGTGACTGTAAAAATCCGTATGTAGTGAGCTCCCTCTAGTGGTGACTGTATAAATCTGTGTATTGAGCTCCCTCTAGTGGTGACTGTATAAATCTGTATGTAGTGATCTCCCCCTAGTGGTGACTGTATAAACCTGTATGTAGTGAGCTCCCTCTAGTGGTGGCTGTATAAATCTGTATGTAGTGATCTCCCCCTAGTGGTGACTGTATAAATCTGTATGTAGTGAGCTCCCTCTAGTGGTGGCTGTATAAATCTGTATGTAGTGAGTTCCCCCTAGTGGTGACTGTATAAATCTGTATGTAGTGAGCTCCCCCTAGTGGTGGCTGTATAAATCTGTATGTAGTGAGCACCCCCTAGTAGTGGCTGTATAAACCTGTATGTAGTGAGCACCCCCTAGTGGTGGCTGTATAAATCTGTATGTAGTGAACACCCCCTAGTGGTGGCTGTATAAATCTGTATGTAGTGCTCTCCTCCTAGTGGTGACTGTATAAATCTGTATGTAGTGAGCACCCCCTAGTGGTGGCTGTATAAATCTGTATGTAGTGAGCTCCCGCTAGTGGTGGCTGTATAAATCTGTATGTAGTGAGTTCCCTCTAGAGGTGACTGTATAAATCGGTATGTAGTGAGCTCCTCCTAGTGGTGGCTGTATAAATCTGTATGTAGTGAGCTCCCTCTAGTGGTGGCTGTATAAATCTGTATGTAGAGAGCTCCTCCTAGTGGTGACTGTATAAATCTGTATGTAGTGAGCTACCCCTAGTGGTGGCTGTATAAATCTGTATGTAGTGAGCTCCCCCTAGTGGTGGCTGTATAAATCTGTATGTAGTGAGCACCCCCTAGTGGTGGCTGCATAATTCTGTATGTAGTGAGCTCCCCCTAGTGGTGACTGTATAAATCTGTATGTAGTGAGCTCCCCCTAGTGGTGGCTGTATAATTCTGTATGTAGTGAGCTCCCCCTAGTGGTGGCTGTATAATTCTGTATGTAGTGAGCTCCCCCTAGTGGTGACTGTATAAATCTGTATGTAGTGAGCTCCCCCTAGTGGTGGCTGTATAAATCTGTATGTAGTGAGCACCCCCTAGTGGTGGCTGTATAAACCTGTATGTAGTGAGCACCCCCTAGTGGTGGCTGTATAAATCTGTATGTAGTGAGCACCCCCTAGTGGTGGCTGTATAAATCTGTATGTAGTGCTCTCCTCCTAGTGGTGACTGTATAAATGTGTATGTAGTGAGCTCCTCCTAGTGGTGACTGTATAAATCTGTATGTAGTGAGCTCCCCCTAGTGGTGACTGTATAAATCTGTGTGTAGTGAGCGCCCCCTAGTGGTGGCTGTATAAATCTGTATGTAGTGAGCTCCTGCTAGTGGTGGCTGTATAGATCTGTATGCAATGAGCTCACTCTAGTGATGGCTGTATAAATCTGTATGTAGTGATCTCCCTCTAGTGCTGGCTGTATAAATCTGTATGTAGTGAGCTCCCCCTAGTGGTGACTGTATAAATATGTAGTGATCTCCCTCTAGTGATGGCTGTATAAATCTGTATGTAGTGAGCTCCCTCTAGTGATGGCTGTATAAATCTGTATGTAGTGAGCTCCCTCTAATGGTGGCTGTATAAATCTGTATGTAGTGAGCTCCCCCTAGTGATGCCTGTATAAATATGTAGTGATCTCCCTCTAGTGATGGCTGTATAAATCTGTATGTAGTGAGCTCCCTCTAGTGATGGCTGTATAAATCTGTATGTAGTGAGCTCCCTCTAATGGTGGCTGTATAAATCTGTATGTAGTGAGCTCCCCCTAGTGGTGACTGTATAAATCTGTATGTAGTGAGATCCCTCTAGTGGTGGCTGTATAAATCTGTATGTAGTAAGCTCCCACTAGTGGTGGCTCTATAAATCTGGATGTAGTGATTAGAGATGAGTGAATATTTCAATATTGGCTTCAGGTTTCATTCGCCAAATTTGCAAATATTCACTGATTAATTCGATGAACGTACCCAAATGCCATTATAGTCAATGGGAGGCAAAAACAAATGCACGCACAACACCTTAGAACGGCCCCAAATGCTGCCAAAACACATCAAATGAGGGATAGACACCAGGAAAGTGGCCTCAGTTCACCCACAGTACAGATTTTAGCATGGCACTGCAGTAATCAGCCAGGCATGAGGTATTGGGGTCTGGGCCAGCATTTCCAGCTTTCAACTGAACGTCACAGTAAGACGAGGTGGGTGAGGGATCGGTGTAGGGCCGCTTTGCTGGGAGCCCCGATACCACATGCAACACCTCTACCTGCTTTCATGGTGAGCTGCACTCAGGTGGTACAAATATATGTTTTCTAGACTACCATTGTCAGAAAGGATAGTAACATGGGTAGATGAGTACAAGGAAATGGAGGCCTACTGCTACATGCAACACGCATGAAGGAGACCCAACCAGGAGGGTTCACATTTCCAAAACTTATTGGCAGACACCACCACAGTAGAAATAGGAGAATAGGGACCCAAAAGGACTTCCACTACACCCAATCCAGCAGATGGACACCCAACTTGGAGTTGTCAAATTTTGAAAAATGAGGGCCTGACACCACCGAAGTGGAATAGTTGTCACGAGACTAGAAATAGTGTAATTGGGACCGACACGTCTTCCACTACAGCTAAACCAGCAGATGGAGACCAACCAGGACTGTTCACATTTCCACTAATTTGTGCTAACACCAGCCACAGAAGCTGCACTAAAGATACCACAGAGTGCAGTTACGTGACATTAATGCATCACACTAAAAAATCCAATATCACCTAGTCTGTGATTGGGGTGCAAAAGTCCTTGAGAATCCGTGACTTGGTCATCTTAATGAAAGTTGGCCGTTCTACACTTTCAGGGGACAGCCGTCTGCGCTTATCTGTCAGGACACCACCAGCAGCGCTGAAGACACGTTGAGAGAACGCTGGCTGCCAGGCACGATAAAACCTCCAAGGCGTGTGAGGCGAGATCAGGCCACTCATCCATTTTGGAAGACCAAAATGTGAAAGGATCCAAACCTTCCCTGATGGTAGAATTGATATTCAGTTCTAGATACTCCTGCACCATCCTCTCCATTCATTCACCACATGTAAGACTTGCTGTGTTGGTGGCTGGGTAACAGTGAAGCTCGTTTCCTCCATACCCCTCCACGCCAACCCCGAACAACAGAGAGGGGAGGATTATCCTCTTCCTCTGACAGTTGTTCGCCCATCACCTCTTCCTCCTCCATTTGTTCCTCGAATCTTGCACCTTTGGGTCGTTTGTCTGTTATCACCAGCCCTCCTCGATCGCAGTAATCCACCCGCCCGTGTGACGACAGTCTTGAACTTAGAGACAACGTTATCCCTTCCGCAGCCTCCTCTGCTTCCTCCTCTTCTTCTGGGGCCACAATCTCCTCCCGCAGACTATTCAAGGTCTTCTCCAGCATATAGATGGCCGGCATAGTGATGCTGATGACGGCGGCGTCAGCGCTAACCATCTTAGTAGCCATTTCAAAACTGTGCAGAAGGGTGCAAAGGTCCTTAATCTGTGCCCACTCTGTAAACATGATATGCGCCACCTCCCGACAGCGTTGTCCCAGGCTATACGACATGACATACTGCGTCAGGGCTTGTTGCTGCTGCCACAGTCGCTGCAAAATGTGCAGAGTGGAATTCCACTGTGTCGGCACATCGCATATCAACCTATTAACTGGCATGGACACAGACCTCTGTATCCATGCAAGTCAATGAGCAGAGGGGTGCAAACGGCGGAAATGAGCACACAGCTTACATGCTTTCTGGCGCAGCTCACCCAGGCCAGGATACTGGCTGAGAAAACGGTGTACCACCAGGTCGAGGATGTGAGCCATGCAAGGCACGTGTGAGAGCTTGCCTCGCCATATGGCCGCCACCAGGATTGCACCATTTACGGACACGGCCTTCCCTGGATGCAGGTTCAGTGGAGACAGCCATTGATCAAATTCAGCCTGGAGAGCTGTCCACAACTCTTCAGCTGTATGACTGCGATCTCCAAGGCATATCAATTTTAAGACTGCCCTGGCTGCACAGTATGGAGGAGGTGGGGGTTTGCTATGCACTGTTGGAACGCGTGTCTCGTGAAGGCAGAGGTTGAGGGAGCAGGTGGAGGCCCTAGAGGAGATAGAGGAGGCAAAAGCAGTGGAGGAAGTGTTAAATGTAGAGGTTTGTCCTGCAAGCCTTGGCGATTCCAAGACTTGTGGAGCAGCGACTGTCCCCACAGCCACCAGAATCACCCAGTCAGCGAGATGTAACGCCCTTGGCTATGCTTACTCGTCCAAGTGTCTGTGGTGAAATGCACCCTGGCAGAGAGAGATTATGTCAAGGAATGGGTGATGTTGTCTGCTCCATGCTGGTGTAGAGCAGGCACAGCTTTCTTTGAAAAATAATGGCGACTGGGTAATTGGTACTGGGGGACTGCGACGTCCATCAGCTTTCGGAAACCGTCGCTATCCACCAGGCTGAAAGGTAGCATTTCCGTGGCCAACAAATTCCAGATGGTGGAGTTCAACCTCTTAGCTTTGTCATGCGTGGGAGGAAAAAGTATTTTCCGTGACAACTTCGGAACCGTAGGCTGGCTGCAGTGCTGAGAAAGGGCAGAGTACGGTCAACCGGACAATCTGCTGGACCGTGAGAGGCAGGCGGAGATGTTACTGTGGATTGAGAAACTTGTGTGATCGTTCTCTGAGATCGGTCAAAAACAGCAGGCATGTCCGTTTCCACTACAGCAGAAGGTGGCCTCTCAGTCAGCGTGACTCGATCAGGTAAAGAACCCGAGGTTCTACAGTCAAAGACCTGCATCTCAATAGTTGGAACGGTAACAGAGGGGGAGTTAGAAGCAGCAGTGGCGATTGATTGGGCGGCTGATGTCCGCATTTTTGCGCAGTGGGATTCCCACACTAAAGCATGTTGATTGCGCATGTGAAGGTTCATATATGCAGTAGTCAAATTATTGCAGATTTTACCGCAACTCAGTTTTTTTTTTTTTTTTGTAAAGTTGGCAGATTACGTGAGTTGGCTCATCCTTTGCAGTGTCAAAAAGGGCCCAGGCTAGGCAACCCTTGCCACTCCTGCAAGCTGTAGACCCACGGACGCTGCTGGTCAGAGGCACAGTTGTAGCTGAGGATGTATCGCTCGTCGTGGCTGCATCACTACGTGTCTGCGACGGACAGCAAACATAACCTCCTCGTCTTCCTCCTCAGATGATCTACTCAGCTGTGTGCCTCTATGTTCACGCTAACTGGGATCTAACACCTCATCATCGTCCTCGGTGTTATCACAATCCTCACCATTGGAATCACTCTCCTCCTCTTGCCCTGACCGCACAAGAACAGTCCGCATGAGCCTCAGATATCTGAGTCTCATCAGGATCACCCCTCCAGGGGTTAACGTCTGATGATGAGGGACAGGATGCTGTTGGGACCGTACTACTTGTCCCGGATCCAAATTAAAAAAAAAATTTTGAGCATCGGTGCAGATTTCCTCATCTTGACTCTGCAAAGCTTTTGAGTACACTCCTGATGACCATGGCATAGAATTTGTGAACAGCTCTTCAGAATCACCCATCCGTGGTTCCCTACAGTCAGTTGAAAGTTTGGATAGTTGGGAAGCGGTGGGAAGCAAGGGGAATTTGGGTGCCACATCTGTGAACTGTACTGGGTGTGATGTTGAGGTGGAGGAAGAGAGGCCACTTGAAGCAGCACTTGCCATCCACTCGAGTACATACTCTTCCTGGGCATCATCGACAAGGCGTACAGCTGTGCGTCTGCCGAACGAAGGTAGTGGTGTAGCCTGCCAGTAACATAAGTTGTCAGTTGTCTTTCCATAAGACGTGACGTTGCTTCACTAGCGCTTTCACAAATATCACCACCTACCCCACGTCCACCTTGAACACCAAGCCTAATTCACCTTCCACCACGGCCTCGCTTTTTCCCAGTCATGTTGCTCAGATAGTGTGGTAGGAGCACAGTATTAGCAACAAAAATTAGATTTTAAACTCTGCACCACCTCTGCAAACAGCTGAATTTCAGCGACAGTAAATTCCAAGGTGAAATATGGCGTGCTGTATTGCGTTAGAAAAATGATTTTTTTTATTTGACCAAGGATCAGGCCCCTATAACACACTAGATGCTACAAACTATTTTTACTTACTGTATGACGCCAATAACAGAAGCATTTGTTTGTGGCCTCTGGATCAGGCCTCTACAGCTTTATTTCAACCCAAACAAATGACAAAGTGGGTTACAGCGGGCGGGCTAACTTTTTGCAAATAAAAAAATGATAGTTTTCATTTAATGTGCCTTAGGTCTGCAGACAGGTTACTTTCACCACCACAAAATGACAAGGTGGGATACAGCAGGCTACACGTGAATTACAATGCTATCCTCGTGCACGGATCACAATAGAAGCAGCGCACAACACGAGCCCTGCTGGCTTTCTTTGTGGACCTCAGTATGGTCAACAAATAAAAATAAGTGCTGGAAGGTAAATTTTACAGCCACACTGGACAGTAGCTACCTACATTATCTGACTGACATACAACCACCTAACTAGCTGAAATTTGGATGCAAACAGTGGCAGCGTCAGGAGGTGTTACAGGGTCACAATGGCGCCAAAACAACATGACAGCTATTGATATGGAGAGGGACATGCGATTTCAGCAGCCAATGACACAAGCCGTTATGTCAGGACATTGTTGGTGTTTCCTGCGCTCTGATTGGCTAGCCGCAATGTGCACACATAAAGTTAGGAAAAAAAAAAAATGACTGCTGTGCTTACAAGAATGCTGCGCCTCTGATCTCTGCAAACCCCCTCCCCTCATCATACACGTGCCAAACGCTCATGATACACCACCATAATCTTTGCTAAAGTGCGGGAAATATTTTTGTGGCAATGCAAATATTTTCCCGCACTTTTACCAAATGATACCAAGTTTTACCAATTTTTACCAATTTTATGCACTTTTGCTCAGGTTTACGATCACGGAACCGAATGTGCCATATTCATGCCGAATTTATGTTTGGCGAACATTCACCAAGCAAATTCGCTCATCTCTAGGGGTGACCTCCCTCTAGTGGTGGCTGTATAAATCTGTATGTAGTGAGCTCCAACTAGTGCTGACTGTATAAATCTGTATGTTGTGAGCCCCCCTAGTGGTGGCTGTATAAATCTGTATGTAGTGAGCTCCCCCTAGTGGTGACTGTATAAGTCTGTATGTAGTGATCTCCCCCTAGTGTTGACTGTATAAATCTGTATGTAGTGAGCTCCCCCTAGTGGTGACTGTATAAATCTGTATGTAGTGAGATTCCCCTAGTGCTGACAGTATAAACCTGTATGTAGTGAGCCCCCCTAGTGGTAGCTGTATAAATCTGTATGTAGTGAGCTCCCCCTAGTGTTGACTTTATAAATCTGTATGTAGTGAGCTCCCTCTAGTGGTGAGTGTATAAATCTGTATGTAGTGAGCTCCTCCTAGTGGTGACTGTATAAATCTGTATGTAGTGATCACCCACTAGTCGTGACTGTATAAATCTGTATGTAGTGAGCTCCCCCTAGTGGTGACTGTATAAATCTATATGTAGTGAGCTTCCCCTAGAGGTGGCTGTATAAATCTGTATGTAGAGAGCTCACTCTAGTGGTGACTGTATAAATCTGTATGTAGTGAGATCCCCCTACTGGTGACTGTATAAATCTGTATGTGGTGAGCGCCCCCTAGTGGTGACTGTATAAATCTGTGTGTAGTGAGCTCCCTCTAGTGGAGGCTGTATAAATCTGTATGTAGTGAGCTCCCCCTAGTGGTGGCTGTATAAATCTGTATGTAGTGAGCGCCCCCTAGTGGTGACTGTATAAATCTGTATGTAGTGAGCTCCCCCTAGTGGTGACTGTATAAATCTGTATGTAGTGAGCTCCCCCTAGTGGTGACTGTATAAATCTGTTTGTAGTGAGCTCCTCCTACTGGTGACTGTATAAATCTGGCTGTACAGATATAGTATTTGCTGTGTACCTGCTGGAGGTCAGTCTGGAGTCCAAGCTTCCTGTTTTCATGGTTATAGTATCAGTGAAGAGAACGTCTTTTGCCGGTGAAGCCAAAGCATCGGAATGAGACAGGGAGGGATGCAACCGCTGCTGCTGGAGTCGTTTCAGTGTCGCGTAGCCAAAAGCGTCCCTAGAACTGGTGTAGGTGAAGTTATAATCCGCCAAAGTCTTAATGGCAGCCATAGAAGGAGCCTTCAGTGACTGTGCCCTACGAGGAAGCGTGTGTGAGGACCCCGGAGGGACCAAGGACACGGAGTTGGACTTGGAGAGGGGCAGGTGGTTGGGGTGCAGCATGGCGGGCAGGTTGGTCTTGACGGTTTTGGTGCTGATGACGGTGCTCAGGCTCCCGCAGTCCGTGTCCATGTTTGTAGTGTCGATCCCCACGGTCTCGCGGGACGGGCTGGAGCTCATGGAGCTGATGCCGCTGGTTGTGGTGTCCGTGTTGAAGCTTAGGCTGCGGCTCTTGAAGTGTGTGGTGGTGGAGCCGTCGCCGATCAGCCGCTCTCGGCTGGCGTGGTCCCGGTGGTTCTCGCTCCCTAAACTTTTCGGAAGCTTGAGGTCATTCTCGGTAATGCTGGGAGTACTGCCGTTGTCTTCCGTGTGTTTGCTTACCGAGGTGTCCAGGCGACTGGTGTTTATTTTGGGAACTTTGAAGACGGATCCCAAACTGTCCATAGAGGGGAACTCTGAGTCCGACCACGGCTCGGTCACCGTCCTGTTCCGCCTCAGATCACGCAGTTTACTGGTTTTGGAGTCGCTGCTACTGCTGCTGCGGAACTTCTTACTTGGCAGAGTTAAGGAGTTTAGAAATCTATTTTTCACGAACTTGCTCTGGGCCAGGAGGGTGAAGGGGCTGCGATCTTTGTCCTTCAAGGGTTTGTCATAGAAGGTCTGCTCGTGATCGTCGTACAGGAAGAAGGGGCTGGGGGAGGAATTGCTGCAGGGGTCGTCCTCTATGATGAACATGCCTGTACGCGGGAAGGAAAGGAAGAGGTCACAGAAAATAAAAACTAGGCATGCATTATATGGAGGACATGTCCCACCCCACCCTAAAGGGAGTGACCAGAACTATGAGCCACAGCTTTCCTCCAGGAACAGCACCGCACCCGTCTGCAGGCTCCGCTCCATTCACTTCAATGGACATGCAATACAACTCAAAGACAGGTGTTGGCACTGTTTCTGGTAGTAAGCCGCCAAGCCTTTGTAATCCAGAAAAACTACAACTCATCACGGAAAAAACAAGCCCCCATATGGCTATAGAAATGGAGGAAAAACAAAGTTATGGCTCTGGGAAGAAAGGGAGGAATAGAGGCATAAAACTATGGCGGCTCTCACTGGGCAGCGCAGATTCGCTCTCGCTGTTGTGCCGGGAGCTGGTGGACTCGGAGTTCAGGCTGAGGGTGCTGGGGATGGAGCACAGCTCGTGGCAGAGCTGCTCAATGTCGTCAGGGACCACCGGCCACGGATGTCTTCTGCTGTGCCGCACGGTGTCCCAGTTGTGCTGCTTCAGGATGTCGCACCCTTGCTTGGTTTTGGAAAGTAATCCGAGGACGTAGGCGCAGGTTCTGGAGAAACACAAAGGGACGGATGTAACAGATGGAGGCCAGAGAAGGAGGCCAGAGAAGGAGGCCAGAGAAGGAGGCCAGAGAAGGAGGCCAGAGAAGGAGGCCAGAGGAGACCAGAGAAGGAAGCCAGAGGAGGCCAGAGAAGGAGGCCAGAGAAGGAGGCCAGAGAAGGAGGCCAGAGAAGGAGGCCAGAGAAGGAGGCCAGAGAAGGAGGCCAGAGAAGGAGGCCAGAGTAGACCAGAGAAGGAAGCCAGAGGAGACCAGAAGAAGGAAGCCAGAGGAGACCAGAGAAGGAAGCCAGAGGAGGCCAGAGAAGGAAGCCAGAGGAGGCCAGAGAAGGAGGCCAGAGAAGGAGGCCAGAGTAGACCAGAGAAGGAGGCCAGAGTAGACCAGAGAAGGAAGCCAGAGGAGACCAGAGAAGGAAGCCAGAGGAGACCAGAGAAGGAAGCCAGAGAAGGAGGCCAGAGAAGGAGGCCAGAGAAGGAGGCCAGAGAAGGAGGCCAGAGAAGGAGGCCAGAGAAGGAGGCCAGAGAAGTTCACCGATGCCTCTACCTTGTGCCAGTCATTACACTGGCTACCCATCCACTCCAGAATTCAGTATAAACTTATTACCCTCACCCACAAAGCCCTCCATGGCTCAGCACCACCCTACATCTCCTCCCTTGTTTCAGTATACCACCCTACCCGCGCCCTCCGTTCTGCTGATGACCTGAGGTTAGCATCCTCAATAGTCAGAACCTCCCACTCCCGTCTCCAAGACTTTACACGCGCCGCGCCAATTCTTTGGAATGTACTTCCCAGGTCAATACGATTAGTCCCCAATCCCCACAATTTTAAGCGTGCCCTGAAAACGCATTTATTCAGACTGGCCTACCGCCTCAACACATTAACCTAACCTATCCCTGTGTGGCAGAGCCAAAAGTTTTACCATAACCAGGTTCCCCGCATCATGTTCCCACATGCTTTATGCATCCATTAGCCCTCTGTGTCTGTACTGTCACACACTTAACATTATGGCTGGTCCATACAATCAGAGCAACTGTTACCACCCACCTTTCGTGTCTACCTCTTTCCTCAAAGACTGTAAGCTTGCGAGCAGGGCCCTCATTCCTCTTGGTATTTGTTATAATCTACTGTATGTGATTATTGTTATGCTGTAATGTCTATTGTCTGTACAAATCCCCTCTGAAATGTAAAGTGCTGCGGAATATGTCGGCGCTATAGAAATAAAATTTATTATATTATTATTATTATTAGAGAAGGAGGCCAGAGGAGACCAGAGAAGGAAGGAGAAGGAGGCCAGAGAAGGAAGCCAGAGGAGACCAGAGAAGGAAGGAGAAGGAGGCCAGAGAAGGAAGCCAGAGGAGACCAGAGAAGGAGGCCAGAGGAGACCAGAGAAGGAGGCCAGAGAAGGAAGCCAGAGGAGACCAGAGAAGGAGGCCAGAGGAGACCAGAGAAGGAAGCCAGAGGAGGAAGCCAGAGAAGGAAGCCAGAGGAGACCAGAGAAGGAAGCCAGAGGAGACCAGAGAAGGAAGCCAGAGGAGACCAGAGAAGGAAGCCAGAGGAGACCAGAGAAGGAAGCCAGAGGAGACCAGAGAAGGAAGCCAGAGGAGACCAGAGAAGGAAGCCAGAGGAGACCAGAGAAGGAAGCCAGAGGAGACCAGAGAAGGAGGCCAGAGAAGGAAGCCAGAGAAAGAGGCCAGAGAAGGAAGCCAGAGAAAGAGGCCAGAGAAGGAAGCCAGAGAAAGAGGCCAGAGAAGGAGGCCAGAGAAGGAAGCCAGAGAAAGAGGCCAGAGAAGGAAGCCAGAGAAGGAGGCCAGAGAAGGAGGCCAGAGAAGGAGGCCAGAGAAGGAGGCCAGAGAAGGAGGCCAGAGAAAGAAGCCACAGGAGACCAGAGAAGGAGACCAGAGAAGGAGACCAGAGAAGGAGACCAGAGAAGGAGACCAGAGAAGGAGACCAGAGAAGGAGACCAGAGAAGGAGACCAGAGAAGGAGACCAGAGAAGGAGACCAGAGAAGGAGGCAGTCGGTGATATCGGGACCCAACATAATACCAATATATAACGACTAAAGATGTATGTAATGCTGGTGGCTACCACCGCCACTAGAGGGAGCTAAGAGAAAATTGCTAGTTCTTCCGATGGCCACTAGAGGGAGCAGACTGCATATTGATGGTGCCTATCCCAACCAGTAGAGGGAGCTGACTGTCTAGTTAGGAGAGTACAGTGAGCTCCCCCTGGTGGCGGCCGTTGGAAGCCAGAATGTAATCATAAAATGTGTCATGTGACCAATATTGAGCATTTTGCAGCAGTTTGATCACTTTACAGTCCCACTGACAGACCTGTGATAGTTTCTGGGCCTTGTCTTACCCTCGAATAGAGAGCACCTCGCAGTGCTGAGCCAGTGCAATGATATCCGGAATCACATTTTCTTCTTGGAGTAAGTTAAGACCCCAGTTAGAGGAACCAATGTTACCCTGCAAACAAACAAGTCATAAATGGAACCCATATTAAGAACGGAGCTTCCCGCTCCCCCCCACATAAGGCGTTACTCGTACCAGGGACCATAGAGCCGCCTTCAGCTGCTTGATTCCCTCCCAGTTATCCAACGACGGAGATCGCACCGTGTAACTGAGATCCGGAACAACGTTCTGCAAAATAAAACATTTAGAAAATTAAATTAAAAAAATAAAAACACATTTAAAAAAAACTAATATTTAACAAATAAATTAAAAGTTGTAATCTAAAAACAAGTATATTAATAAAATAAAATGATCACTTTAACAAAATAAGATCCAAATATAGAGAAAAAATATATATATACACAAAAAAATTGAATACACAAAATAATTGAAAACAAATTTAAACTAAAAATTATAAAATAAAGAATAGTAATAAAAAAGCTAATAAATATGTAAAATACATGAACAAAATATAGAAAAAAATGAAATACTTAGTACAATGAGTTAACTTATAATTGTACGATAATAAAAAAAAGCCTAAAATAAGTATTACATACTAAAACACAAAAATCTACCAAATAATATGTACAGATGGTGTATAAAAAAAAAATAAAATAAAATATTAAAAAAATTGAAAAAATATCAAAACTACAATAAATATCACATAGTAAAAAACAAAAATGAAATAAATAAGCGGTTAAATTATAATTGAAAGACACTGAAAAACAAAGCACATAATAAAATATAAAAAAATACCAAACATGTAAATATAGTGAAAATATAAAAAATAAAATGAAATTACAAAAAAGAAAAAGTAAATATCATAACAAAAATATGTATCCAAATAAAAAATAAACTAAAGATCAAAGAAAAATTCTAAAATAAAATACATATAAAACAAAAGTAAAAACAATAGGCTAAAAAATGAATCCTAAAATAAAACCTAAAAAAACCCCATAATACTAGAAATATTAAAAAAATCATTACATCAAATAAAAAAAAAAAATACATCAAATAATAAGACGACAAAAATGTAAAATAAATAGGAAAAATACAATATAAAAAAATAAACAAAAAAGATATTTAAAATAACAATTTAACAAAATTAATATGAAAACTACAAAAAGAAAAAAAAAAAAAAAAAAAAGGAAGAAGTCGAATATAATCTGTTTTATCCGGGTGCGTTTTGTCGCAGCGATCACGTTTTCTCACCTGGACTTCCAGAAGGTGGCAGCCGGTTTTGTGATGCACCAGTTGTCCATAGAGGTGAACGGGCAGATAGACGTACGGACGCATCACTCTGTGAATGAGACAAGCGCACGTGTGAGAGTGATCGGCATGTGGACGCCCCTCGGAGCGTGATGTATTGGGGGAAGCAGCCGTTACCGTTGATTACTGCGTCGGACGTAGTTGTCGCCGTCCACGGGCTTGCGGTAGGTGGTCAGCGCCTCGTTCAGCTGCTCTTCAATCAGATCAACGTATTTTAAATTGTATTCCTAAGAATGAAGGTGAATAATAAGCGCCACCATATTCCAAAATGAGAAGTCCCCGCCTCGTTGGCTAACAAACATGAGTGCGTACGCACCTTCTGCCACTTCTCCAGCTCCTTTGTTACGTAGCCCCTTTCATTCAGATAGGAAAACCCCTTTGGAATCGAGAGGAACCTGCAATGTGAAGGACGGACAGGTAAGTACAAGGGACGCGGACCCCCGTGGGGAAACGCTACCTAGGGGGTAACCGCTCCTACCGCAGGAGGAGCAGCAGCCCCTTGTCTCCGAGGTGAGAGAGAGCCGGCTTCATCTGGATGAGAGCGTGGAGATTAGCCTAGAGGAAAAGAAGAGACGGTCAGAGACAGACGGACATGAATATCTCATCCATAGGCCACAATCAAGTGTCCTTCATCTGTGACATCAATATTAAAGGGGTATTCCCATCGCCAAGATCTTATCCCAATATTTAGTAGGTGTAATCATAATGTCTCCAATTAGAAATGTAGTATAGTTCTTCTGATTAGCTATGTCACTCCATGTGCAGGGCATTGCAGTAGTTACGACCGCCAACAACAAACTGTCACCATCTGAGTGGTCATAACCATAGATACCCAAGGAACTGCAATGCCCTGTACGTGGGGTAAAACAACACAGCGAATCAGAAGAACTATACTACATTTCTAAGTGAAAGTATTTTCTAATATTATTATTACTATACCTACTACATATTTGGCTAAAATTTTGGCGATGGGGACACGGCTTTATTTTCTTCCTTCCCTTCCTCCGACAGCCACAGTTATTTTTTGTTAATCTTTCCACCCCCACAGTTGTGCGGTGGCTTATTTTATTGCGTGACCACTTGTAGCTTTGAATGACACACCGATCAATTCTACCATATAATGTCCTGAAAAACGGGAGAAAAAAAAAATTCCAAGCGGAATGAAATGGTAAAAAATAAATACATGTGCAATTCTGCCTTTTATTTTTTGGCATTCATTGTGCGATAACGCCATTCTCCAGGTCACTACTATTATGGTGATACCAAACTGGCACTGTTTTTTGTTTGCTTTTTTGCCCTCTAAGCTGCTGAAAAAAATAAATAAAAATATCGGAAATTGTATAAAAAATAAATAAAAAATGTTCTCGTGTCGCCCTTATCAGTATGTCTTTGGAATGTGGGAGGAAAACGGAGTAGCTGGAGGAAACCCACGCAAACGCGGGGAGAACATACAAACTCCTTGCAGATGATGGGATTCGAACCCAGGACCCCAGCGCTGCAAGGCTGCAGTGCTAACCACTGAGCCACAGGCTAATTAATGAAATATTTTTATAGATCCACAGGGTCTCAAAGGAAACTCCAGCCAGCTGTGGAGACTCACTATTAGACCTGGGGATGGTGAGTACAGCGACGTTTTCTGAAAGGGGAATGACCCCTTTAACACTGTTCCAGGGCTCACCTTATCCTCACAAGCCTCATCCAAAACGTCCAGGGCTTCTGTGGAGATATTCTTGTTTTTGTCGTGCAGCTGCGTCACCAATAGTTCGATCCCCCAATTGCTGAAGAACTCAACGTTGGCTCTTAGGAGAACCCTCAGGTGCTTTGTGGCGTAAAGACGACAACTCTGCAAAAAAGGAGCGGGGGGGGGGGGGAAGCAGTAAAAAAAAAAAAATTAATCAAAGCAAGTTTCTGGGTATTTTGGTGCGGACTCCTGCCGGGCGATGCAAAAAACCGGGTGGTTCAAACCCCAACGCGCGTTTCGCATGGATTTTTTCCTTGCTTTCTCAAGGGGCAGGTGTCAGTAACAAATCACATGGCATCCCATGTGACCGCTACTCCCTCAATGGTGCTGCAGTTTCGGCGCATGCGCACCATGCCGGTGACCCTACATACATCAAGTCTAAGTCGCACGGGCGCTTGAGAAGATTCAGAGGCTCCCGCGTGTGCATGGCAGACATACAGGTGCCAAAGAGCCCGGCGCGAATAATGAATGATCAGCAGCAGCAGGACCACAGCAAGGCTCGCGGCTTAGGTAACTGGAGACGAGCAGCGTTAATCACTTACGTCTGGAGAGGCGGTCAGGGTTTTGGACAGAATGACCCTGGCGAGTCCGTCCCGGCTGTAATCCAAACTAGACACAGCCAACTTCAATAAGTGGTCTTGATTTTTCAGCGAGCAAAGATTTAGGAGACTGTAAAATAAAATAATGACAGGAGGAATTATCAAGAAATTCATTCAGCAACACCTAGAATGAGTGTCAATCAGGAGAAGAAAGAGGAGCAGAAGGAGGAGGCGGCGCAAGAGGAGCAGGAGGAGGAGGAGGCGCAAGAGGAGCAAGAGGAGGAGCAAGAGGAGGAGCAAGAGGAGGAGGCGCAAGAGGAGGCGCAAGAGGAGGCGCAAGAGGAGGAGCAAGAGGAGGAGCAAGAGGAGGAGCAAGAGGAGGCGGAGGAGGAACAAGAGGAGGCGGAAGAGGAACAAGAGGAGGCGGAAAAGGAACAAGAGAAAACGGAAAAGGAGCACGAGGAGGCGGAAAAGGAGCACGAGGAGGCGGAAAAGGAGCACGAGGAGGCGGAAAAGGAGCACGAGGAGGCGGAAAAGTAGCATGAGGAGGCGGAAAAGTAGCATGAGGATCCGGAGGAGCATGAGGATCCGGAGGAGCATGAGGATCCGGAGGAGCATGAGGATCCGGAGGAGCATGAGGATCCGGAGGAGCATGAGGATCCGGAGGAGCATGAGGATCCGGAGGAGCATGAGGATCCGCAGGAGAATGAGGATCCGCAGGAGAATGAGGATCCGCAGGAGAATGAGGATCCGCAGGAGAATGAGGATCCGCAGGAGAATGAGATTTCAGAGGAGAATGAGATTTCGGAGGAATATGAGGATTCGGAGGAGGAGAATGAGGATTCGGAGGAAAAAGATGAGGACAATGTTAATGAGAAGGATGGGGAGGAGGATGAGGAGTTGGATAGGGAGGAAGAGAAGGAGGAGTTGAAGCAGGAGGCGGAGCTCATGTCTCTATCCAAGGAGAGCCATAAACAAAGCAGCATTCAAGTAAACCCTGGAATTGGAGGAAATGTGTAAGGCCAGGTTCATACTGCGTTAAAGCAGCCCGACGCATAACGTTGACGGGCTGCGTTAACGCTATAGCAGATGCTTCATCACTGAATGCCGGCACATCACTAGCGCATGCCGATTATGGCATGCGTTGGCGATGCACCCGATAATGGGGGTTAATGGCAGAGATAACGGATTGCGCTACACCGCGGTGTAACACAATCCGTTAAACGGACTGCCTTAACGCATGTGCACATGATGTCTCAGGCGAACAAGAGTTTTTCAAGCAGAAAACTTTTCAGGAAACTGTGGGTTCTTTTTTCCTGAAGTGTCTTTTGTTTGTTTCGTTTTTTCTCTTGTTTCCTGAGCGCTTTCTGACTGTTTTGGCTGCTGGCATATCTTTATTTTTTCTTGGGTGGGGGGGGGGGGAGAATTTTCCTATGTTCTTTGTGTTATGTTTTTACTATTTCTCCAGAATTGTTTTCTCTTCATTGAAAAAGGAAGAAACCGCTAGCGGGTTTTTTTAAAACAGCAAAAGCTGGAGCAAAACACCCCCCAAAAAACATCCGAGTGTCTTCTGAGCATCCGAACTGACTTGTATCGTAAAGTGAGTGAGAAAACACTAGAAGAACGGCGGAGCGGCCAATTCTTATAATCGACTGACGCTTTTAGGAACCTCAAGACGTTTTTAAAATCCTGGACATGTGCACAGCGACTTGTCTTTACATACAGAAGTTTATTCTTTTGAGCGTTTTCTGAAAAACGAAATACGCCTAAAAAAGACGTTCTGCATGTGGGGTAAAAAAACAAAAACCTCATTATGCCCAATGGTGGAAAGAAAGCAACCATTGTGCAGGTGCAATGAATACATATAGAATAAGAAGTGGGCAGAGATGTATGAAGAGGATGACGATCTGTAACGACTGGTCACGAGCTCGGGACGTACCACTGGAATACATTGCACTTCTCCAGCATCTTGACTCCGTGCGGATGGCAGGAGAGAGTCCCGATGAAGAGAAGGTAGTACTGGCAGAGGGTGGTCAGTAAGCCGTTGTTCTGCAGGCTGCGCTCTTGCTTCATTCCGGATATGGACACCATCCATTGCACGATATCTTTCACCAGCTCCTCCAGGTAGCCCTGTCCATCCTACGACAATAAAAGAAAAAAACATCCCTCAATACAGCGGCCTCCAGCTTGGTCTCTCCTTTTGGCACAACTCGCAGTCGAATGTACTCACGTCCTCCGACTCCAGCAGGAACTCTGTGAACTGGCAACCGACCACTGTCAGCTGCTTGGCTTTACTGTAGTCCAGTTCCAGGTTGGCATAGAGCGAACTGCTGGGCTTGTAAAAGAACAGGAGCCGACGCACAAACCTGGAGAACGCGAAGAAGTGAAATCAGCAAATGATGGGAACGGGAGACGACGTGACGACACTGGACACCCGGCACGGACGTCGCTCTACCTGTGCAGCTGCTCGTCTTTACAGTTTTTCATATTGATATTTGGCCACTGAAAAATAAAAATGATCAGTAAATCCACAGTCACACAACCAATATTTGGAGAAAAAGGACGCCGAGAATTACAGCGGATCTGTCATGTGTGTTATCTAAAAGCTGCAGAGGGAAGAGGCGGATGGACGAGCACAAGGATGTAGTGTCTTATTATGGGGTTCTGTGCTGTAAGAAGCTGTTTATCTGGTGCCAAAATGTGCGGAAAAAGCCTGCGTCTTGCATCCTCCACCCACTTACTGTGAAAGCCCTTGAGGCCTGCATCGTCCACCCACTCAAAGAAAAAGCCTGAGAGTCCTGCTCCCCCCTTAGAAAAAGTTTGAGTCTTGCTTCCTCCTTCCAAATATACTCAAAGCCTGTGAGTCCTGTTTCCTCTGCCTATTTAAAATGCACGCGAGTCTTGCTTCCTCCTCTCGTTCAGAGAAAATATGCGAGTCCTGCTCCCACCTCCTACTCAGAGAAAGCCTGAGTCCCCTGCTTCATCAACCCACTCATAAAGAAATCCTCTGAGTCCTGCTTCCACCAGCTCTTTCATAGATAGAGCCTGAGTCCTGATTGCTTTCCCCATTCATAAAGCCTGTGAGTCCTGCTTCCTCCACCCACTCAAAGAAAGCCTGAGAGTCCTGCTTCCACCAACTCTCTCATAGAGAAAGCCTGAGTCCTGATTCCTTTCCCCATTCATAAAGAAAGCTTGTGAGGCCTGCTTCCTCTGCCCACTCATAGAAAAAGCCTGTGAGTCCTGCTTCCCCACTTAGAAAAAACAGGATTTTTGGGTTGCTTACCGTAAAATCTGTTTCTCGGAGCCTTCATTGGGGGACACAGAGACCTTAGGTGTATGCTGCTGCCACTAGGAGGCTGACACTATGCACAAAAAAAGATCGCTCCTCCTCCGCAGTGTACACCCCACCGACCGGCAGAGAATTCCTCAGTTAGTGAGAAAGCAGTAGGACAAGTAACAGAATAGGTTGACAACATAAACAACTCAACTGTAACCATTCAACCAAAGTAAGAACAGGAGCTGTAAAACATGGGAGGGTGCTGTGTCCCCCAATGAAGGCTCCGAGAAACAGATTTTACGGTAAGCAACCCAAAAATCCTGTTTTCTCGTTCGCCTTATTGGGGGACACAGAGACCTTGGGACGTCCCAAAGCAGTCCCTGGGGTGGGAAACAAACTTCCATCAGGCCAGCGGACTCACCACCGCGGCCTGCAGAATCCGTCTACCTAGGCTGGCGTCCGCCGAAGCGTAGGTGTGGACTCTGTAGAATTTCACAAACGTGTGAACCGATGACCATGTTGCAGCTTTGCAAAGCTGCAGTGCGGAAGCTCTGTGGCGCACCGCCCAGGAGGCACCCACTGCTCGAGTAGAGTGGGCCCTGATACCCGGAGGGGCTCCGCGACGCTTAACACGGTAGGCTTCCAGGATAGCCGATCTGATCCAGCGAGCAATGGTGGCTTTTGACGCCGGGTGACCTTTCCGCGCTCCATCAGGGATAATGAAAAGAGACTCTGTCTTTCACAAGGAAGTCGTCCTAGACAGATAGACTCTTACCGCCCTAACCAGGTCCAGCTTGTTCAAGGACCGCTCTCGGGGATGAGTTGGATTCGGACAAAAGGACGGGAGCACGATATCCTCGTTGAGGTGAAACGAGGACACCACCTTCGGAAGGAACGAGGGCGGAGGCCGCAGAACTACCTTATCCTGGTGGAGAACCAGAAAGGGAGAGCGGCACGAAAGAGCTGCCAATTCCGACACGCGCCGGACGGAGGTGATGGCCACCAGAAAGGCTACCTTCCAAGAAAGGAGAGAAAGGGAAATATCCCTGAGGGGTTCAAAGGGCGGACCTTGCAGAACCTCAAGAACCAGATTAAGATCCCATGGATCCACGGGCGCCCGGTACGGCGGGACCGTGTGAGCCACGCCCTGAAGAAAGGTCTTAACCTGAGGACGGGAAGCCAACGTTTTCTGAAACAGAATGGACAGCGCCGAAACTTGACCCTTCAGGGAACTGAGGGCAAGCCCCGCATCCAATCCTGCCTGAAGAAACGCTAGGACTGAAGGGAGCGAAAAGGACATGGGCGCGACGTCATTGGTCTCACACCAAGTGAAATAGGCCTTCCAAGTACGGTAGTAAATCTTGGAAGATGATGGCTTTCTGGCTCGGATCATGGTCTGAATTACGTGGTCGGAAAATCCTGCTCGTTTCAGAACCTCGGTCTCAACAGCCACGCCGTTAAATTGAGCGGCCGAGAATTGGGGTGGCAAATCGGACCCTGAGACAGCAGATCTGTTCTGTCTGGAAGCTTCCAGGGGGCGTCCGCGAGAAGGTTGACAATGTCCGCGAACCAAGACCTTCTGGGCCAATTCGGGCGATGAGAATGACCGGAAGTCCTTCTGCCTTGATCTTCTTCAACAGCTTGGGAAGAAGAGGCAGAGGAGAGAACAGGTAGGGAAGTTCGAACTGGGACCAAGGAACGGCCAGGGCGTCGGCGCCCACTGCCAGAGGGTCCCGAGACCTGGACACGAATTGTGGGACTTTCCTGTTGAGGCGAGACGCCATGAGGTCTACATCCGGGGTTCCCCACCGAAGGCAGAGCAGATGAAACACTTCCGGATGTAGGGACCATTCTCCCGCCGCGAGACCATCGCGGCTGAGAAAATCGGCGGCCCAGTTGTCTACGCCGGGAATGTGAACCGCGAAAATTGTCGGGACGGAAATCTCCGCCCAACGAAGAATCTTGGACACCTCCGCCAGGGCTGAAACACTCCGTGTTCCCCCTTGGCGGTTGACATATGCCACCGCTGTGGCGTTGTCTGTCTGAATCCGTACCGGCAGTCCCTTGAGGAGCCCTTCCCAGTGGACCAGAGCAAGATGGATCGCTCGAATCTCCAGAACGTTGATCGGTAGCGCCGATTCCCGATCCGACCATCGACCCTGAACAGTGTGGTTGCGGAACACAGCACCCCAACCGAGGAGACTGGCATCTGTGGTTACTGCCAGTGAATGGGAAGGAAGGATCGACCCGATAGAATGAGAGGTGACGACAACCACCAGTTGAGAGACCGCTTGATCCGGTAAGAAAGATGGACAGGGCGATCCAGTGACCGAGGCGACCTGTTCCATTTCGACAGAATGGCCTGCTGGAGAGGCCTGGCGTGAAATTGGGCAAAGGGAACTGCCTCTATCGCCGCGACCATCTTTCCCAGGACCCTCATGGCTGTACGGAGGGATGGGAATCGCGAGGTCTGCAGCGATCGTACTTCCTGCTGCAGAGAGAGAATGTTTTCTTGTGGGAGAAAGACCCTTGACCGACGACTGTCGAACAGAAGACCTAGAAAGACCAGGCGTTGGGTAGGAACCAGACAGGACTTTTTCCTGTTGACGATCCACCCGAAATTGGAAAGAGTGTCCAGGACGATTGACAAACTTTGGTGAGCCTGTTGGAATGAGGGAGCCTTGATCAGAATATCGTCTAGGTACGGGAAAAGAATGAGGCCTCTGACTCTCAACAAAGCCATCAACGCAGCCATGATCTTCGTGAAGACTCTGGGAGCGGTGGCAAGACCGAAGGGCAGTGCGACACACTGGTAGTGGTGCTGTCGAATCGCAAAGCGCAGGAACTTCTGATGTCCGGAGAAAATTGGAACATGTAAATAGGCATCTTGGATGTCTATTGAGCACATGAATTCCTGCTCCTCCATGGAGGCGATGACCGAGCGAAGCGACTCCATGCGGAAGTGGCGAAGGCGGACCCTCTTGTTGAGCAGCTTGAGATCCAAGATGGGTCGAACTGCGCCGTCTTTTTACGGCACTACAAACAGGTTCGAGTAGAACCCCGTGAAGCGCTCCGATTCGGGAACGGGCACAATCACCCCGGAACTGAGGAGAGCGGCGATAGCTGTAGAGAACCCCGGGATCAGGGCTGGATCCTTTGGAGGCCGGGATTCGAAGAAACGATCCCGTGGGAGAGAGACGAACTCTATCTTGTATCCTGAGGATACGACCTCCCTGACCCAGGCGTCCTCCACGGCGGCCAGCCAAACGTCCCTGAAGGAAAGAAGTCGACCTCCCAATTGGAAAGGCCCTTCGCGTGCCCGATGATAGTCATGCTGAAGTAGACCGTCCCGATCTAGATCTGGACGGTCTGCCCTGGGAGGAGTGGGGTCGCCAGGAAGGAGTGGGTCTGAAGGAAACTTTCCTTCTCTCCTGGCGAGCCTGTGGTCTCTGTTGGCTGGAGGAGTTGTCCGCCGTATTGAAACGGCGGAAAGTCCGAAAGGGTCGAAACTGACGCCTTAGTGGGGGTCTGCGAGGCTTGGACTGAGGGAGGAGTGAACTCGTGCCTCCGGTGGCGTCCTTAATAATCTGGTCCAATTGGGACCCAAAGAGGCGCACCCCCTGAAAAGGCAGGTTAGTGAGGGACTTTTTAGAAGACAAGTCCGCTTGCCATGCCTTTAGCCAAAGTGTACGTCGAATTGCAATAACGTTGCTTGACGCCTGAACTGCACAGGATGCAGCATCCAAGGAAGCGGAGAGAAGATAGTCCCCAGCATGGGAGATCTGATTGGCGAGATTGGCCAAATGCTCCGGTTGCGCCTTATCTAAGATGCCCTGCCGAAGGTCGTCTGCCCACGTGGCTATGGTCTTTGCTGTCCAGGATGAAGCAAAGATTGGACACACCGCCGCTGAAGCCGCTTCAAAGGCAGACTTCGCCAGGGATTCTATAATCCTGTCATTAGAATCCTTTAGGGACGCCACGCCTGAAAGCGGGAGAACCGTGTTATTGGATAGCCTGGACACGGGCGGATCGACCGAGGGAGAGGCCGACCAGTTGTCCGTGAGCTCCTTAGCAAATGGGTAGAGTATGCCGAGACGTTTTCCTCTTTGAAAGCGTCTGGTCGGATCCTCTCTTTCCTTGGTAAAAATTTTCCCAAACTGGGAATGGAAAGGAAAAACCCTGGAGGGAGTTTCTGCCCGTCTGAACGAAACCTCCTGATCTGAGGATTTCGCAGGGGAGTCAGCAATATCGAAGGTATGATGGATCGCAGCAATGAGGTCCTGCACTGTGACCTTCATGCTTGCATCCTGGTCTGAATCCAGCTCTAAAATCCCCTCAGATGACCTGTCCGAAAGCGCTTCCCCTGACTCGGGAGAGGAGGCCCGAGAGGGAGACTGGTGAGAAGGGCTATGCGGTGAGATGGGACTAGGAGAGGATTCCGGCTGGGAATCTTGCCTGGGTCTTTTGCGACTACCGCTGGCTGATTCAGATGGAACAATTTGGGACCTGCTTGGCCCTGCTGAAGAGTCCAGGGGCAACTTATCAAGAACGGCCACCAGGGACTGAGACACCCTGGTGAGGTCTGCCACTGATTGAGATAGCGAGGAGGCCCAGCCAGGCATGGGGGGCTCACTCTCACCTGGGGCCGCAGATGGCTCCTGGACGGCGTCAGGCTGAATTGGATTGCTGCAATCCAGGCAGAGGGGAGTGGACTGGCCTGAGGGAAGTTTGCGATTGCACGAAGAACATGCAAAGTACTTGACTAAAGTGCAGGGGGGGGCGGTAGAGCGGGTACGATCAGACTTAGACATAGTGAAAAGCTGAGGTAATGCCGGAAGGTTGGGGGACAGAGGGCGGAGAAGGGTCAGTCTGCAGTGCAGAGCTACTCACGGTCCGGTGTCCCCAGAAGCGATGCTCTGCGACCTGTCAGTGGATGCAGGTCAGAGCGAAATCCGGCCGACAGACCTCCTGAAAAAACCAGCTGGAGAAGATGCTGTCCAGTGAGGAGCTGGTGTCCGGCTAACAGGCTGGGAAAATGGCGCCGTCCTGAGAAAAAGCGCGCCTTAGAAGAGGAGGGAGGGCGGAGCACCTCGCAGGGTTAAAATTCACCGCCCTCTAGCCAATAGCAGGCTGGGCAGGTGAAGGACAGGCGGTGGGAGGGCCTGGGAAGAGCGGGAGAAGCCCGCTTAGAAGAAAGGGGCGGGGGGCGTGGCCGCGACGCAGCGGTAGGCCCGAACTGAAGCCGGGGCCTAAATTAGTTGCGGCGGCCGCCTGTCAGCAGGGGGTCGGCGCGGAGGTCCGAAAAAGTGGGACGCCGCAGTCGCAAGTCGCTCCCAATGGGAAAAAACCCCTGCTCCCTGTACCCAGAAAGGGGGGAGGGAAGGGGGGGGATGCCCAGCAACATTGAGCTGCCTATAGCCTTGTGGCGACTGCGAGCGACCGCAGCGCTTACCCCTGTGACCAATGAAGAGGTGACCGTCGGGAATGGGCAGCAGGTAAATAAATATGAAGCCGGGGCCTAATACTCACCCATCCACGATCCGTCACCTGTCTGAAGAAGTCTTGCGTCTCATCCATCCGACAGGCTCTGGTAGGCGAGTGGGAGGGAGACTGGCGACAAGGACCCCTGGAGTCGCTGGCACGTCTTGGTGTCGGCGTCCATCTGGCTGGTCCTGCCGCCGAGAACTGCAAGAATACGGGGTGGCAGTACACGCCGTACTTGCAGACTCCATGTGGGAGTACAGATGTGACTTTTCACTCTGTATCTCTCCGTAGAACCTGAAAAGGAACGACGCACGACGAGGTAGATATGGGTCTAATAAAAGACCCGTGTCCACCTCCTACTGACACTATTCTCTGCCGGTCGGTGGGGTGTACACTGCGGAGGAGGAGCTATCTTTTTTTGTGCATAGTGTCAGCCTCCTAGTGGCAGCAGCATACACTCAAGGTCTCTGTGTCCCCCAATAAGTCGAACGAGAAAGCTTAAGTCTTGCTTCCGCCGCCCACTCAGAGAAAGCCTGAGTCTTTCTCCCTCCTTCCAAACATATTCAAAGCCTGCAAATCTTGCTTCCTCCGCCTATTCAAAAATCATGTCTTTCTTCCTCCGTCAACTGAGAGAAAGCCTGCGAGTCCTGCTTCCTCCTCAGAGAAAGCCTGTGAGTCCTATTTCCTCCTCTCACTCAGAGAAAGCCTGTGAGTCCTGCTTCCCTGCTCACATCTTTTCTACATGTGTGTGTCCATCACTCCTTATCCACAGGGGGTTCAGATGACAGGAGTGTTAGTATGGAGGACCCGACAGAGTCTCTAACTGTGAAATTTAAGGCAATGTATGTGTGAGTCGTGTAAGTGTGACTCGTCGCACGTGTGAGTCGTGTAAATACATGTTTCATCATTGCATTAATGGATGTATATTACACGGCTACATCAGTCCTACGAGAAGAACTTTATGGTGGAGAAAGTCCCTACTGGGCATGCTATACGTGTAGTGACGGCGGGAGGTGAATGAACCTTGAGTATGGTCCCGATCAGATTCCAGTTCCACTCCAGGTTCTCCTTATGATTAAGGACCTGGGAATCCCGCAGATTCATCACCAAAGCATCTTCTGAATCCTACACAAGCACAAATAATATGTACGTTACAGGCAGTCCTAAATAGAAAAAAACAGACTGCTGTCCTATAAAGCAGCCTCCCAGCCACCGTAAGAGCAGCTTATGCCCTGTCCCTACTTGCACGAAAGAAGACGATAAAGAGAAAAGATGAGACGCCGAGGATACGTCGGCCCCGGGAAAGTCACTGACCCAATTCTAGGTGACTTGTGAACTCGCCTTGAGGATGAAGATATCCTTCTGGACTCGCATGTGCTGATCCCGCTTCTGGTGTGAAGCCGTGGCCTTCTGCACGGTGTGATCCAGGTACAGGCTGAATGGTTTCGGGCCTCGTTTCTTCATTTCATGGAATCTCTTCAGACAGTTGAGTGCTGCGCTGGCGCGGCTGCCGACGGAGAAGGTGCGTCCGGTTAGTGACGGGGTGAGTTCCCACAGTTTTGCAGACCATGCCTGCGGGATAACGCGTCACCCGTCGTGTGATAACAGAGTAATACTTACAGCCTTTTATCCTTGGAAATGTCAAACGATGCAGCCATGTTCATCAGGGTCGGTAAGCAGTGCAAGTGGTGGCTGTGGGAGTGGGGGAGGATTGTGTTTGCCTATGAAATAAAAAAGACAAAACGATAATGATCAATACCTTACACCCATGAACAAGTACTGTGGATTCAGATTCCACCTGGCTATTGAAATCTATGGAGAGAAAGGGAAAGAAGAGCAGAGCAAAAAAAGGTAGACAGATAAAAGGTGGTGGTGCGGATTGCAAGTCAGTAATTTTGTATCTCTCAGTGAGCTGGATTCACAGCTACACTGCTGGCTACCGCTTCAAGCACGCTGCTTTTTAGTCTGACTTTCCACCCTAGAGCTGAAGTTATACTGAATGATTTCCATAATCTATACATCACTCGGTTCAGCCCCTCCTGCTCTTTACGTTGTTGCCCTCAGATTAAACAGACCGCTCAATGTCAGGTCCTCTAAGCCATGCAGAACGCTGTGTGTTTGTTGCTGCAGAAGTGACAGCTTACCATGTGCAAGAGTTCACCAAGAATGATTGTTGCCCTGACGGAGACGTCGTCATCGCTGCTGGTGATCACTTCTATTAAGCCCTAAACAAAAAAGCACACGGCAATGTGATCTGCTGAACCGCTCGCCACACACACCTGCCATGTCCTGGTACGGCACTTACCTCCAGCAGACCGTTAGTGATGAAAGCGGACAGTACGAGTGCCAGATAGTTGTCGACCAGGTCCGCTCTGCAAAACAAATCTGCGGATCAGTATGGGGTATCGAGCTCTTTCAAACTTTATCGACCCCGAGAACGGGGCTCTAAAATGTTCCATTAGAATTGAGAAGTGGCCGAGTGTGGACGCCGTGGCTGTATTCAGTAGAGCACAGCACTTTGCTATCGCCGGCAGTCCTGTAGATGATGAGCCTAATGTGTTTTCTATTGCTCCTTTTCACATGGAGCGCACAACCTATTAATTTGAGACAAGCCCTTCAAGTAAGCTAGAAGGATGACTCTCCGCACAACGCTTACCTGGAACGTGCTCGATGTGGAAGAATAGTCTTCGCTTCTGCTGCTACAAATCCATCTGAAAGTCTCCAAGACTCCTGAGAGCGGCTCGGGTCTTAAAGACAAAAATAAACATTTCACTATCAAAAAATGACAACTATTAAAACAAAAGTGCATTGAAAAAAACTGAAGCAATTCTACAAATAGTCTTCGAGAGAAAAAAAAAAAATCCTTTAGTTTTGTGTATGCATCTAATATGCAAACCTGTGTATCTCCATTGCTACACAGAGTATGAACAACCCCCCGAAGTATTTTGATGCTGCAGACTTGTTGTTACTCACCTGTCCTGGCATCAAGCAGTATGGGCTGCTCAAGTCTCTTCTACTTTGCTTCGAGTTGCAGAGGCAGCCTGACATGCGCCATGTTATCAACCCCAGTCATTCAACCCAGAAACACCTACCACGTCCATAATTACTGCCAGAGTTCTCCCAAGCCCCGCTGGCCCTCTCCCAAGCCCAACCACCTCTGCTGGCGCTTTCTCAAGCCCTGTCCCCTCTGTCGGCGCTCTCCCATGCCCAGCCACATGTGCTGGCGTTCTCCCAAGCCCCGCCACGTCTGCTGGCACTTTCTCAAGCCCTGTCCCCTCTGCCGACGCTCTCCCAAGCCCCGCCACGTCTGCTGGCACTTTCTCAAGCCCTGTCCCCTCTGCCGGCGCTCTCCCAAGCTCAGTCACATCTGCTGGCGCTCTCCCAAGCCCCGCCACATCTGCTGGCACTTTCTCAAGCCCTGTCCCCTCTGCCGACGCTCTCCCAAGCCCCGCCACGTCTGCTGGCACTTTCTCAACCCCTGTCCCCTCTGCCGGCGCTCTCCCAAGCTCAGTCACATCTGCTGGCGCTCTCCCAAGCCCCGCCACATCTGCTGGCACTTTCTCAAGCCCTGTCCCCTCTGCTGGCGCTCTCCCAAGCCCCGCCACGTCTGCTGGCACTTTTTCAAGCCCTGTCCCCTATGCCGGCGCTCTCCCATGCCCAGCCACATGTGCTGGCATTCTCCCAAGCCCCGCCACGTCTGCTGGCACTTTCTCAAGCCCTGTCCCCTCTGCCGGCGCTCTCCCAAGCCCCGCCACCACGTCTGCTGGCGCTCTCTCAAGCCCTGTCCCCTCTGCCGGCGCTCTCTCAAGCTCAGTCACATCTGCTGGCGCTCTCCCAAGCCCCGCCACGTCTGCTGGCACTTTTTCAAGCCCTGTCCCCTATGCCGGCGCTCTCCCATGCCCAGCCACATGTGCTGGCACTTTCTCAAGCCCTGTCCCCTCTGCCGACGCTCTCCCAAGCCCCGCCACGTCTGCTGGCACTTTCTCAAGCCCTGTCCCCTCTGCCGGCGCTCTCCCAAGCCCCGCCACCACGTCTGCTGGCGCTCTCTCAAGCCCTGTCCCCTCTGCCGGCGCTCTCTCAAGCTCAGTCACATCTGCTGGCGCTCTCCCAAGCCCCGCCACGTCTGCTGGCACTTTTTCAAGCCCTGTCCCCTATGCCGGCGCTCTCCCATGCCCAGCCACATGTGCTGGCACTTTCTCAAGCCCTGTCCCCTCTGCCGACGCTCTCCCAAGCCCCGCCACGTCTGCTGGCACTTTCTCAACCCCTGTCCCCTATGCCGGCGCTCTCCCATGCCCAGCCACATGTGCTGGCACTTTCTCAAGCCCTGTCCCCTCTGCCGACGCTCTCCCAAGCCCCGCCACGTCTGCTGGCACTTTCTCAACCCCTGTCCCCTATGCCGGCGCTCTCCCATGCCCAGCCACATGTGCTGGCACTTTCTCAAGCCCTGTCCCCTCTGCCGACGCTCTCCCAAGCCCCGCCACGTCTGCTGGCACTTTTTCAAGCCCTGTCCCCTCTGCCGGCGCTCTCCCAAGCCCCGCCACATCTGCTGGCACTTTCTCAAGCCCTGTCCCCTCTGCTGGCGCTCTCCCAAGCCCCGCCACATCTGCTGGCACTTTTTCAAGCCCTGTCCCCTATGCCAGCGCTCTCCCATGCCCAGCCACATGTGCTGGCATTCTCCCAAGCCCCGCCACGTCTGCTGGCACTTTCTCAAGCCCTGTCCCCTCTGTCGGAGCTCTCCCAAGCCCCGCCACGTCTGCTGGCACTTTCTCAAGCCCTGTCCCCTCTGCCGACGCTCTCCCAAGCCCCGCCACGTCTGCTGGCACTTTCTCAAGCCCTGTCCCCTCTGCCGGCGCTCTCCCAAGCCCCGCCACCACGTCTGCTGGCGCCCTCTCAAGCCCTGTCCCCTCTGCCGGCGCTCTCTCAAGCTCAGTCACATCTGCTGGCTCTCTCCCAAGCCCCGCCACGTCTGCTGGCACTTTTTCAAGCCCTGTCCCCTATGCCGGCGCTCTCCCATGCCCAGCCACATGTGCTGGCATTCTCCCAAGCCCCACCACCTCTGCTGGCGCTTTCTCAAGCCCTGTCCCCTCTGTCGGCGCTCTCCCAAGCCCCGCCACATCTGCTGGCACTTTCTCAAGCCCTGTCCCCTCTGCCGACGCTCTCCCAAGCCCCGCCACGTCTGCTGGCACTTTCTCAACCCCTGTCCCCTCTGCCGGCGCTCTCCCAAGCTCAGTCACATCTGCTGGCGCTCTCCCAAGCCCCGCCACATCTGCTGGCACTTTCTCAAGCCCTGTCCCCTCTGCTGGCGCTCTCCCAAGCCCCGCCACGTCTGCTGGCACTTTTTCAAGCCCTGTCCCCTATGCCGGCGCTCTCCCATGCCCAGCCACATGTGCTAGCATTCTCCCAAGCCCCGCCACGTCTGCTGGCACTTTCTCAAGCCCTGTCCCCTCTGTCGGCGCTCTCCCAAGCCCCGCCACGTCTGCTGGCACTTTCTCAAGCCCTGTCCCCTCTGCCGGCGCTCTCCCAAGCCCCGCCACCACGTCTGCTGGCGCTCTCTCAAGCCCTGTCCCCTCTGTCGGCGCTCTCTCAAGCTCAGTCACATCTGCTGGCGCTCTCCCAAGCCCCGGAACGTCTGCTGGCACTTTTTCAAGCCCTGTCCCCTATGCCGGCGCTCTCCCATGCCCAGCCACATGTGCTGGCATTCTCCCAAGCCCCGCCACGTCTGCTGGCACTTTCTCAAGCCCTGTCCCCTCTGTCGGCGCTCTCCCATGCCCAGTCACATCTGCTGGCGTTCTCCCAAGCCCCGCCACGTCTGCTGGCACTTTCTCAAGCCCTGTCCCCTCTGCCGACGCTCTCCCAAGCCCCGCCACGTCTGCTGGCACTTTCTCAAGCCCTGTCCCCTCTGCCGGCGCTCTCCCAAGCCCCGCCACCACGTCTGCTGGCGCTCTCTTAAGCCCTGTCCCCTCTGCCGGCGCGCTCTCAAGCTCAGTCACATCTGCTGGCGCTCTCCCAAGCCCCGCCACGTCTGCTGGCACTTTCTCAAGCCCTGTCCCCTCTGCTGGCGCTCTCCCAAGCCCCGCCGCCACGTCTGCTGGCACTTTCTCAAGCCCTGTCCCCTCTGCCGGCGCTCTCCCAAGCCCCGCCACATCTGCTGGTACTTTCTCAAGCCCTGTCCCCCTGCCAGCACTTTCACAAGCCCCGCTACCCCGGCCAGCTCTCACCCAAGATGTGCCACCCTGGCCGGCCATGTACAAAGCTCTGCTTCCCTGGCCACCACCGTACCTTGCTTTGCCAATTGGCAAAAGCTTTGTTAGCTCGGATATGACAGACAGGCATCGTCTCCACAACCCGTTACTTCATCCACGCCACCTCTCTCCGACCCAACTATTGTTTGCTCACCCGAACCCAAAGCTTTGAGGAGTCACCGCGCCATGTTTGTGTCATATACATGAGAGTCTGAACTGTCCACCCTTCGTGCATGGCGGCGTGCTGATCCTTCAAATGTGGTCAAAGAAAGATCGAACATGTTGACTTTTTATGCCTGATCCTCTGCTCTCATAGGAGCAGAGGGTGAACACAAGCCTCCATGTGTATAGGAAGGTCGGGGTGTAATCGCTGTCAGCGGGGCAGGCATAGGACCTGACAGCTACCGTGGTTATGCTGACCTCTTCCTTGTCTCAGCGCTAATCTACAGAAGGTTGGCTTTGTGTTCTGTAGTCATAGAATTACACAGGAGGTGCGTACAAAAAACGGCCGACAGGCATCATGGGAAATAATTCTCCACTTACCGACACTCAGGAGAGCCTCTATAAAGTCCTTGGTCACCACCGGAAGAGGGAAGCGAAAAATTTCATACAGTACCTCGAGAAGACCTCGCTAGGCGAAACAATGGGAGAGAGAAAAGACAAGTCAATGGCCACTCGCCAAGGGGGCGTGACGGGAGTCGGCGAGAATGAATGAGGGCATTCAATGCCAATGAAACCAACACATAATTATCTGTATTTCCACAACATTCATCAAGGGAACAAAGACAAAAGTCAGGGATAAAAAAAAAAAAGTGTAATTTAAAAAAAAGGAAAAAATATATAAAAAAAATAATCACTAAAAACAACATGAAACTGTGTATCACAAAGTCTGGTATCGCCGTGATCGTACCGACCGGCTCTGTGGGAATAGCCAAGCGTGGCTGATCGGTTGGGGTCTCCAGACACGGACCTCCTCAGATCAACGCTACTTCTAAAACTTTAGCTACTCTTTAAAGGGGCCGTTATCGTCTTTTCTTCAGAGTGCAACGATCCTGGCCCCACCAGACTGATGCATCTGCAGAGGGACGGTGGTCTCCTGAAGACTGACAGGTTCAGCCAGGCACCTCGCTCCCGCAGCTAAGCGACAAGTTGAACCATATAGAACTCCATTTCTTGTGAAGGGGACACGAAGATAATTCGTAGCAAGAAGTAAACTCCAAAGTTCCATGTTCTCCCAGGTATTAGGCAGTTTTACTCATTTAAGGGCTTGGGACAATTGCTTTAGAGGGGTATACCCATCTCCAGGAACCTATCCCCAACATGTAGTAGGTATAATATTAACAATATTAGCAAACACCTCCTAATGAAAATCTAGTATAGTTCTTCTGATTCGCTATGTCGCTTACCCCATGTGCTGGGGCATTGCAGTAGCTTAGGTATCCACGGTTATGACTACTAGCAATTGTCACTATATGATTGGTCGTAACTATGGATACCTAAGCTACTCTAATGCCCTGAACATAGTAAGTGACATAGCGAATCAGAAGAACTATACTACATTTCTAACTGGAGGTATTTGCTTATATTATTATGATTACACCTACTACATATTAGGATAGGATCTTGAGATGGGAATACCCCTTTAAGTCTCGAACCTTTACTTAGACTAACAAAGTAGATGTATTTTGGGTATAATTATAAAATATCGTAGTGCACAAAAAATGTAAAAAAAAAAAAAATAAAATCACTCTACAGCATTTTTTTTAGCGTCTGTTTACTTTGGTTCCAATCAAGCTTTTGGCTGCCACTTACCCGTATTTCCATGTTTGGTATACAAAGGACCCCAATCAGGGACTGGATGCCGGAGTTCCCAGGCTTACACAGGCTAATGATACCTACAGAGGGATACATGTCACATTGTGTCAGGAGTAGTCATCTCACTAGTGCCCCCTATAGCTGGCGATACTGTGATCTAGAACAACTCGTGTCGGTGCGAAATTGACAAGTCTGGTGCAATACCCAGCGAGGTCCCTACTTCATTCACAGTCTATAGTGTCCTCCCCTACTGCACCGCAACCCGAGATACTAGGCAGACCCTCATCTCATTGGTCAAAGTTGAATTACAGGAGGACCCGTCCTGTCCTGTAATATGCACACACAACCCATTGATATGAACTGTGTAATACCTTAGTTCCCCTCTGGGGTCGCTGTAGGCAAACTGAACACTTGTTAGGTTTCCTCCCAGATCAAAGCTGATCGCTGGAGGTTTCTGAATGCACAGCATTAACTGTGTGTATATGTGTTTTTGTATGTCTCTACAACCAGTTACGCAGTAGAGCAGCAAGATTTTGCACATTCTAATGTCCGGCACCAACCTGCCCACGATCGAAACGCCGAGACAATCCCGAGTTTGCTCGCCTGGAATCTGGCTTCCCGGTCTTCCCTGCAAGAAGAAAGCTACAGGTTAAGCCTGCCCTGCAACAAAACGTCACGTGTGTGAGATGTGCGAGACGCCAGTGTGCCACGTTCCTCATGCCGGGGTCAATGACGGTCCTTCTCGCTGTACGTTCAGCTCACTGGGGACAATCAAGCGAACTTACTCCAAGCCATGGAAACCCCTAACCATTATATATGGAAACTTAAAACATTTTAAAATATATTTTTTCACCAAAATATCTACGTTTTAGCAGCAGTACAAAAGAGAGTTTTATTAGGGTGCACTGGCGTGCGCCAAGACGGTGGAATTAGAGGTGAAGATCCCGCGTCTCTCGGCAATAAGGGTTCACAAGTCGCTCCACTTTGCTCTTGATGGCGGTGTAGAGGGATTCCAGGTGCACGGATCTGGTTGCACATCAGCTTCACGGACCGCCTGGCATAGGCAGCAATTCATCCATCTTGAGACTTTGTAATAGTCTCAGGAAGGTGCATTGTAGATGGAGTGAATAAAAGTGTCTGAGTTTCAGACGTGGGACAGATCCAATTGTGCCTCTCAGGAAATGTAGTCTAGAGGCACAAATGAGAGGCGCCAGGATGGAAACAATAACAAGGCCTGGCAGTCTGGGGCCGATGGATGGCCTGGAGAACAGCGACTTTCCTGCCCCCCCCCGAGTCAGGAGGTCGCAGTGGCCTAAAAACTTACTTTAGCTGCCCTTCAGCTGTGTCTGGATTATGCCTGTAGTGAAAATCCGTGTACGGCGCCAAAATTTGCTATAAAAGAGGAGAGATGCAGGTATAAGACAGCGATAGAGACCTTAACCTCAGGTAAAACAGACAAGATCAGCACGGCCCCTCTTCAAGGGTTCAATTCCCAACCTCACAGCTGGATAATATCAGATAGTACATGTAAAATCAAACATTTTTACAATTTACATCTCATTAAAACTTGCATCGTCCTTGAGATAAACAATTATGTTTACAGCTCGTTGCCTAGGAGACCGACCACCGCTGATGTAATAAGCACTGCACTGAATCTGGCCAGGATTCAGAGGTAACAGAACACTCCAGCAATCCTGGACAGCTTCAGAACAGTTTACAAGCTCAACAGAAAAGAGCTGGTCAGCGCTGAGCGCACTCTGCTGTCTGGAAGCGGTGGTCGATTTCCTAGGCAACGAGCTGTTAAGATTAGAACAATCCTTTAGTTTCCGGCATCGTCCGATTTATTTATCCTCATTCCCCATCTCAGACTTAACGAGTCCTGTACCTCTAATTCAACGTCGGCCCGCACATACTGCCGTGTCTTTGGATGATTGAGAAGGTGCAGGATTGTGGTGATCAGAGCTTCATTTATTCGACTAAGCTGGCAGTCAATCACATTTTTGAGGATAGTACTGAGACCGCCTCTGAGCGCCACAACTTCTGGGTTTTGAAGAGCTGCATTGATGGGGAGAAAAATAGAAGGAAAAAAAGCACAAAATAAGCAAAGACATAAAGAAAGACACTAGAAGACAGAATGTTACAGATTGAGTCTGCAGCCACCACTAGGAGGAGCTCCCTGTATACAAAGAAACATGATAAGATCCTGTCTGCAGCCACCACTAGGGGGAGCTCCCTGTATACAGAGATTCATGATAAGATCCTGTCTACAGCCACCACTAGGGGGAGCTCCCTGTATACAGAAATACATGATAAGATCCTGTTTGCAGCCACAACCAGGGGGAGCTCCCTGTATACAGAGAAACATAATAAGATCCTGTCTGCAGCCACCACTAGAGGGAGCTCCCTGTATACAGAGATACATGATAAGATCCTGTCTGCAGTCACCACTAGGGGGAGCTCCCTGTATACAGATACATGATAAGATCCTGTCTGCAGCCACCACTAGGGGGAGCTCCCTGTATACAGAGATACATGATAAGATCCTGTCTGCAGCCACCACTAGAGGGGAGCTCCCTGTATTCAGATACATGATAAGATCCTGTCTGCAGCCACCACTAGGGGGAGCTCCTTGTATACAGAGATACATGATAAGATCCTGTCTGCAGCCACCACTAGGGGGAGCTCCCTGTATACAGAGATACATGATAAGATTCTGTCTGCAGCCACCACTAGAGGGAGCTCCCTGTATACAGAGATACATGATAAGATTCTGTCTGCAGCCACCACTAGAGGGAGATCCCTGTATACAGAGATACATGATAAGATTCTGTATGCAGTCACCACTAGGGGGAGCTCCCTGTATACACAGATACATGATAAGATCCTGTCTGCAGTCACCACTAGGAGGAACTCCCTGTATACAGAGATACATGATAAGATCCTGTCTGCAGCCGCCACTAGGGGGAGCTCCCTGTATACAGAGATACATGGTAAGATCCTGTCTGCAGCCACCACTAGGGGGAGCTCCCTGTATACAGAGATACATGATAAGATCCTGTCTGCAGCCACCACTAGGGGGAGCTCCCTGTATACAGAGATACATGGTAAGATCCTGTCTGCAGCCACCACAAGGGGGAGCTCCCAGTATACAGAGATACATGATAAGATCCTGTCTGCAGCCACCACTAGGGGGAGCTCCCTGTATACAGAGATACATGATAAGATCCTGTCTGCAGTCACCACTAGGGGGAGCTCCCTGTATACAGAGATACATGATAAGATCCTGTCTGCAGCCACCACTAGAGGGAGCTCCCTGTATACAGAGATACATGATGAGATACAAATTACCTAGTTCACATATAATGGCGATGCACGCCCGCACCATCCTGTCCCGCTCCTGGAGGCCGTCATTTCCAACCGCTATTAAAGAATTAGTTAAAGAACTAGGGAATAAGGAAGCATTCACAGTTATCATCTGGAATAAAAGACACACAAGAAATATTATTGTAACCGCATTTCCCATAAAATCAAAAGCATTGCACATAATACGTCATCTCCATGGTTACAGACTACAAACCCTCTGTAGTCAACTCCCGCAGTTGTCTTATTACTTTCCATTTGTCCCCTCTATGATCAAAAGACTGTGGTCCAGTGGTCACCACCAACTAGAGCCCAGCAAACTTTCTCCTGGTTGCTGGCATTTTTGGTGCCACATCTATTTGGTGGCCCCTCCCTTTTTCTAGCCCGTGAGTCATGAGTAGCTGCGTACACAAAACAGCAGGGGGTACTTTATTTTCAAACAAGAACGTTGCTTGAAAATAATTGTACTTTTTTCTTTCCCCCGCCAGATCTCCTAACGTCAGTTGTGGAAATATTTCACCCGCTACAGGGATGATAAAAATAAACAAACAAAAAAACATTCTGTCCTTCTGTGCGGCGACTTCCCATCACGTGATGCCCCCAATCACAAGGATTTCACTGGGAGAGGTCATACGGCAGGAAGTGAATGCACAGATTATTGGAAAGAGGTCAGCAGACGACATCATGTGTCTACTGCGGTAATGACAGCGTGGAGTCCGGGCTTAAGTTCTTAACTTACCTTTCTGACAAGCCGCAGCGCCTGCGTCCTTTCGACTTCATTACTTTGCTGAATGTCTATGCACCTGAAAAAAAATCCCAAATTTCTGATTAATCACAGATTGAGGACAAACCCTGCACTAAAAGTACAGCAAATAGAAAATAGAGAGTTGTAAGGCACAACCACAATCCCTTTGCGTCTCCTGACTCTCTGCCATTTATGTTCTGTTGGTAGTTCTGGTATTGTATTCATGTACTGATGATGGTTCTGGTGCTGTATTCCTGTACTGATGGTGGTTCTGGTGCTGTATTCCTGTACTGATGGTGGTTCTGGTGCTGTATTCCTGTACTGATGGTGGTTCTGGTGCTGTATTCCTGTACTGATGGTGGTTCTGGTGCTGTTTTCCTGTACTGATGTTCTGGTGCTGTATTCCTGTACTGATGGTGGTTCTGGTGCTGTATTCATGTACTGATGGTGGTTCTGGTGCTGTATTCATGTACTGATGATGGTTCTGGTGCTGTATTCATGTACTGATGATGGTTCTGGTGCTGTGTTCCTGTACTGATGGTGGTTCTGGCGCTGTATTCATGTACTGATGATGGTTCTGGTGCTGTGTTCCTGTACTGATGGTGGTTCTGGTGCTGTATTCATGTACTGATGATGGTTCTGGTGCTGTATTCATGTACTGATGATGGTTCTGGTGCTGTATTCATGTACTGATGCCAGTTCTGGTGCTGTATTCATGTAATGATGATGGTTCTGGTGCTGTATTCATGTAATGATGGTGGTTCTGGTGCTGTATTCATGTACTGATGATGGTTCTGGTGCTGTATTCATGTACTGATGGCGGTTCTGGTGCTGTATTCATGTAATGATGATGGTTCTGGTGCTGTATTCATGTAATGATGATGGTTCTGGTGCTGTATTCATGTAATGATGATGGTTCTGGTGCTGTATTCATGTACCGATGGTGGTTCTGGTGCTGTATTCATGTACTGATGATGGTTCAGGTGCTGCATTCATGTACTGATGGTGGTTCTGGTGCTGTATGCATGTACTGATGGCAGTTCTGATGCTGTATTCATGTACTGATGATGGTTCTGGTGCTGTATTCCTGTACTGATGGCGGTTCTGATGCTGTATTCATGTACTGATGGTGGTTCTGGTGCTGTATTCATGTACTGATGGTGGTTCTGGTGCTGTATTCATGTACTGATGATGGTTCTGGTGCTGTATTCCTGTACTGATGGCGGTTCTGGTGCTGTATTCTGTACAGATGGCGGTTCTGATGCTGTATTCCTGTACTGATGGCGGTTCTGATGCTGTATTCATGTACTGATGGTTCTGGTGCTGTATTCATGTACTGATGATGGTTCTGGTGCTGTATTACTGTACTGATTATGGTTCTGGTGCTGTATTCCTGTACTGATGGTGGTTCTGGTGCTGTATTCATGTACTGAAAGCTTGCAGCACCATATATGGCTATGAGGGCTGTAAGGTTGGGTCAGGAGAGCCATGGACAGTCCGGACATTGCTACCTGTATCCGGACTGTAAAATTCTGCAGACCGGACCTGGCCGTACGGTGGAATATCCAAACCATCTATAACTGCTTACTATTAAAGAGAATCTGACAGCAGGTTTTTGCTTTGCAATCTGACTGCAGCATGAGGTAGGGACAGAGACCCTTATTCCAGTGATGTATCACTTAGTTTCCTGGGTGCAGCAGTTCTGATGCAGTAACAGTTTTCTCTGCTGAGGATCTAGCAAAGCTCCTAATGCTGAGCTGTGTATAACCCCGCCAACACCTATGATTGGCAGCTTTCTGTGTACACTATACCGTGACACAAGAAGCTGCTAATCAGTGATGGGGTCGGGGTTGGACCAGGTAGCACAAGACATTTAGTTCTGTAGTGATAATCTCCTGCTGATAACACACTGATTGAATTTAAACTGCAAAACATGGCCTAGTAAGTGATAAATCGCAGGAATTAGGGTCTCTGCCCTTTCATCTTGCTGGTCTCAGATTACATAGGAAGTGGCTTGCAATGATAGGTATGGATGGTGATCGTTTTCCCATTTTTTCCACCTCCCGTCCCCTCTCTTCCTAGGTCTTCCCTTGTACAGTACTTCAGCATTTCTTAATTCTGCACTGGTGGATATAGTTTTTCTCTCTGAGCTTGCACGTCCATGAATTTTCTTCATTAATAAGGTTTCCAGAGCACAAAAAATAAAATCTGGATGTCCCTGTTTTTGGCTTCTATGCTCCCCTGTGACCTTTATTTTTTAGCTTTCCTTCAGCCATCCTTATGGCTTGTTATTGTGTACATCCTGCTGTCTCTCATTTGTTCTTGGTAGGCAGATTTGTATCTGTGCCACATCTCTCACACTAACATCTATAAAGCACCATCCTGAGACTTTCATAAAGTCACAAGAGGCATAAATTACTGACTACGCCAATTCTGGCTCCCCTGCCATCCCTAACGTTAAAGGGGGTGACATTGGCAATGCACAGACACTGTGTACTGTAGGGGGGCAATGTGTTATGCTATATTCATTTATTATAAGGTAATCTAGCACTCAGCAAGGACCCAATCCCCTTGGGCCAAAGCCATAAGCCTGCAACGTCCACACCCTACCTGTGCAAATCCCCAGTCACTGTAAACTTGCAGAGGATCACTGGCCACACCCATAGTAAGATCACTGGCCACACCCATAGTGAGATCACTAGCCACACCCCTAATGACATCACCATTCAGCCCTCCCTGAAAACCTGGATATCGCTGTGCTTTGAACGGACTGTAGAAGAAAGTCAGGAGTGGAGCATAACCACATGTGGCAGCTCAGGAACTCAGCCGAATGTTAAAACCAAGTAAATCATGAATTTTCTTAATTTTTCATAGTCTTTAAAATGGTTTAATAATCTGTGTTGCTTGGAAAAAAAAACTTCAGGGTTTTCCCATTCCCCTCTTTATGCCCCCTCTGACTTATTCCCCTCTTTATGTCCCCTCTGACTTTAAGGGTGAGTGCACACAGTGCGTATTCAGCTGCGGATTTTTCAGCGTGGATTTGCAGGTAAAACCGCAGGTAAAATGACCTGCAGTTTACCCCTGCATTTTAACACCTGTACAATGGACCTTTTGTCAAACCGCTGCGGAATCCGCAGAAAGAATTGACATGCTGCGGATTTAAAACTGCGGAAAAATCTGCAGCATGTGCACTGCGGTTTTTAAAATCCATAGGTTGACATTGTACTGTACCTTGCTTGCGGATCTACGGCGGATCCGCAGAGGCCAATCCGCTGCGGATCCGCAGCAAAATCCGCACCGTGTGCACACACCCTAAAAACTGACAACAATAATAATAATAATAATAATAATAATAATAAAAAATAATAAACTAATAATACATTATTAATAATAAACTAATACATTATTATTAATGATAATAATAATAATAATAATAATAATAATAATAATAATAAAAAAGACGACAAATGAGAGCAATTACCTGGCTGTTAATTAACCTACTTACTAAATATATTAATAATAATAAATAATATATTAATAAATTAATAATAAATATATTAATAAAATAATAATAATAAAAAAGAAGACAAATGAAAGCACTTACCTGGCTATTAAGTAATCTACTTTTAACTTTAGCACCTTCTGTAAAATACTGGCGTCTCGGATGAGATAGCGGAGAGCCCGCAGTCCCGCCGCTCGCACTTCTTTTGCTTCGTTTAACAAGGCTAACCGCAAACTTTAGGTGTAAACACAAGAAAATGCAGATTTCCATTAGATAAAGACATGGAAATGATCATCTATTAAACATAGGCGTCATTCACACCCCACTCTGTGCAAAATTGGACTTCTCAACATAAGCCTGGTCAAAAAAAAAAAAAAAAAAATTAGGAATACATGGAAGCTTTCTTTAGAAACAGCGCCACTTTACCCCATGGGTCATGTCTGGTATTGCACTGGTATTCACCTGAAAAGGAGTGCCATGCAATACTAGATGCTGGACAAAAGGGGGGGGGGGCTGTTTTAGGGTGAAATGAACCACGTTTTCTTAAACTTCTAACACTGCAGGACACAGTTATCCTATGGATATAAAACCATGAAAATGATCCATAATCTGATATTTAAGGTGTTATCCACTACCTTTTTCTTTTAATAAGTATTCCCCTTTCTAAAATAACAACAACAGATACTCACATCCTACACAGGCGCTGGGTCTCCCGGGGCTCACATGACATTATGCCGCGCCAGCCCTGCAGCCAGTCAGTGAGCGCTATTTGCAGCACACTCACGTCCCTCAGACAAGCGGAAGTAGCGAGAGTGAATCAGTTCAATGGCTCTTGCCGATTTTCTGCAGGGCTCACGCGGCATAATGTCATGTGAGCCCAGTGTGACCCGGCGCCGGATTTTGGTGAAATAGTTGTACTTTATATAAATTGTGCAAAACCAACCCCTCCCCCCCCCCACAAAAGAGCCGACCCACTTACCAAATAATTATGTCTTCGTATGTAAAACCTAATTTTTCTTCGCTGTGGCCAACATTGCATAGAAGCTGGAGAGGGAGAAAGAGAAAGGAAAGCATGAAGAAAACAAAAACATAAAAAGAGATGGTAAAACGATTTACGGGAAAAGCAGGATGTTGCACCTGTGTGATCAGTGGTTGCATCAGGAGCAGCGCTCCTATCTACACCTACAATACCAGACGCTGACCATATACAGGAGTGGTCATACACCTATCCTGTATCCTGCTCCTCTGTTCACTTTATGGAAGGTGAACAATTGTGAAGGCGGGGCTTAATCAAAAGGCGGGGCTTCCTGAGGGGAGAGGCTCCTGCTGCAGCCAGGATAGCAGGAGTAAAGGGAAAACATAGCTGATCCTCCCCGAGAAACAGGGAAGAGTTCGGCAGGTAGCAGAATAATATATTCTATATATATATTTTGTGTGTATTTCTGTAGGAGATGCAGGGCTCCACATCGGCTGGACTTTTACTTTCAGATGAGGACTCAGAAAGCAAGTAGCGGTAAAGTGATTATTTCTGCTTTCTTGTAAATGATGGTTAAATGTCTTGTTGAAATTAAATCTGCCCACGCCTCGGGACCTGTGATGTACGGCTAAAAACAACCGCGATCAACAGGAAGCAGAGCGAACGTGAGAAATTCATCACAAGTCAACAGTGATCATCATCACTCGGGGGGGGGGGGGTCGTAGAGTCCACGAGAAAGGTGATAAACGGATGATCGGGGGCGATCTGACAGCAAAAATAGGGGTCCCGTGCTGGTATGAACAGAGAGTGTCTAAGGGAAAGGTGGTCATGCACACGCAGATCATTTCCTAGGGGGAAGGGGTACAAAGGACCCACATATTTTCATGCTCTCCATGGGTCACAGCAGTCAGACCCCCTCTACCAGTGCTGCATCCCCTTTTACTAGACCAGCCACTTACATTTTGGGCAGGAGAGAACTGTGAGGCCGCCCATAGCTGCACGCTTCCCTCTGTCTCCACATTCAGCTTTTGGTCATACAGGACATCGAGACCGGACATAAGGCTGGGGAAAGGGAGCAAACTAACAGACCTCCTCTTATTATACCCAAGACCATCAGGACATACAATATATACAACCACAGATATCCTAAACCAGAAGGTATCAGCTCCTTGATCTACCCTAGACAACCAGGACACAGAGTGGCTTGCAAAAATATTAACCCCTTTGGCTTTTTACCTATTTTATTACATTACAACCTGTGTTAAAATATTTTTGTAATCCGATTTGTGTGTGATGCGTCAGATCTAAAAGGTTTATGGGAAGTTGGTGAAGTGAGAAAATATAGGCAAAAATTTAATTTAAAGGATCAAATAACTAAAAATTGGCATGTGCATATGTATTCACCCTTTTGCTCTGAGGTCCCTAAAAATTTCTGGTGCTAGTAATTCTCTTCATAAGTCCCATGTTTAGTGACGTGTGTGCAATCGAAGTGTCACATTTCTGTCAGTATATACACATTACCTTCTCTGAAAGGCCACAGAGGCTGCAACACCATTAACAAGAGGCACCACTAACCAAACACCACCATGAAGACTAAGGAGATCTCCAAACACTATGAAGGCCAAGGAGATCTCCGAACACCACTATGAAGACAAAGGAAATCTCCAAACACCACCATGAAGGTCAAGGAGATCTCCAAACACCACCATGAATACCAAGGAGATCTCCAAACACCAAGACCACCAAGGAGATCTCCAAACACCAAGAAGACCAAGGAGATCTCCAAACACTATGAAGGCCAAGGAGATCTCCAAACACCACTATGAAGACAAAGGAAATCTCCAAACATCACCATGAAGGTCAAGAAGATCTCCAAACACCACCATGAATACCAAGGAGATCTCCAAACACCAAGACCACCAAGGAGATCTCCAAACACCAAGAAGACCAAGGAGATCTCCAAACACTATGAAGGCCAAGGAGATCTCCAAACACCACTATGAAGACAAAGGAAATCTCCAAACATCACCATGAAGGTCAAGAAGATCTCCAAACACCACCATGAATACCAAGGAGATCTCCAAACACCAAGAAGACCAAGGAGATCTCCAAACACTATGAAGGCCAAGGAGATCTCCAAACACCACTATGAAGACAAAGGAAATCTCCAAACACCACCATGAAGACCAAGGAGATCTCCAACCACCACCATGAAGACCAAGGAGATCTCCAAACACCACCATGAATACCAAGGAGATCTCCAAACACCATGAACACCAAGGAGATCTCCAACACTATGAAGGCCAAGGAGATCTCCAAACACCACTATGAAGACAAAGGAAATCTCCAAACACCACCATGAAGGTCAAGGAGATCTCCAAACACCACCATGAAGACCAAGGAGATCTCCAAACACAATGAAGGCCAAGGAGATCCCCAAACACCACTATGAAGACAAAGGAAATCTCCAAACACCACCATGAAGGTCAAGGAGATCTCCAAACACCACCATGAAGACCAAGGAGATCTCCAAACACCACCATGAAGACCAAGGAGATCTCCAAACACCACCATGAAGACCAAGGAGATCTCCAAACACCACCATGAAGACCAAGGAGATCTCCAAATAAGTCAGGGACAAAGTTGTTGAGAAGTACAAGTCAGGGTTGGGTTATAAAAAAAAATTCCCAATCTCTAATGATCCCCCGAAGCACCATCAAATCCATTATCAAATGGAAAGAGCATGGTACCACAACAAACCAATAGAGTTCATCACCCCCAAGAGCACCACACCCACCGTGAAACATGGTGGTGGTGTTGGCAGCATCATGCTGTGGGGATGTTTTTCAGCAGCAGGAGCAGGGAAAATTATGCGTGCAAAACCTGCTTCAGTCTGCCAGTGATTTGAGACTGGGATGGAGGTTTATCTTCCAAAAAGACAATGACCCAAAGCATACTGCTAAAGCCACACTCGAGTGGTTTAAGGAGACATGTGTGAATGTTCTGAAGTGGCCTAGTTAAAACCCAAACCTTAACCCAATGGAGAATCTGTGGTCAGATGTGAAGATCGCTGTTCACCAGAGGAAACCATCTAACTTGAACGACCTAGAGCAGTTTTGCCTTGAGGAATGGGCAAAAGTCCCAGTGGTGAGATATAAAAAGCTCAGACAGAATTATCCAAAGCGACCTGCGGCCGTAAGTGGTCCAAAAGGAGGCTCTACAAAGTGATGACTTTAGGGTGGTGAATAGTTACGTACACTGAAGTTTTCAGTTATTTTGTTCGATTTGTTGTTTGCTTCACAATAAAGAAAAAAACCAAATGTTCATGAAGTGATGCAAACTCAATAAAACAGTGAAATTCTAGGTTGTGAGGTAGCAAAACACAAAAAATGCCAAGGGGGTGAATAATTACGCAAGCCATTGTAGAATATACACATCACTCATTTATCTATAAGAACCAGCTAACCAGGATTTGTAGTCACCCTTTATTCTACACAAGCAGGAATAAAATACATTCACCCTTGATAAGTTCTAAACCGACAGTTATTAAACCCCAGTTTTACCCTAGACCACCAGGAAATATAATAGATACACCCGTCATACATCATAAACCACTAGGAAGTAATCCCATTTTTACAAGAGATCATCAAGTATTAATCCACTGGAATGCACTAAATACATCTGAGAAAAATACTTAGCGCCTGTCAAGGGGAGTGGACTGGGTATGGACGGCGTCTGAGGTCCTCCGTACTGAATGACGACCTGTGGTTTTGTCAGTGACGGTGCGGTGACTCTTGCACCTTGAATCCGTGCAGTGCTGGACAGTGTCGGCAGCGTCCCGGCCGGGACGCTCGCTTAGACACCTAGGGTAGACTTGATAGGTAGGTGCTCAGCAGCCCATGAGTATTTTTCAGTGTATTTAGCAGGGCTGTGGAGTCGGTAAGCCACAGTTGTGACTCCGACTCCTGGATTTTATCAGGCTCCGACTCCTTCATAAATGGCCAATTCATAACAACAAATTTACTGTTGTAAAATATTAAACATCGTGCTTATTCAGTTTCTCACCATCATATAAGTAATCAGACCACTTAGAGCAAAAACTACATTTATTAGAATACAATTAGAATATAGCAAATAACTTTTATAAACTTTTCTAAACTGTAAGTAAATATGCAATAAACACTTTTATGCAGTTAATAAGAAGAAATCTATAAATTTGTCCTCAGAAAAAGTATTGCCTCTGTTAGATCCTCCTTCATGGATGCCCTCAAATCTGATCTAATTATTTTGAGAGCAGAGAACAACCTCTCTACACTAACTTGTGTTGGTGGCAAAGCAGTAACCACTCGGGCAACATCTCTGACAATGTCAGGATACAGAGGAATCGCTTGTTGCACTGTTATTTTTGATGAACGGTCAAATTTCTCAATTTCTTTTAGTGCACATGAAAAATTCTGCTGAAATGTACTGGCTGTGTTCCTTGATGGGGATGACTCTTCTTCTATGCGGGAACGCTTTGCACGGTCCTTGTGATCCAAATATTTTTCGAAATTAAATTCTTCATCAGTTGATGAGGGTGAAGATGTGGCAGGACGACCAAATTCTTCTTGTTCCTCCTGACTGTTCTGCAACCCTTTCATCCTTACTGCTATTTCAAACAGAGCTTCTTTTCCTTTACTTAGCTGTTGGTCATCTAGAAGAATCCGATGCATTGGGTCTACATAAACAGCTGCCAAAAGAATGTTATTTTGTAATAGTAGCTCCTCTCTCCGTTTCATTGATGTAGCAATGCCACTTGCAATTAACCCTCCTCTTTGGGACAGGCGAAACATCAGGTTCTTCCACTCCTGTAAGAAAATACCTGGAGTTAAGTCCTCTGCTTGCAATTTTTTAGTCACTGTAAATGGGTGCTCCAGCAATTTTTCCAGCTCAGTCACCTGATTCCACTGACTTTCATTTAGCGTCAGTTGAGGGTTAGCCATGTCTACAAGAAAGGTTTTCAGTTCAACCAAGCGCTGAATCATTAAGTAAGTACTGCCCCATCGTGTGGCTTGATCAATAATTGCCCCTTTTCCAGCACGTCTCTTCAAAATTGAGTCAACTTTAGGGGTTCTGGCAACAGTAGCCAATTTTCTCACCTTGCCAATCAGTGCAGCAGCATGTCCTTCTTGCAGACTGTCTCTTATAGCCAGCTGTAGCGTATGCACAACACAGCGCATGTGATGAATGAAAGAACATATTGACACAGTTTCAACAAGATCATCTAAACTATCATGTTGCTGTTCATCTGAAGCAACTTCAGTTTGCTCCTCAGTTACAATACTGTGTTCCTCTATTTCAAACATTTCTGTGTCTGTGGACCCAGAATGTTCTTCTAGCTGCTGGTCACCATCATTACTCTCATTCATTAGCTTAATAGTACTTATCATATTTGAAGCATTGTCAGTTACGACAGAACTTGCTCTTTTTTAAGTTCATGGTCTTGTAGAACCTTTTCCACCAAGACCTGGAGAAACTCACTGGTGTGATGAGCTTTGGTGTCTTTTACTGCCAATGTCTTGGTAACTATTTCATTTTTGTCACAAACAAATCGGACATTGATGGCAAAATAGTTCACTCTGTGATGTGTGCAGGCATCCATTTTAAGAAACAGAAAGCGTCCCTTGAGAGTTTTTTTAAGTTCTTCCTTTTGTTTAAAAGCTTCTTCGATTACTAATTTTCTAATACTCTCTCTCTCTCTCTCTCCAGAGAAACACCAAGCTTGCGGGCCATTTCCCCATTCAGACACATAAAAGCTGGTCGTGAAAATAATGAAATAGGCACACTATCCTTTACAACAAGCTCTATGATCTGTTTTTTAAATGTATCTACTCTCATTGTCACAGTAACTTTGTCACTGACAAAATATCTTGCAACTGATGGCTGCAAAGTTCTCTGCTCCTTTGTTTGGCTGGAAGAGCTGGGCACTGGTTCATTGGTTTGGATGCAGTCTTTCCCATCCACTGCTTTCAGTACTTCTGGATGAAAGCGCTGTAAATGTCTCTTTAGATTAGAAGCTCTGGTAGGAGCATTTTTATCTTTGCCTGAATATGCACTCATCTTGGCTTCACAGCATTTGTTTTCGTCTGGATCATTTGTCATACACTGACAGACATAATGTTTTCTATCTTGAGTGATGGTGAAATGTTCAAATACAGCTGATTTAATGTGATGCTTCTTTGACATTCTCAGGTTTTTAATTCTGCATTCACAATCCAAATGACAATTGTTTTTTCCTAAAAACAATTGTACAAAATTATTGCCAGGTCGTACAACTGATATAGTGGTCAGTAATACTGTTATTATTCCTCATGTACTCACAGTTAACTGATGCAAAGTTTGTTGAAAGGATAATACTTCTTACAGTCTTCCTCTTCTGAGTAGCAGGCAGCTGTGAGATGCTTGGAAGACGCACACCTAGTATGATCTAGTCTAGAAGAGGAGCTTTACTACTAAGAATTTGCAACACATTTTCACTTTCAGTTTCATACATTGTAAGTAGGGGGGTTGGGGCAGCATGAGGTTAACCAAGTATAAGATTAGATAAGGGCAGTGGAGAACAGTGACACACAAGAAGTAAGAAATGTCTCTATCTCCAGCAGAACTGCTTATCACTGTTGTTCATAGTTTGATAGAACATATATATTTGAGTAACATTTATAAAATTCATATGAAAGTTCAATTGATAGAACATATATATTTGAGTAACATTTATAAAATTCATATGAAAGTTCAATTATGAAATATTAATACATTTTTTTTTTAAAGCTGGAGTCGGAGTCGGTACATTTCTACCGACTCCAACTCCGACTCCACAGCCCTGGTATTTAGCACATATCATCGTTATTTTCCAGTTATTACAGTATATCACGCACGAGAGCAGGAGGGTGCGTCAGTATATGCAGCTTTAACACCGCTCTTTAGGGGCAGCCTTAGGGCACATTTGCCATAAGTAGTTACCCACCCTGTTATCTTTGACCACGAGGTATGTACCCTATACTCTTTTCTAATGTCCTATAACCCAGTTATTAACCCACATTTTTACACTATTGAACCAGGAAATATCAGATGAACGCTCCTTTGTTCTCTAGACCACGGGAACTAGTAATACAACCACTACCCTAGACCACGGGAATTAGTAACACAACCATTACCCTAGACCACTGGAACTAGTAACACAACCACTACCCTAGACCACGGGAACTAGCAACACAACCACTACCCTAGACCACGGGAACTAGAAACACAACCACTACCCTAGACCACGGGAATTAGTAACACAACCACTACCCTAGACCATGGGAACTAGCAACACAACCACTACCCTAGACCACTGGAACTAGTAACACAACCACTACCCTAGACCACGGGAACTAGCAACACAACCGCTACCCTAGACCATGGGAATTAGTAACACAACCATTACCCTAGACCACTGGAACTAGTAACACAACCACTACCCTAGACTAGGGAACTAGTAACCCCTCCACTACCCTAGACCACGTGAACTAGCAACACAACCGCTACCCTAGACCAAGGGAACTAACAACACAACCACTACCCTAGACCACAGGTATCAGTAACACAACCACTACCCTAGACCACGGGAACTAGTAACACAACCACTACCCTAGACCACGGGAACAAGTAACACAACCACTACCCTAGACCACGGGAACAAGTGACACAAACCCCTCCACTACCCTAGACCACCACGACTAGAATCAGTGACGTTAAACCCTCCGCTAGCCTAGACCACCAAAACTAGTGACACTAACCCATCCACTAGCCTAGACTATGAGAACTGGTGATGTTAACCCCTTTTTTACACTAGACCACCAGGTACATTTTAATTGGTAGAGTGTTTTTCTTATCTTCTGGGCACCCTAAGGTCCGCCATACACATTACAGGCTGTTGGCCAATTTATCGTCTGCCGGGCAACCTTCTCGACCAAGTGTTCTGTGCTCTCCATGAGAACACTGATCTGTGGGATACAACGTGATAGGCAGTCAGAAATCTGACATGTCGAATACATATTTTTCCCCAACTATAAATTATCCAAAGCTCCATATTGTCGGACTTGGCCCACATTATAAAGGCAGCTTACTCCCATTCATTCCTGAGATTATTGACCCTATACACCAGGAGACAGACAAACAAAAAACAAGGGCAAATAAATCTAGGAGATAAGATCAGCTCCTCTCCAGGACGGTGCACGGCCCCAGGGTCCACGTAGTACATCCTGGAAGTCATCACAAATAATAAGTAACTCAGCTACCGGCAACAGCCGCTGAAAGTCTTCTCAGCGTCTTGTGATCAAGCAATTACATTCGCCCGCCAAGGAAAGTGAATGAAGGGCAAAGTCAGAGAAACTCCAGGAAACTCATGAGGACGCTCCGGCCACGTCTAGGCCTCCTGACCGACAACTGAACAGCAAAAATGCCTGCAATACAGCAGCAAAATCAGACAAACAGGCCTGAGGTCACCTGGGGATATTAAAAAAAAATGTTCCCAAGCTGAACAGTGTATTAAAAAGAAAAGAAAACAAAGAAGAAACCATAAAACCAAATTAAAAAAAATAACTGAGTGCAGTTCTCCACAGAGAGGCAGAAGCGCACAACCGAGTGCAGTTCTCCACAGAGAGGCAGAAGCGCAGAACTGAGTGCAGTTCTCCACAGAGAGGCAGAAGCGCACAACTGAGTGCAGTTCTCCACAGAGAGGCAGAAGCGCACAACTGAGTGCAGTTCTCCACAGAGAGGCAGAAGCGCACATCTGAGTGCAGTTCTCAGAGAAGCGCATAACTGAGTGCAGTTCTCCTCAGAGAAGCAGAAGCGCACGAGTGCAGTTCTCAGAGAAGCGCATAACTGAGTGCAGTTCTCCTCAGAGAAGAGGAAGCGCACAACTGAGTGCAGTTCTCCACAGAGAAGCAGACGCGCACAACTGAGTGCAGTTCTCCACAGAGAAGCAGAAGCGCACAACTGAGTGCAGTTCTCCACAGAGAAGCAGAAGCGCACAACTGAGTGCAGTTCTCCACAGAGAGGCAGAAGCGCACAACTGAGTGCAGTTCTCAGAGAAGCGCATAACTGAGTGCAGTTCTCCTCAAAGAAGCAGAAGCGCACGAGTGCAGTTCTCAGAGAAGCGCATAACTGAGTGCAGTTCTCCTCAGAGAAGAGGAAGCGCACAACTGAGTGCAGTTCTCCACAGAGAAGCAGAAGCGCACAACTGAGTGCAGTTCTCCACAGAGAAGCAGAAGCGCACAACTGAGTGCAGTTCTCCACAGAGAAGCAGAAGCGCACAACTGAGTGCAGTTCTCCACAGAGAAGCAGAAGCGCACAACTGAGTGCAGTTCTCCACAGAGAAGCAGAAGCGCACAACTGAGTGCAGTTCTCCACAGAGAAGCAGAAGCGCACAACTGAGTGCAGTTCTCCACAGAGAAGCAGAAGCGCACAACTGAGTGCAGTTCTCCACAGAGAAGCGCATAACTGAGTGCAGTTCTCCTCAGAGAAGCAGAAGCGCACGAGTGCAGTTCTCAGAGAAGCGCATAACTGAGTGCAGTTCTCCTCAGAGAAGAGGAAGCGCACAACTGAGTGCAGTTCTCCTCAGAGAAGCAGAAGCACACAACTGAGTGCAGTTCTCAGAGGAGCAGAAGCGCACAACTGAGTGCAGTTCACAGAGGAGCAGAAGCACACAACTGAGTGCAGTTCTCAGAGGAGCAGAAGCACACAACTGAGTGCAGTTCTCAGAGGAGCAGAAGCGCACAACTGAGTGTAGTTCACAGAGGAGCAGAAGCACACAACTGAGTGCAGTTCTCAGAGGAGCAGAAGCACACAACTGAGTGCAGTTCTCAGAGGAGCAGAAGCGCACAACTGAGTGCAGTTCACAGAGGAGCAGAAGCACACAACTGAGTGCAGTTCTCAGAGGAGCAGAAGTGCACAACTGAGTGCAGTTCTCAGAGGAGCAGAAGCGCACAACTGAGTGCAGTTCTCAGAGGAGCAGAAGCACACAACTGAGTGCAGTTCTCAGAGGAGCAGAAGCACACAACTGAGTGCAGTTCTCAGAGGAGCAGAAGCGCACAACTGAGTGCAGTTCACAGAGGAGCAGAAGCACACAACTGAGTGCAGATCTCAGAGGAGCAGAAGCACACAACTGAGTGCAGTTCTCAGAGGAGCAGAAGCGCACAACTGAGTGCAGTTCACAGAGGAGCAGAAGCACACAACTGAGTGCAGTTCTCAGAGGAGCAGAAGCACACAACTGAGTGCAGTTCTCAGAGGAGCAGAAGCGCACAACTGAGTGCAGTTCACAGAGGAGCAGAAGCACACAACTGAGTGCAGTTCTCAGAGGAGCAGAAGTGCACAACTGAGTGCAGTTCTCAGAGGAGCAGAAGCACACAACTGAGTGCAGATCTCAGAGGAGCAGAAGCACACAACTGAGTGCAGTTCTCAGAGGAGCAGAAGCGCACAACTGAGTGCAGTTCACAGAGGAGCAGAAGCACACAACTGAGTGCAGTTCACAGAGGAGCAGAAGTGCACAACTGAGTGCAGTTCTGGGATTCTTCTGAATTAACTGAAGACGTACCTTCAATGGAGGAATGCAACACTAGTTGAGCACTTCTGCCCCTTTAAGAAATCGATAGGAATAATGGTGCTCAGATCGTCACCGATCGAAAACTTTCACCATTTCTAAATAACTTGTCAACCTGTTATTTATTTTTCCATTTTGAGGAGCTGCTCTTATCTCAGACACACAGGGACATCTCCATCCAGGCTCCTGAAACAGGAGATGGGGCAACAGAGAAAGTAAAGCATGTCTGATATAGGCTGGATCTGCAAAATTAATGAGGGATACAGAAATAGCAGAGCAGACTGTGGAACTCGCTTTCTCTGAAGTTGGGCCTAATTCAGATGTCCGTGTTTTTCACGGACAGAACACGCGACCGACATAGATTGTGTTTTCCACTTCCCCCCAAAAAGTGGGAAGAAGTGGGAAGAAGTCCACTTTTGATCTGATTTGCAGATTGAAATCTTTCATGTCTATTCTTTATTGTATAATGGGTAGGAGACGCCTGGAATTTTGTTTTTTCTTTTTTAAACTAATATTAAGAAAAATGGACGCCGCATTGATTGTGATGGACATAAGGGCGAAAAGGAAACTGGATCCAGCGAGCTGGTGGAAATAGGTCTTTTTCCCTCTAAAACCAACCACTCTGCAGCACTTTTGGCTGAAGCTGAACTGCCCGGGCCTCATGATTGACAGATGCCAAGGGATGTGACGGTGGCTGCACGTCGACCTCTCGTCAAGCTGCAATTCAATAATTGCTTCAGAAATGACTGAACCTGACAACTGCCGACCGCTGCGGCCTCCCGTCCGCTCCCCGACATCCGTCACTTTATCCGCTCGGCCGGAAACTGATTTTATTTCTTATTAAATTGCGAGAAGAAACGTGAAGCAACAGGGAAGGCGAAAGCTCTGTGTGGTGGGATGTAACCATCAGCACAAAGATATGATATCTCTGGCGCGGAGAGCGTTCCCCTTCTTTCGTGAAACTTTAGAAAACCGGCTATGAGGCAACAAAAAAAAATTATATAGGGATAGTATTGATACCTAAGCCTTCTAGTTGACTTGACACTCCTCCCCATTCACCCCTCCATTAGTATTTTTCGACACACCGTTTGAATCTGTGCAGAGGCTGCTGTAATCACATGACAATTAGCAAGCCAGTTACTTCTACACAAACTGCTGCTGGAAAATTTGATAAAACAGTCCGCTAAAATTACTTCCTACTCCTACCCATTCCAACATAAGTACGTTCTTACACACTACTTTCGTCAGTGCAGAGGCTGCTGTAATCACATAACCATTAGCTAGCCAGTTACTTGTACAGTACAGACAGATGTAACAGTCTGTTAAAATTGCTGATGAGCAAGTATACTCGTTGCTCGAGCATGCTCAGGCGATTTCCTAGTATTTTGGCGTGCTCGGAGATTTAGTTTGTCGTCGTAGCTGCATGATTGGCGGCTGCTAGACAGCCTGAATACTTGTGGGGGGTTGCCTGTTAGGAAATCCCATCATATATTCAGGCTGTCTAGCGGCCGCAAATCATGCAGCTACGGCGACAAACTAAATCTCCGAGCACATCCAAATACTCGGGAGATCGCCCGAGCATGCTCAGGAAATCTTGAGCAATGAGTAGACTTGCTCATCACTACTTCCTACTCCTAACCATTCCAATATTAGTACATTCTTATACACTACTTGAATCAGTTCAGAGGCTGCTGTAATCACATGACAATTAGCTAGCCAGTTACTTGTACACAGACTGCTGATGGCAATTTTTATGTAACCTACCAGTCAAAATTACTTCCTACTCCTTCCCATTCCCCAATTAGTGCATTTCTATATACCACTTAAATTAGTGCAGAGGCTGCTGTAATCACACGACCATTGGCTAGCCAGCTCCTTGTACACAGACTGCTTTTGATCAATTTGATATAACAGTCTGTTAAAATTACGTCCTACTCCTACCCATACCAATATTAGTACATTCCTATACACCAATTAAACCAGTGCCGACGCTGCTGTAATCACATGACCATTAGTTAGCCAGTTTCTTGTATACTGCTGCTGACACGTTTGATAAAACAGTTCACTAAAATTACTTCCTACGCCTTGCCATTCCCCAGTTAGCGTATTCTTATACACCATTTGATTCGGTGGAAAAACTGCTGTAAAATCAGGAAAAATGTCCCGCGCAATGGTTATAAATTTCAGCTATGACGTAAGATTTGTTTCAAAGGACATTAAAATTAAAAAGAAAACAAACTATTGGCAACTTTGATGATTAAGCAGTCTGTGAAAATCACTTTCCACTCTCTCTAATTTTCCTGTTAGCACATTCCTCTCCACTACTTGAATCGGTGCAGAGGCTGCTGGAATCACAGGACTTTAGTGTTAACGAGTTCCTTGCACATTCAATAGAGTTCAAAGCAGATGATGTCACGATGGAAAAACGTCCAACAATAGCTAGAAACTTTCTTAACACTGCAAGATTGAACTAAATCAATTCGCAGAACCCTGGTCCAGTGGCCCGGTCACTATTCCATAGCAACTGGCTGGGAGCCCAGTGAATTGTTTCCTACCTGACACCATCACACACTCCACCTTTGATTAGCCAGGCTGGCACAATGCTAGCCAGCAGGAGGCGGTTCACAGGGATCCCATCTGGTGTGAATGTGAAGACTGTAGACAGTCAAGGACGTGTCAGCAGCGGTCACATGACACCACCGCTAAAAGATGCACCAGAAGGCTACGCGGAGTCATGGAGCCAGTCCGGCAGGTGAGAATTTTTAATTTTACCACCATCATTTGCCCATTTAGAACAACCCCTTTAAGAAGGAAAGTGCTTCAGCTTCTATTTACCAAACTGCAATTAGTTCTATTGAGAAGAGCAGACTCTGCATCTGTAAATGGAATGGCAAGAAAAAAAATCTTGTGCCGCAGATATTGGCAAAACCGCAAGTAACAGTAATGTGTGCACTCGACACTAGGAGACTGATGGGCAAGAAGCGAGCAAGAGACGCGTCTCCTTATATAAAGGACAATATCTTCATACAAGACCACGGAAGCCACAGACTCGGAATATACAAGGCAATGACGCCGGGAGATGGAGGCTCAAACACGGCAGAACAGAGCCGCACAGGTCCCTCTGCCAGGAAATGTTACAGCTGAGGTGTATGATGAAGTTCTTCAGCAGCCGAGGTGTATGATGAGGTTCTGCAGCAGCCGAGGTGTATGATGAGGTTCTGCAGCAGCCGAGGTGTATGATGAGGTTCTGCAGCAGCTGAGGTGTATGATGAGGTTCTGCAGCAGCTGAAGTGTATGATGAGGTTCTGCAGCAGCCGAGGTGTATGATGAGGTTCTGCAGCAGCCGAGGTGTATGATGAGGTTCTGCAGCAGCCGAGGTGTATGATGAGGTTCTGCAGCAGCTGAAGTGTATGATGAGGTTCTGCAGCAGCTGAGGTGTATGATGAGGTTCTGCATCAGCCGAGGTGTATGATGAGATTCTGCAGCAGTTGAGGTGTATTATGAGGTTCTGCAGCAGCTGAGGTGTATTATGAGGTTCTGCAGCAGCTGAGGTGTATGATGAGGTTCAGTGTATGATGAGGTTCTGCTGCAGCTGAGGTGTATGATGAGGTTCTGCAGCAGCTGAGGTGTATGATGAGGTTCTGCATCAGCCGAGGTGTATGATGAGATTCTGCAGCAGTTGAGGTGTATTATGAGGTTCTGCAGCAGCTGAGGTGTATTATGAGGTTCTGCAGCAGCTGAGGTGTATGATGAGGTTCAGTGTATGATGAGGTTCTGCTGCAGCTGAGGTGTATGATGAGGTTCTGCAGCAGCTGAGGTGTATTATGAGGTTCAGTGTATGATGTTGACTTTCTGCTGCAGCTGAGGTGTATGATGAGGTTCTGCTGCAGCCGAGGTGTATTATGAGGTTCTGCAGCAGCTGAGGTGTATTATGAGGTTCAGTGTATGATGAGGTTCTGCTGCAGCTGAGGTGCATGATGAGGTTCTGCTGCAGCCGAGGTGTATGATGAGGTTCTGCTGCAGCTGAGGTGTATGATGAGGTTCTGCTGCAGCCGAGGTGTATGATGAGGTTCTGCTGCAGCCGAGGTGTATGAGGTTCTGCAGCAGCTGAGGTGTATTATGAGGTTCAGTGTATGATGAGGTTCTGCAGCAGCCGAGGTGTATGATGAGGTTCTGCAGCAGCTGAGGTGTATTATGAGGTTCAGTGTATGATGAGGTTCTGCTGCAGCCGAGGTGTATTATGAGGCTCAGTGTATGATGAGGTTCTGCAGCAGCCGAGGTGTATGATGAGGTTCTGCTGCAGATGAGGTGTATTATGAGGTTCAGTGTATGATGAGGTTCTGCTGCAGCTGAGGTGTATGATGAGGAGGGAGCACTAGATGTTACACTGGGAGAACACGTATAACAGGGCCTTTGTGTGACCAGTGATAAGCGGCGCCCATGCAGAGATGCTCATCTGTCTGAGCCGTCAGGTTGTGGCATCGGGAGGGGACGATCATACGTATATTACGTGGCCGGGTTATCACCGTTCATTAGACAGAAGATGAGCTCTTACCTTAATGAAGTTGTTCAGGTGACCCAACTTGCGCATGTTAGAAACTCCATGAAGTTTGGCCACATTTTGTAAAATTTCTCTAAGGTTGTCATTCGGTTCTGAGTAAGAAAAAAAAAACAAAAAACAAACATAAAAGGAGTGAATAACCGAACCCTCAGAGCAGAACTATGGACCCCCAGAGCAGGCACCCGGACCCTAGAGAAGACCTATGGACCCCCAGAGCAGGCACCCGGACCCTAGAGAAGACCTATGGACCCCCAGAGCAGGCACCCGGACCCCAGAGAATACCTATGGACCCCCAGAGCAGGCACCCGGACCCCAGAGAATACCTATGGACCCCCAGAGCAGGCACCCGGACCCCAGAGAAGACCTATGGACCCCCAGAGCAGGCACCCGGACCCCAGAGAAGACCTATGGACCCCCAGAGCAGGCACCCAGACCCCAGAGAAGACCTATGGACCCCCAGAGCAGGCACCCAGACCCCAGAGAAGACCTATGGACCCCCAGAGCAGGCACCCGAACCCCAGAGCAGACCTATGGACCCCCAGAGCAGGCACCCAGACCCCAGAGCAGACCTATGGACCCCCAGAGCAGGCACCAGGACCCCAGAGAAGACCTATGGACCCCCAAAGCAGGCACCCGGACCCAAGAGAAGACCTATGGACCCCCAGAGCAGGCACCCGGACCCCAGAGCAGACGCGCTCTTGCTGTGTGACACACTGCCACCGATGTGACTTGCTTACTGCAGGGCGAGTTGAACTTTATATTTCTACCATGTTAAGGAGTTTAAAAACATCCTAAAAAGAGGATTACAAAACAAAACCCCATAACCTCCAGCCACCGGGCGTCGGATCCTGTGCTCCATGCCGGGCAGCACTTTCTTTTATCTGGCCTGCAGCGGTCACAACGATGATGTTGCATCAGGCCGACTAACCAAAAGAACAGTCATATTTCCTCTTCTTTCAGCAAGAGTTTACAGCAGTTTCTTTATCATCAGAGGCAGGATTAAAATGTCAGGTAACACCTCTATACACAGCTGATCCATCAGTCACAATAGGAGAAGTCACAGCTCACCTCCTCCCATTACAATAACCTTTCACACACACATTAAATGCTTCAATACAAAACACAGGCTAAGTGTCAATTGCTGCTCATTTACATGTAAATTTCCTGAAAAAAAACAGGAACCTAAAAATCTAAAAAAAAAAATAAAAATAAAAAATAAATCCTGGTATGAACAGAGCGAGGTGACTAGACGCATTGCTAGGACCATCATCCTCCCTCCACATTGCTACTTGTGTCACGATCCACTATATTGAGAGACTGCATCTGGTTTAGATCCAAAATGCATTTTTTGTTGCGCCTTTTCCCGTGCAGAAAAAAAAAACGCAGCATTTTACAGCAGAAGCAAAATTAACGAGATTTCTAAACGGTCATTCCCAACACAGCTCCAGAGACGGGATCTCTTCTCACTCAGGTAGAATGGACCGACCTAGGCACGCAAGCTAACAGTACGACGCGCGCGCCAGGGTTGTCTTTCTGGAAGTCTCACTAATTATGGGATGTGATCATCTTTTAAAAGATTCGGATTATGGAAAGAATTACAAAAATAGTACACAATGTGTGTAGTGGCCGCTCTCAGGTACTACAGCTCCGCTCCAACTGGCCGCGGCATCAGGTATCAGCTGATAGGTGGTGAAGGTGTCAGACTTCCATAAATCCAATACTGATGACCAGTCCTAATAGGTCAGTCACTTGCTTAAAAAAAATCCCTGAGCTCTCCTGATTCTTCCGCTGTTTTCAGTTTTGTGCTGCGTCGCTCCATTGCAGAGATATTCACATTTGTGTCTTCCGGAGCGCAGCATGTGAAATGTCCGCTTGTAGTGCAACTGCGCGTTTCTTCAGTCCTCTCTGGGAGTGTGTGCTTTCAGCCTTCCCTCTTGGACTCTGCCAATCACAGCTCAGAAGAGTCTGAAGCTGACCAACTACAGAGCTGTAATTGGCAGAGTCTGGAAGGGAGGAGTGAAAGGATAAGCCCTCAGAGAAGACTGAAAAAAAACGAGCAGTTGCACTACAATCAGAGATTTCACATGCTGCGGTCCAGAAGAAATGAATGGGAATATCTCCGTGACGGAGCGACGCAACGGAAAACAGCGTCAGAATCCGGAAAGCTCAGGAAATTATACAAGCTATATAACGCAATATTTTTGAGCAACTGACAAGTTTCCTTTAAGTCGGAATTACTGTATGATCCTTTCATATGTCATCCGTATCAGTCCAGAATTAAAAAAATGCATCCTGTACTGTAACTTTATGGAAATAACAACCGAACATGTGAACAGAGCCTGAGGCTCTACTACTGCTCAAGTCTTTTATCGGCAACATTAGATATTGTGCTATCCTTGCCGCTAAAACCAGCAAACCACAGGTATACCCCCCCCCGCCTATTTACAGGAAGACATGGCACAATGAGCCTGGCAGAGCCGCACAAAGCAGAGTCACATCAGCCGCAGCCACCTACAAAACCTCAATACCCCATCTAGTGCTGCGGCCTCACAGACGCCGAGAGGCTGCAAATCCTCCGACTGCGATCTCTAAGAACAACATTTCTTAGTCACTAATGCAAATGAGGAGCAGCCACATAACAAAACCTCAACGCGGGCTGCATGACGGGGGCCATTCCTGGAGAGGAGCCGAAGCCCGAGTCACACGAGGCAGGTAACAGAGGCGAGGACACCCCACACGCCATAGACTCGCCCAAGTGTTGCCTGCAACAGTATCGGATACGAGAAGCGCGACCACGCTGCATGGTCGAACCGTCAGTCAAGCATTAGTGCATTAAACCCATGCAAGAAGGATGCAGGGGAGCAGGGTGCTCCTGAAGAGGAGACAGAAGGAACACCAAATAAAGGGTATAAAAAAACATGTATCCCCCTAATTTCCCTCCACCTCTGATGCTATTCTCTCATGTTGCAATGAACACTGTAGTCGCTGTAAGGCGCCCGGCTGCGGCAGGAGCGCTCCCCCCATTTCTGTCGACACCACTGGGCGACACTCCCCTGATTTGCAGGGTTTCTACAAGGCTTTTTTTTTTCCAATTACAGGGAGCCTGACAGCTGATGCCTGCTGCCCTGATCTATGGACTGGAAAGTCGGAAACAAATTCCAAGTGTCGTAAAATAGCAACAACAAAAAATGCAATTCTGCTCATTTATTATTTATTTGCCATGTTCATTATACGGTAAAAGTGACCTGGAAATATAATTCTACAGGGCAGTACAATTACACATATACCAAACATGTCTGATACTTCCTCCTCCTGTACAATGACTGATGACACCTCTATATACAGTAGATAACACAGGATCCACTATTCACAGTAGGTGATGTCACAGCTCACTTCCTCCTCCTCCTGTACAATGACTGATGACACCTCTATATACAGTAGATAACACAGGATCCACCATTCACAGTAGGTGATGTCACAGCTCACTTCCTCCTCCTCCTGTACAATGACTGATGACACCTCTATATACAGTAGCTAACACAGGATCCATCATTCATAATAGGTGATGTCACAGCTCACTTCCTCCTCCTCCTGTACAATGACTGATAACACCTCTATATACAGTAGATAACACAGGATTCATCATTCACAATAGGTGATGTCACAGCTCACCTCCTCCTCTTGTACAATGACTGATAACACCTCTATATACAGTAGATAACACAGGATTCACCATTCACAATAGGTGATGTCACAGCTCACCTCCTCCTGTACAATGACTGATAACACCTCTATATACAGTAGATAACACAGGATTCACCATTCACAATAGGTGATGTCACAGCTCACCTCCTCCTGTACAATGACTGATAACACCTCTATATACAGTAGATAACACAGGATCCATCATTCAAAATAGGTGATGTCACAGCTCACCTCATCCGCCTGTACAATGACTGATAACACCTCTATATACAGTAGATAACACAGGATCCATCATTCACAATAAGTGATGTCACAGCTCACCTCCTCCTCCTGTACAATGACTGATAACACCTCTATGTACAGTAGATAACACAGGATCCACCACTCACAATAGGTGATGTCACAGCTAACCTCCTCCTCCTCCTGTACAATGATTACATTGTATAACAAGTTATATAAAGAAAAGACCCCATTACTGGAGATCTGCAAGCCCCCTCCGATGCTGATACAAGGGTCTTGTGCACAGTACCATTCAATGTCTGGAAGGCTTCCTGATATCCTGACGATGATCAGCTCTGTATCTGTACATTATAGGTTTGGGTTTTTTTGCTGTGGATTTGTTAATTGCATTCCACAGTGTGATGTGCGGCCCGCGATGCTCTCCCCGGGGAATATCTCTGTAATAGGACATTAAAACACCTACACAGCACCGCTCAGGGCAAAAACTGCACCACCTCTAGCAGAGATCAGGCCAAGTGCATACTGCGTCTGTGCAGCTCACGTACGGTATACAGCAGGGGCTTCTCCAGACCTTTACCATAACATGCCCATTGCCAACATTCACTAGACCAGGGAGACATTCTGCCAAGGGCCATTCGTATATTTATACCATCGTTCCCGGCCGCACAACATTATCAACCTAAAAATTATCCTTCTATATAAGGTACATCACACACAAGAGCCTACAACTGCTATATTTACACATACTTCGCATAGGAGACCCCGAGACTGCTTTATATACACACACACACATCACATAGGAGACACCGAGACTGCTGTATATACACACATCACATAGGAGTCCCAAGACTGCTGTATATACACATCACATAGGAGACCTCAAGACTGCTTATATACACACACATCACATAGGAGTCACCGAAACTGCTGTATAAACACACACACATCACATAGGAGACACCGAGACTAATGTATATACACACACATGGCATAGGAGACCTCAAGACTGCTTATATACACACACATCACATAGGAGACACCGAGACTGCTGTATATACAAACACATCACATAGGAGACACTGAGACTACTATATATACACAAACATCACATAGGAGACACCGAAACTTAGTGTTCTAATTTAAATGAAACTGCTTTATTCTGGATACTACCTAGTACTTCACTTTGAAAGAGTGGCTTGCAAAAGTATTCATCGCCTTGGCTTTGTAACTATTTTGTGACATTATAACCTGTGTAAATATTTTTCTAATCCAATTGGAGTGTGATGCATTACCACTAAATAGTCTAAGTTGGTGAAGTGAGGAAAACATAGGCATTAAATTTATGGGATCAAAAAATAAAAAAATGCAAGCGCATATGTGCTTATCCCTTTTCCTGAGAAGCTCCTAAAAATTTCTGAAGAAAGCAATTCCCTTCATAAGTCCCATGCATAGTGACAGGACGTCCCGTGTGTGCAATCTAAGTGTCACATGTCTGTCAGTATATACACTTTACCTTTCCTGAAAGGGCACAGAGGCTGCAACACCATTAACAAGAGGCACCACTAACCAAACACCATGAAGACCAAGCTGATCTCCAAAACACCACCATGAAGACCAAGCTGATCTCCAAAACACCACCATGAAGACCAAGCTGATCTCCAAAACACCACCATGAAGACCAAGCTGATCTCCAAAACACCACCATGAAGACCAAGCTGATCACCAAAACACCACCATGAAGAGCAAGCTGATCTCCAAAACACCACCATGAAGAGCAAGCTGATCTCCAAAACACCACCATGAAGAGCAAGCTGATCTCTAAAACACCACCATGAAGACCAAGCTGATCGCCAAACAAAATTGGACAAAGTTGGTGAGAAGCACAAGTCAGTGTTGGGTTATAAAAAAAATGGCAACCTCTGAAGATCTCCTGGAGCACCATCAAATCTATTTTCATCAAATGGAAAGAACATGGCACCACAACAAATCTGCCAAGACAGAGTCACTCAACAAAACTCTAAACCTGGGCAAATAGGGCAATAATCAGAGAGGCAGCACACAGACCAAAGATAACCCTGAAGGAGCTGCAGAGTTCCCAAGCAGAGACTGGAGTATCTGTCCATAAGACCTCGATAAGCCGTACACTCCATAGTGGTGGCCTTTATGGAAGAGTGGGCAGAAAAAAATCCTTTACTTACACACAAAAATTGTACGGCTTGTTTTGAGTTTGCCAAAAGACACGTGGGAGACTCCCCAAATATATGGAGGAAGGTGCTGTGATCAGATGTAACCAAAACGGGCAGCACGGTGGCTCAGTGGTTAGCGCTGCAGCCTTGCAGAACTGGAGTCCTGGGTTCGAGTCCCACCAAGGACAACATCTGCAAGGAGTTTGTATGTTCTCCCCGTGTTTGCGTGGGTTTCCTCCGGGCACTCCGGTTTCCTCCCACACTCCAAAAAAACATACTGATAGGGAATTTAGATTGTGAGCCCCATCAGGGACAGTGATGAAAATATGTGCAAACTGTAAAGCGCTGCGGAATATGTTAGCGCTATATAAAAATAAAGTATTATTATTATTTATTATTATTATTATTAAAATTTTACTTTTTGGCCACCGAGGTGAACACTATGTCTGACGCCAGACCAACATAGCTCATCACCCCAAGAACATCATCCCCTTAGTGAAACATGGTGGTGGCAGCATCATGCTGTGGAGATGTTTGTCAGCAGAAGGGACAGGGAAAATGGTCTGAGCCGAGGAGAAGATAGATGGTGCGAAATACAGGGATATCCTTGAGCAAAAACCTGTTTCAGTCTATCAGTGATTTGAGACTGGGACGGAAGTTCACCTTCCAACAAGACAATGACCCAAAGCATACTGCTAAAGCAAAACTTGAGTGGTTTAAGGAGAAACGTGTAAATGATTTGGAGTGGCCTTCTCAAAGCCCCACACCTTAGTCCAATGGAGAATCTGTTGTCAGACTGGAAGATTGCTGGTCACCAGAGGAAACCATCAAACTTGAAGGAGCTGGAGCAGTTGTGCCTTGAGGAATGGGCAAAAATCAGAGTGGCAAGATGTGGAAAGTTCAGAGAGACTTATCCAAAGCGACCTGCAGCTGTAATTGCAGCAAAATGAGGCTCTACAAAGTACTGACTTTAGGGGGGTGAATAGCTATGCACACTGAAGTTTTCTGTTATTTTGTCCTATTTGCTTCACAATAACAAGAAAACAAAATGTTCACAATTGTCGGCATGTTCTGTACATGAACTGATGCAAACCCTCAAAACAACCACTTAAATTCCAGATTGTGAGGTAGCGAAACCCGAAAAATCCCAAGGAGGTGAATACGGTACTTTTCCAAGCCACTGTAGAACATTATTGCAAAAGTCAAACTGAGCTCATATTTAATGTAAGATAAATGCCATGTTGCGGATTTCTAACTCGTCAGTTCCCGCAACGTAAAAAAAAAAGTGGGCGCGAGATGTATATAAAATGAAATTCTCTTACCCTGACCCCACATGAACTAACTGACAGCAGGATTACTGATGATTCCCAACCTTGCCAAAAATGCCAAAATTAGTGCAAAAGTTATTGCATTTTTCCCTGGTCTTTAGTTGGTTTCCAAGTGAAAGGTCACAGGCTCAAATCGAGGAGCACCCATAATAATAATAATCTTTATTTTTATATAGCGCTAACATATTCCGCAGCGCTTAACAGTTTGCACACATTTTCATCGCTGTCCCCGATGAGGCTCACAATCTAAATTCCCTATCAGTATGTCTTTGGAGTGTGGGAGGAAACCGGAGAACCCGGAGGAAACCCACGCAAACACGGGGAGAACATACAAACTCCTTGCAGATGTTGTCCTTGGTGGGATGAGCTGGATGACGCCGTTTCTCTTTTCTTGGGAAATCTTCTTCATGGGTGGGCTAACCACTGAGCCACCGTGCTGCCCACCCATGAAGAAGATTTCCCAAGAAAAGAGAAACGGCGTCATCCAGCTCATCGATAGCGGTCTCTCCGCCAAGAAAATTGCCAAACTGCATCAGGTGAGCGCCATGATAGCTGGAAGAATACGAGATGAAGTCCGTCCATCCATTCAGAAGCCGAGAGGTGACGTCCAGGCAAAATATCGGGGTTAACAAGTCGGCTCATCCCAAGGTCTATCAGTTCTGGAGACAAACACGGCAATGGAGGAGGCTTCATAATAGTGAGACCACAGACATCCGTGTGACGCTCGTTACACAGGTCTGGGATGGTGGCCCGAAAAAAGGGGAAGAAACCTCCACTTCAATATTCTCATAAGAAGCATCTGCTCGAGTTTGTAAAAAAATTCGAAAAGTGGACAGAAGATTGGAAACGGGAGATTGGGAGCGATGAGATGAAGGTCAATAGACGGCTCTGATGGGTGCAAATGGGCCTGGAGGGAAAAAGGGGCTAACAAACTGAAAAATTGAAGGAACTGTCAAGTCCGGTGGAGGAAGCTTGAGGATATGAGGTTGTTTCACTGCCAAAGGCGTTGGATATTTGACCAGGATCGATGGTGGTCTCCGTGCTGAGCTATATGTGAGTGTCCTACAAGACGAGTTACTCCGTACACTCGAGTACTATAGGTATGAAAAGGACGACGTAGTGTTCCAACGGGACAACGACCCGAAGCATACGGTGAGATTGGGCAAGAAATGGGTCAGTGACAAGGAAGTAGAGGTGCTGGATTGTCCGCACAGTCCCCAGACCTCAACCCAATCCAGCACTTGTGGGCAGAGGTGAAGAAACACCTGTATACAGACCCACAAAGGAGGAGTGCTGCACCTCTAATATAAGTACACTCAATCTTTATTAATTACATAATTTGCATCAAAAATTTAAAAAACAAAAGACGTCAGACAGAAACAGAGACCACACAAAGGAAGGTTCCTAAAAAAAATCTCCCTAAAGTTAATCAATTGCCATCGGATTTCATTAGACTGGCAAAAGTGCTCAATTCATATGCTACACATTCCAGAAGGTATCATGGGGGTGCAAACAGAGAGTAAAAAAAAAAAAATTTGTTTTAGTTTATTCACGTTATAATTACTGTAATCATGCATCAGGCATTATTCCTCGGAAGAAGTGAAACGCGCGTCGGGGCACTTCCAGCAGGGTCCACACGGGTTTTTGACACTCCTTTGTTTTTGTTTCATATGTTAGGTACTGTTTATTAAATATTGAATGTGATATTGGTAGTTGTTTATATATGATTCTATTATATTGGGATTCGAATGACCATAATTATACACTGTGATTCATTGAGCGTGGCAGAAGACACTGTCCACCATCACATATTGCCTACAAGAGGGTAGAAGAGACCTGGGATCAGATTTCGGTGGAGACATGCATGAATCTGATTGACAACGTGCCCAGTAAAAGTCCAAACAAAATATAAAATTATTTAACTTCTAAAGTGGAAAAAAACCCAGCATTTCAGTGTTCTCCTCATTGCACCTCCCTCTAAAAATGCAATAAAAAGCGACTGAAACTTTGTCGGTACCTCAAAATAGCACTATTAAAAAAAATACAGCTCGGCACAAAAACAACAAAAAAAAAAAAAAAAAAAAAAAAGACGTGTAGAAACCAAAGACTATAAGCAATGGCGGGATTTTTTTTTCTGATCATTTCACCCCATTCTTTCCCCATTTTTCAGTACATTATATGGTAAAATAAACTATAAGGGCAGGTGCACACGGTCCGCGCTGCTTACTTGTGCTGCGTACAACCCGCAGCGGCCAATGTTACAGCATAGTGGATGGGATTTCATGAAGTCCCATGCCCACTATGCGTCCAAAGACTCACCCACGGAGACGGACATGAGGCGCGTCTCTCCAGACTGCAGCATGTCTATTTATCTTGTGGAGACGCTGCGTCTCTGAAATACAATGTATAGGACTTGGTGAATCGGCACGGTTCAGTAATCACATGCGGATTCACTTGTTGGAATCTCATTTAATCTGCAAAGGTAAATCCCCTGGCTCTGTAGAGTGTGTACACGGCCTTAGGGCGGCTCACACACACAGGAGAGTCGCTGCAGAAATTTTCCCTGGCTTTTCGAATTCATCTGACTTCCGGACACCTGACAGAGAAACCGCCGCCTGCCCAGATAACCACCCCAGCTGCAATTCCAGAACTTTCTGTAAGAAATCTGCCGCATGGGAACTAAACTACAGAAGCTCTTACTGTGCTGGAGCCGCTTCTAAGTGGCGGACCACATACTGCGGGGTGCCGGCCCGGACTTCTCCGCGCGCCGGACTGGGCACAGGGAAGAAACGAGGGAGCGGATCTTGCACAGCGTCCTGGCCTCACAAGATTCAGCTATTTCTACAGAGGCTTTTCTGATTACCTATATCAATTCAGTGGGGGTCTGACACCCGGCACCCCCGCCGATCAGGCGGGGGGCAGAATGTAAACAGTGGATGAAGCCAACAGCTCAGTGCTCTGCACAGGTCGCTCTCTTAGGGCCCCGTCACACACAGTGAGATTGCTAGCGAGATCGCTGATTTTGTGACGCATCAGCGATCTCTCCAGCGATATCGCGGTGTGTGACGGGTAGTATCGGCGACCGGCCCCCACGCCGGGTATCGCTGATCGTGCAGGAACGTCCGGGGCCATTTTTTGATCGCTGGTCTCCGGCTGGCCAGCACGCATCGCTGCATGTGACAGCGAGAGACCAGCGATCAGCGACGTAAACCAGATGCTTACATTGGAAACCAGCTTACTCGCTGGTCCTGATCGCTGGAGGGGCTGTCTATGTGACAGCTCACCAGCGATCAGCCTAACGATGTCCCAGCGATCCCCATCCATGTCGGATCGCTGGGACATCGTTATGTGTAACGGGGCCTTTACTGCAGCTCCGATCACATTCACTTCAATAGGAGCTGATTGGTGATAACAGCTGATCGATGGGGGTGTCAGACCCCATTAATCTGACGTAAAGACCCCAAACATATTTGATCATTATCCTTCAGCTAACATCTCTCTTGCTGTCTCCAGCTCGCCCTACTCCCACTGAGTGATACGGTGTTCTCTATGACAGCACCAGAACCAGACACTCCATCCACACCCATCAACCCTCCAGGCCCCTCCGTCCTCCCTCCACCTTCCAGGCCCCTCCGTCCTCCCTCCACAACACCTCTCCGTCCTCCCTCTTCGTGCTAGACGCCTCAGTCCTTCCCCTTCCTGCTAGATCCCTCCGTCCTCCCTCCTCATGCTAGACGCCTCCGTCCTCCCTCCTCGTGCTAGACGCCTCCGTCCTCCCTCCTCGTGCTAGACGCCTCCGTCCTCCCTCCTCGTGCTAGACGCCTCCGTCCTCCCTCCTCGTGCTAGACGCCTCCGTCCTCCCTCCTCGTGCTAGACGCCTCCGTCCTCCCTCCTCGTGCTAGACGCCTCCGTCCTCCCTCCTCGTGCTAGACGCCTCCGTCCTCCCTCCTCGTGCTAGACGCCTCCGTCCTCCCTCCTCGTGCTAGACGCCTCCGTCCTCCCTCCTCGTGCTAGACGCCTCCGTCCTCCCTCCTCGTGCTAGACGCCTCCGTCCTCCCTCCTCGTGCTAGACGCCTCCGTCCTCCCTCCTCGTGCTAGACGCCTCCGTCCTCCCTCCTCGTGCTAGACGCCTCCGTCCTCCCTCCTCGTGCTAGACGCCTCCGTCCTCCCTCCTCGTGCTAGACGCCTCCGTCCTCCCTCCTCGTGCTAGACGCCTCCGTCCTCCCTCCTCGTGCTAGACGCCTCCGTCCTCCCTCCTCGTGCTAGACGCCTCCGTCCTCCCTCCTCGTGCTAGACGCCTCCGTCCTCCCTCCTCGTGCTAGACGCCTCCGTCCTCCCTCTTCGTGCTAGACGCCCCAGTCCTTCCCCTTCCTGCTAGATCCCTCCGTCCTCCCTTCTTTGGTAGTTGTTTCTCTTTCTATGGGGGAAATAAAGGATCACCTGTTAAAAATCAACCGGCTGGATCTTTTTTCCCCTCATCTGGTGGGGAAGAGTTGGGAGACCCCTATACACATTAGATGGTCAGCCATTCCACTGGTCTGGCCGAGTTTTATCAAGCCCTGGCCGAGCCCTTTAGGCCTGGCTGAGTATTATACCTTGGATACGTCCGGAGCCTCGTGTGCCGCACTCACACAAGCATTATTTAGGTCACTAATTAAGGAGGATGTGAAATGAAGATCGGCCTGTAATTAGAGATATTACACATCAGACACAACATTAATGATTGTACCAGGGACATATCTCTTACCTCTGCTGAGATCTATCGGGACGTTCTCCTCCCCGCTGTCATTCCGACCTAAAAAGAAAAAAAAAAACATAATTACAGCGAGTTACCTGCTGGCTCAGACATCAGCCGCACATTGGCCTCTGGTCTACGATGGCGAAACAGTGACCTGCACCAAGAGCTGTCTACATGCCCGGGGACCACGTCCATTGCGGAGCGCCCGCACCCCGTACAGCAGCCATAATGATCCTGTAGCCGCTGACACTGTCATCTGCAGGGGAGAACAACTCTACACATGATGGAGCGTGCGCTATAGTTTGGGGGTTCTTGCAAAATTCATTGGTTATGTGCACCTTTACAAGATAAACCATGTCAGGTGGAGGTAAAGGAAAGGCCAGGTGATGCAAATTTCCCAGCTTTATAAAAACCCAACATCCTCTAACTTTGTACCAAAAAACAGCAGCCATGGGTTCTTCTTATCAGCTGCCGAGCACTCTGAAAATGGAAGTGGAGGAGGTCCACAAAGTGAGAGAAGGGTAAAGAAGATAGCACAGGGTTTTCAAGTTTCCCTTTCCTCAGATTGAAATGTAATTAAGAAATCGCAGGTCAAGATAAGATGCGGAAGACCAAGCAAAATTTCAGTGAGAGCTGCTCATAGGATTGCTAGAGAGGCAAATCAGACCCACTGCTTGACTGCAAAAGACCATCAAAAACATTTAGCAGACTCTCGAGTTGTGGTACGTTGTGCTACTGTTTAGACACAACTGCACAAATGTGGCCTTCATGGAAGAGTCATCAAAAGAAAACCTCTCCTGCATCCTCACCATAAAATTCAGAGTCACAAGTATGCAAAAGAACATTTAAACAAGCCTGATGCATTTTGGAAGCAAATCCTGTGGACCGATGAGGTTATAATAGAACTCTTTGGCCACAATGATCAGAGGTATGTGTGGAGGAAAAAGGGCAGAGAATTTCAGGAAAAGAACATCTCGCCCACCAATAAGCATGGGGGAGGATCTACCATGCTTTGGGGTTGTGTTGCTTGCAGTCAGAAGAATGGATTCAATGAAATTTCTCCAAATTCTTGATGCAAACAGAGCACCATCTATAAAAAAGCTGAAGGTGAAAAGAGGAAGAGGATGGCTTCTACAAATGGAGAATGATCCTAAAAGCACATCACAATCCACAATAGACGACCTCAAAAGGTGCAAGCTGAAGGTTTTACAGTGACCCTCAGGGTACGTTCCCACGGTCAGTAAACGCTGCAGGGTGAACGTTGCGTATATCCGCAGCGGCCAGATGTTACAGCATAGTGGATGGGATTTCAAGAAATCCCATGTTCACTATGCGTGCTCCGAGACCAGCAGCTTCCCTGCGGAGATGGACGTGCAGCGCGTCTTTCCAGACCGCAGCGTGTCTATTTATCTTGCAGAGATACAAGTCTCCGCAAGATAAAGTCACACGCACAATGTATAGGACATGGTGATTCCGCACGGTTCAATGAACACACGCGGAATCGGAATCACCTGCGATCAATAGCCGGCAGCGTTCTGGACGGAGCAGACGTGCTGTGCCGGTTACTGACCGTGGGAACGTAGCCTCACAGTCCCCTGATCTGAACATCTGTGTAGCAGAGGATGGAAGACGACTCAGGAATCTCACAGAACGGGAGGAATTCTCCAAGGAAGAACGGAGGAAAATCCCCCAAACAAGGACTGAAAGACTCTTGTCTGGCTACAAAAAGAGTTTACAAGCTGTGATACTTGCAAAAGGGGGTGCTACTGGGTACTGACCATGCAGGGTGCACACACTACCCCCCAACATTATAATGATGGGTGGGATCCTTTAAATTCATAACTTGATGACGGTAAATTGTAGATAAAAGTCGAATGATCACAAGATCAAAGACCAGTAGAGGGGCTAGAAAAACAAAATTGAAAGTAAAAAGTTCAATATAAAAAAAAGTATATGTTTCCGGAAAGGTACAGTACAACTTAGTTATCACGTGACTTATCCCTTTGAGGTGCTATAAAAAAAAAAAGGTGTTTCTTGTTTCCCAAAAATTGCATTGCATTTCTTTTTTCCATTTGTCTGAGGCTACTTTCACACTTGCGGTTTTTTGCGCATGCGTTTTTTTTACCTATACTTAACATGGGTGCGCATAGTCATGTGTTTGCACGCGTTTGTATGCGCATGCGGTTTTTTTTTGTAGTGTGCGCCCGGGCGCACAAAATGCATCCTGTTGCATTTTTTGTGCACCCGACATGTCTCAAAAAAATGCATGGGCGCGCAATGCGCAAAAAAATTCACCCAAAAACACATTATACTCTATGGGTGCGCTGACGTGCGCACGTCAGAGCAAAAAAAGCGCAGGCGTTTTTTTTGTAAAAAAAAAAAAACAAGAAAACGCATAAAAACGCATGATGCGGTTTTTATGCGCGTTTTCACTGCGCACGCAGCTAATAAAAAAAAAACGCAAGTGTGAAAGTAGCCTGAATGGGTAAAAACGCTGCAAAGACGCTGAAAGAACCGAAGCGCGGCAGATTTGGAAAAATGCCTGATGGTTCAAATCCACAAAAAAAGAAAAAAAAAATAAGAAGCGAGTGCAGGAGATGTCACTCACTTTGCTGCTGCTGTAAACCTTATACATTCCCTAAACAGCAGCACCCCGGCCGCCCGTTGTGCAGGGAGGTGCAGCTGGGGGGCGCCCTTCATTCCCAGAGGTCGCTGCCTTATGTGCAGGTGGCTGCTTATGACGAGGGCGACTATACACACACAATGTGCTGTTGTACGGTGCCCTGTCCTAACAGGGGCCCCGGGCCCTCACCGCCATGCACATCAGATGGAATGCTGGCAGCCAGCACCGGAGCCATGTCTGCACAGCTGTCACTAGGGGGCAGTATTCTGGTGTTATCGCCACTCCCAGCCTTCTCCTCTTCCACCACAAACATGTTTTGATGTGACACAGTCCTCACATTGCTGGAAGGATGAGACGCGGATCTCCCCCCCCCACTACCATGACAAATCTCTGATTCAGGGGCCTGGAGAAAAACAACGCAGAACCGTGATCACAGCGTAGAGCTGCCGGGACATGACATGGAGGAGGGGACCCCGCTGCATCGGACCCCTGAGCGGCAGACAAGGCTCAGCCCCTGCATTTACACGCCCTTCAGGAATCTGGAAAAGTGCAGTGATAACCTCAAGGATGATATTAGGAACGGTCACCCAGCTGTCCAATCAAACTATGGAGCTAGATGGATGATAGATAGAAAGATGGACGGAGAGACAGAGGGATGGATGGATGGAGAGAGGGATGGATGGATGGAGAGCGGGATGGAGAGAGGGATAGAGGGAGGGAGGGAGAGATAGAGGGAGGGATGGAGGGAGGGATGGAGGGAGGGATGGAGGGAGGGAGGGAGGGATGGAGGGAGGGATGGAGGGAGGGAGGGATGGAGGGAGGGAGGGAGGGATAGAGGGAGGGATAGAGAGAGGGAGGGAGGGATAGAGGGAGGGATGGAGGGATAGAGGGAGGGATAGAGGGAGGGATAGAGGGAGGGATAGAGGGAGGGATAGAGGGAGGGATAGAGGGAGGGATAGAGGGAGGGATAGAGGGAGGGATAGAGGGAGGGATAGAGGGAGGGATAGAGGGAGGGATAGAGGGAGGGATAGAGGGAGGGATGGAGGGAGGGATGGAGGGAGGGATGGAGGGAGGGAGGGATGGAGGGAGGGATGGAGGGAGGGAGGGATGGAGGGAGGGAGGGATGGAGGGAGGGAGAGAGGGATAGAGGGATAGAGGGAGGGATAGAGGGAGGGATAGAGGGAGGGATAGAGGGAGGGAGAGAGGGATAGAGGGAGGGATAGAGGGAGGGATAGAGGGAGGGATAGAGGGAGGGATAGAGGGAGGGATAGAGGGAGGGATAGAGGGAGGGATAGAGGGAGGGATAGAGGGAGGGATAGAGGGAGGGATAGAGGGAGGGATAGAGGGAGGGATAGAGGGAGGGATAGAGGGAGGGATAGAGGGAGGGATAGAGGGAGGGATAGAGGGAGGGATAGAGGGAGGGATAGAGGGAGGGATAGAGGGAGGGATAGAGGGATAGAGGGAGGGATAGAGGGATAGAGGGAGGGATAGAGGGATAGAGGGAGGGATAGAGGGATAGAGGGAGGGATAGAGGGATAGAGGGAGGGATAGAGGGATGGAGGGAGGGATGGAGGAAGGGAGGGAGGAAGGGAGGGAGGGATGGAGGGAGGGATGGAGGGATGGAGGAAGGGAGGGATGGAGGGAGGGATAGTGGGAGGGATAGAGGGAGGGATAGAGAGAGGGAGGGAGGGATAGAGAGAGGGAGGGAGGGATAGAGAGAGGGAGGGAGGGATAGAGAGAGGGAGGGAGGGAGGGATGGATAGAGGGAGGGATGGATGGATAGAGGGAGGGATGGATGGATAGATAGAGGGATGGATGGATAGATAGAGGGATGGATGGATAGATAGAGGGATGGATAGATAGAGGGAGGGAGGGATGGACGGATAGAGGGAGGGATGGACGGATAGAGGGAGGGATGGACGGATAGAGGGAGGGATGGACGGATAGAGGGAGGGATGGACGGATAGAGGGAGGGATGGACGGACGGATAGAGGGAGGCATGGACGGATAGAGGAATGGATGGACGGACGGATAGAGGGAGGCATGGACGGATAGAGGAATGGATGGACGGATAGAGGAATGGATGGACGGATAGAGGGAGGCATGGATGGACGGATAGAGGGAGGCATGGATGGACGGATAGAGGGAGGCATGGATGGACGGATAGAGGGAGGCATGGATGGACGGATAGAGGGAGGCATGGATGGACGGATAGAGGGAGGCATGGATGGACGGATAGAGGGAGGCATGGATGGACGGATAGAGGGAGGCATGGATGGACGGATAGAGGGAGGCATGGATGGACGGATAGAGGGAGGCATGGATGGACGGATAGAGGGAGGCATGGATGGACGGATAGAGGGAGGCATGGATGGACGGATAGAGGGAGGCATGGATGGACGGATAGAGGGAGGCATGGATGGACGGATAGAGGGAGGCATGGATGGACGGATAGAGGGAGGCATGGATGGACGGATAGAGGGAGGCATGGATGGACGGATAGAGGGAGGCATGGATGGACGGATAGAGGGAGGCATGGATGGACGGATAGAGGGAGGCATGGATGGACGGATAGAGGGAGGCATGGATGGACGGATAGAGGGAGGCATGGATGGACGGATAGAGGGAGGCATGGATGGACGGATAGAGGGAGGCATGGATGGACGGATAGAGGGAGGCATGGATGGACGGATAGAGGGAGGCATGGATGGACGGATAGAGGGAGGCATGGATGGACGGATAGAGGGAGGCATGGATGGACGGATAGAGGGAGGCATGGATGGACGGATAGAGGGAGGCATGGATGGACGGATAGAGGGAGGCATGGATGGACGGATAGAGGAATGGATGGATGGACGGATAGAGGAATGGATGGATGGATGGATAGAGGAATGGATGGATGGACGGATAGAGGGAGGCATGGATGGACGGATAGAGGAATGGATGGATGGACGGATAGAGGAATGGATGGATGGACGGATAGAGGAATGGATGGAGGGAGGGATGGATAGAGGGATGGACAGAGACTCTGGAGAATCCCAATACATGCTTTACGGCTCCATTGTAGTGATGACATCATGTACATCCATGTGACCACTGCAGCCAATCGCTGCGCACATGAGTTTACGTGACATCATTGCTGCAGGGAGATAAACAATGACCGGCGGCTCTGAAAGCAGAGTATACAATATATTTTTTTAGCTGGGTGTAAGGGGGAATCTGCAGGCGGTCAGGGCATGCTGGGACTTGTAGTTTTACAACAGTTGAAGAGTCAAATGTTGGCGATGACAGAGCAGATCGGCACCTCTGGACACGTCAGCCGCGTAAATACCCATTGGTGCCACCCTGCGACTTCACCGCCATCCGACTGATTCCTTACGACGACGGCCTCCTCGCAGACTGCGATCCGATGTCACAGCCTTATAGCGTCAGCCACCAGGCTGCCTCCGATCACTGCAGTTTAACTACTTAAATGCCGTCAAGGTGACACAAGGCGCGACCCTTCAGCGCCCGCAGACGGTCCATGGATCGCCACGATAGTCGCCGGCTCCCTTACACGTATGACGGAGAGCACGCGTGAGGTATCGCCGCGATCGCACCGACCCGGAGAGTTGCGCTGCCGGGGCGTTATTACCGCAGGGGCGCGTCGTCACCCTCGTTGCTGCGTCCGGTTTATGGTGACGTGACTGGCGGCGTATAAAGACTATAAGTCGTTCTGTAAAGAAATGGATGAGGGGGTCGGAGGAGACGGGGTGGAGTATGGGGGTGCGGACTATGGGGGCACCGGGCGGTGCAGGTAATGGCAGCCGCATGCTGGGGGCGCACTCCCGTCGCTGCCATGGTAACGGGCGGGCGCACCCCTCGGCGACCCCTCACCGGGACATACCACTAAGGCAGAGCCCGGGGGGGAGGGGTAGATCTGCCTCTGTCTCCCCGGCAACAGTGAAATCCCGGAGCCCCCGACATCGCCGTACCGGAACACCCCGCCCCAGCCCTCCCCGGTTACCTCTTATCCTGAGGTGCCGGAGGGAGCGGCCGCGGATGCTAGCCGCCATGTTCCTCGGTGAGGAGACATTCACAACACCGGAAACATCGCTCGGTCTCGCGAGAAGACGAGATAGGGGGCAAAAGGCGGGGATTCCTCCGAGAGGTCAGGCGGAAGGATTTTAGTTTTTTTTTACATCGGGAGAGAATGTGATTTGTTCATCGAGAAACAAAAGAGCGAATGCAAAAGGGAAAACCAGACTTTGATCCCTGGAAAGATAATAAGTCCGTGGAGAGACGGCGGCCGCCATCTTTGTTGTGGGCATGTTCCAGGCTGCACGAAGAAATGAGGCGTTAACTGTGTGTTTGTGACTTTCTTTGCTTATGAATAAAGCTGTGCACCAGAGAGCAAAAAAATACATTGTTCATCCACAGTTCCCAGCGTGCAACGCGACAGCGGTCTGGGCAGGCGCAGTCGTGACTTGCTTCCACCGGTGAATTGATAATGATTCACCTCAGGCGACGCCGCTGCAATGAGCGGGGCGCGGTTTAGAGCATCAGCCAATCAACGAGCAGCTCATTTACTTTTGTTCTGCTCATTGGATACGACGCTGACCAATGAAGAGGTAGGAAACTAGCTGCGAGGCAGAATGAATGAATGTATACAAGAACTTCTCTCTGATTGGACGCAAGGTTGAATTTCTCCAACCAATCAAATGAGACTATAATTTGACTACAACTCCAGGGCTTCGGGCGTGGTTTCTCCAACCAATGGGAAGAGATGCAGCTGAGAGACTGAACAAGCTTAACGCTGATTGGCTGGAGCTGACATCCAAAAAATCACCGTATGTTGCTTAAGAGAGAGAGTACCAGAAAATATTTCTAGTGAATCACAGAATTAAGTTCTCAATTTATTTCAAATAAATCATAACCTTTATTATTGTGTCTATATAAAAAATATTATCATGACTCCAACCCAAGGTTATCTGTCTGTACATGAGGCTGTGTGCACACGCTGCGGATTCTCCTACACTGAGGAGATGAAAAACCGCAGGTAAAACCGCAGAGCAATCCGCAGGTAAAACCGCAGCGTGTGCACACAGCCTAAAGGGGAGGGAGAAAAAGTCATCCTAATATTCTGCTGATACCTCCCTGCCTACCAGCGAAGGTCGGCACCCTAGACCCCACTCGTCATCCACGGATCCCCCATAACAGCGCATCACCCACAGATCCCCCATAACAGCGCGTCATCCGCAGATCCCCCATAACAGCGTCATCCACAGATCCCCCATAACAGCGTCATCCGCAGATCCCCCATAACAGCGTCATCCACGGATCCCCCATAACAGCGTCATCCACAGATCCCCCATAACAGCGTCATCCACAGATCCCCATAACAGCGCATCACCCACAGATCCCCCATAACAGCGCGTCATCCGCAGATCCCCCATAACAGCGTCATCCGCAGATCCCCCATAACAGCGTCATCCGCAGATCCCCCATAACAGCGTCATCCACGGATCCCCCATAACAGCGTCATCCACAGATCCCCCATAACAGCGTCATCCACAGATCCCCATAACAGCGCATCACCCACAGATCCCCCATAACAGCGTCATCCGCAGATCCCCCATAACAGCGTCATCCACGGATCCCCCATAACAGCGCATCACCCACAGATCCCCCATAACAGCGTCATCCACAGATCCCCCATAACAGCGTCATCCACAGATCCCCATAACAGCGCATCACCCACAGATCCCCCATAACAGTGCGTCATCCGCAGATCCCCATAACAGAGAGTCATCCGCAGATCCCCCATAACAGTGCGTCACCCACAGATCCCCCATAACAGTGCATCATCCGCAGATCCCCCATAACAGCGCGTCATCCACAGATCCCCCATAACAGTGCGTCACCCACAGATCCCCCATAACAGAGCGTCATCCGCAGATCCCCCATAACAGCGTCACCCACAGATCCCCCATAACAGCGCATCACCCACAGATCCCCCATAACAGTGCGTCACCCACAGATCCCCCATAACAGCGCGTCATCCGCAGATCCCCCATAACAGAGCGTCATCCGCAGATCCCCCATAACAGCGTCATCCACAGATCCCCATAACAGTGCGTCACCCACAGATCCCCCATAACAGTGCGTCACCCACAGATCCCCCATAACAGAGCGTCATCCGCAGATCCCCCATAACAGCGTCACCCACAGATCCCCCATAACAGTGCGTCACCCACAGATCCCCCATAACAGTGCGTCACCCACAGATCCCCCATAACAGCGCGTCATCCGCAGATCCCCCATAACAGCGTCATCCGCAGATCCCCCATAACAGAGCGTCTTCCGCAGATCCCCCATAACAGCGTCATCCACAGATCCCCCATAGCAGTGCGTCATCCGCAGATTCCCCATAACAGTGCGTCATCCACAGATCCCCCATAACAGCGCATCACCCACAGATCCCCCATAACAGTGCATCATCCGCAGATCCCCATAACAGCGCGTCATCCACAGATCCCCCATAACAGTGCGTCACCCACAGATCCCCCATAACAGAGCGTCATCCGCAGATCCCCCATAACAGCGTCACCCACAGATCCCCCATAACAGCGCATCACCCACAGATCCCCCATAACAGTGCGTCACCCACAGATCCCCCATAACAGCGCGTCATCCGCAGATCCCCCATAACAGAGCGTCATCCGCAGATCCCCCATAACAGAGCGTCATCCGCAGATCCCCCATAACAGCGTCATCCACAGATCCCCCATAACAGTGCGTCACCCACAGATCCCCCATAACAGTGCGTCACCCACAGATCCCCCATAACAGTGCGTCACCCACAGATCCCCCATAACAGCGCGTCATCCGCAGATCCCCCATAGCAGTGCGTCATCCGCAGATCCCCCATAACAGTGCGTCATCCGCAGATCCCCCATAACAGTGCGTCATCCACAGATCCCCCATAACAGTGCGTCATCCGCAGATCCCCCATAACAGCGTCATCCACAGATCCCCCATAACAGCGCGTCATCCGCAGATCCCCCATAACTGCGCGTCATCCGCAGATCCCCCATAACAGCGCGTCATCCGCAGATCCCCCATAACAGCGCGTCATCCACAGATCCCCCATAGCAGTGCGTCATCCGCAGATCCCCCATAACAGTGCGTCACCCGCAGATCCCCCATAACAGAGCGTCATCCGCAGATCCCCCATAACAGTGCGTCATCCGCAGATCCCCCATAACAGAGCGTCATCCGCAGATCCCCCATAACAGAGCGTCATCCGCAGATCCCTCATAACAGTGCGTCATCCGCAGATCCCCCATAACAGAGCGTCAGCCGCAGATCCCCCATAACAGTGCGTCATCCGCAGATCCCCCATAACAGAGCGTCATCCACAGATCCCCCATAACAGCGTCATCCACAGATCCCCCATAACAGTGCGTCACCCACAGATCCCCCATAACAGTGCGTCACCCACAGATCCCCCATAACAGTGCGTCACCCACAGATCCCCCATAACAGCGCGTCATCCGCAGATCCCCCATAAAAGCGTCATCCACAGATCCCCCATAGCAGTGCGTCATCCGCAGATCCCCCATAACAGTGCGTCATCCACAGATCCCCCATAACAGTGCGTCATCCGCAGATCCCCCACAACAGCGTCATCCACAGATCCCCCATAACAGCGCGTCATCCACAGATCCCCCATAACTGCGCGTCATCCGCAGATCCCCCATAACAGCGCGTCATCCGCAGATCCCCCATAACAGCGCGTCATCCGCAGATCCCCCATAGCAGTGCGTCATCCGCAGATCCCCCATAACAGTGCGTCACCCACAGATCCCCCATAACAGAGCGTCATCCGCAGATCCCCCATAACAGTGCGTCATCCGCAGATCCCCCATAACAGAGCGTCATCCGCAGATCCCCCATAACAGAGCGTCATCCGCAGATCCCTCATAACAGTGCGTCATCCGCAGATCCCCCATAACAGAGCGTCATCCGCAGATCCCCCATAACAGTGCGTCATCCGCAGATCCCCCATAACAGAGCGTCATCCACAGATCCCCATAACAGAGCGTCATCCGCAGATCCCTCATAACAGTGCGTCATCCGCAGATCCCCCATAACAGAGCGTCATCCGCAGATCCCCCATAACAGCGTCATCCACAGATCCCCCATAACAGCGCGTCATCCGCAGATCCCCCATAACAGTGCGTCATCCACAGATCCCCCATAGCAGTGCGTCATCCGCAGATCCCCCATAACAGTGCGTCATCCACAGATCCCCCATAACAGAGCGTCATCCGCAGATCCCCCATAACAGCGTCATCCACAGATCCCCCATAACAGCGCGTCATCCGCAGATCCCCCATAACAGTGCGTCATCCACAGATCCCCATAACAGTGCGTCATCCGCAGATCCCCATAACAGTGCGTCATCCGCAGATCCCCCATAACAGTGCGTCATCCGCAGATCCCCATAACAGTGCGTCATCCGCAGATCCCCATAACAGCGCGTCAGCCGCAGATCCCCCCATAACAGCGCCATCCGCAGATCCCCCATTACAGCGCGCCATCCGCAGATCCCCATAACAGCGCGTCATCCGCAGATCCCCCATAACAGTGCGTCACCCACAGATCCCCCCATAACAGAGCGTCATCCGCAGATCCCCTATAACAGTGCGTCATCCGCAGATCCCCCATAACAGCGCGTCATCCACAGATCCCCCATTACAGCGCGCCATCCGCAGATCCCCATAACAGTGCGTCATCCGCAGATCCCCCATAACAGTGCGTCATCCGCAGATCCCTCCATAACAGCGTGTCATCCGCAGATCCCCCATAACAGCGCGCTATCCGCAGATCCCCCATAACAGCGCATCACCCACAGATCCCCCATAACAGTGCGTCATCCGCAGATCCCCCATAACAGTGCGTCACCCACAGATCCCCCATAACAGCGCGTCCCCCACAGATCCCCCATAACAGCGCGTCACCCACAGATCCCCCATAACAGTGAGTCATCCGCAGATCCCCCATAACAGTGTGTCATCTGCAGATCCCCCATAACAGTGTGTCATCCGCAGATCCCCCATAACAGCGCGTCACCCACAGATCCCCCATAACAGCGCGTCATCCACAGATCCCCCATAACAGAGCGTCATCCACAGATCCCCGATAACAGCACGCTATCCGCAGATCCCCATAACAGTGCGTCATCCGCAGATCCCCATAACAGTGCGTCACCCACAGATCCCCCATAACAGCGCGTCACCCACAGATCCCCCATAACAGTGCGTCATCCGCAGATCCCCCAAAACAGAGCATCACCCACAGATCCCCCATAACAGTGCGTCATCCGCAGATCCCTCATAACAGTGCGTCATCCACAGATCCCCCATAACAGTGCGTCATCCACAGATCCCCCATAGCAGTGCGTCATCCGCAGATCCCCCATAACAGTGCGTCATCCACAGATCCCCCATAACAGAGCGTCATCCGCAGATCCCCCATAACAGCTCGTCATCCGCAGATCCCCCATAACAGTGCGTCATCCACAGATCCCCCATAACAGTGCGTCATCCACAGATCCCCCATAACAGTGCGTCATCCGCAGATCCCCCATAACAGCGTCATCCACAGATCCTCCATAACAGCGCGTCATCCGCAGATCCCCCATAACAGCGCGTCATCCACAGATCCCCCATAGCAGTGCGTCATCCGCAGATCCCCCATAACAGTGCGTCACCCACAGATCCCCCATAACAGCGCGTCATCCACAGATCCCCCATAACTGCGCGTCATCCGCAGATCCCCCATAACAGCGCGTCACCCACAGATCCCCCATAACAGCGCGTCATCCACAGATCCCCCATAACTGCGCGTCATCCGCAGATCCCCCATAACAGCGCGTCATCCGCAGATCCCCCATAACAGCGCGTCATCCACAGATCCCCCATAGCAGTGCGTCATCCGCAGATCCCCCATAACAGTGCGTCACCCACAGATCCCCCATAACAGAGCGTCATCCGCAGATCCCCCATAACAGTGCGTCATCCGCAGATCCCCCATAACAGAGCGTCATCCGCAGATCCCCCATAACAGAGCGTCATCCGCAGATCCCTCATAACAGTGCGTCATCCGCAGATCCCCCATAACAGAGCGTCATCCGCAGATCCCCCATAACAGTGCGTCATCCGCAGATCCCCCATAACAGAGCGTCATCCACAGATCCCCATAACAGAGCGTCATCCGCAGATCCCTCATAACAGTGCGTCATCCGCAGATCCCCCATAACAGAGCGTCATCCGCAGATCCCCCATAACAGCGTCATCCACAGATCCCCCATAACAGCGCGTCATCCGCAGATCCCCCATAACAGTGCGTCATCCACAGATCCCCCATAGCAGTGCGTCATCCGCAGATCCCCCATAACAGTGCGTCATCCACAGATCCCCCATAACAGAGCGTCATCCGCAGATCCCCCATAACAGCGTCATCCACAGATCCCCCATAACAGCGCGTCATCCGCAGATCCCCCATAACAGTGCGTCATCCACAGATCCCCCATAACAGTGCGTCATCCACAGATCCCCCATAACAGCGCGTCATCCACAGATCCCCCATAACAGAGCGTCATCCGCAGATCCCCCATAACAGTGCGTCATCCGCAGATCCCCATAACAACGCGTCATCCGCAGATCCCCCCATAACAGCGCCATCCGCAGATCCCCCATTACAGCGCGCCATCCGCAGATCCCCATAACAGCGCGTCATCCGCAGATCTCCCATAACAGTGCGTCACCCACAGATCCCCCCATAACAGAGCGTCATCCGCAGATCCCCTATAACAGTGCGTCATCCGCAGATCCCCCATAACAGCGCGTCATCCACAGATCCCCCATTACAGCGCGCCATCCGCAGATCCCCATAACAGTGCGTCATCCGCAGATCCCCCATAACAGTGCGTCATCCGCAGATCCCTCCATAACAGTGTGTCATCCGCAGATCCCCCATAACAGCGCGCTATCCGCAGATCCCCCATAACAGCGCGCTATCCGCAGATCCCCATAACAGTGCATCATCCGCAGATCCCCCATAACAGTGCGTCACCCGCAGATCCCCCATAACAGCGCATCACCCACAGATCCCCATAACAGTGCGTCATCCGCAGATCCCCCATAACAGTGCGTCACCCACAGATCCCCCATAACAGCGCGTCCCCCACAGATCCCCCATAACAGCGCGTCACCCACAGATCCCCCATAACAGAGCGTCATCCGCAGATCCCCCATAACAGTGCGTCATCCGCAGATCCCCATAACAGCGCGTCATCCGCAGATCCCCCCATAACAGCGCCATCCGGAGATCCCCCATTACAGCGCGCCATCCGCAGATCCCCATAACAGCGCGTCATCCGCAGATCCCCCATAACAGTGCGTCACCCGTAGATCCCCCCATAACAGAGCGTCATCCGCAGATCCCCCAATAACAGTGCGTCATCCGCAGATCCCCCATAACAGCACGTCATCCACAGATCCCCCATTACAGCGCGCCATCCGCAGATCCCCATAACAGTGCGTCATCCGCAGATCCCCCATAACAGTGCGTCATCCGCAGATCCCTCCATAACAGTGTGTCATCCGCAGATCCCCCATAACAGCGCGCTATCCGCAGATCCCCCATAACAGCGCGCTATTCGCAGATCCCCATAACAGTGCGTCATCCGCAGATCCCCCATAACAGTGCGTCACCCGCAGATCCCCCATAACAGCGCATCACCCACAGATCCCCCATAACAGTGCGTCATCCGCAGATCCCCCATAACAGTGCGTCCCCCACAGATCCCCCATAACAGCGCGTCACCCACAGATCCCCCATAACAGTGCGTCATCCGCAGATCCCCCATAACAGCGCGTCCCCCACAGATCCCCCATAACAGCGCGTCACCCACAGATCCCCCATAACAGTGAGTCATCCGCAGATCCCCCATAACAGTGTGTCATCCGCAGATCCCCCATAACAGTGTGTCATCCGCAGATCCCCCATAACAGCACGTCACCCACAGATCCCCCATAACAGCGCGTCATCCACAGATCCCCCATAACAGAGCGTCATCCACAGATCCCCGATAACAGCACGCTATCCGCAGATCCCCATAACAGTGCGTCATCCGCAGATCCCCATAACAGTGCGTCACCCACAGATCCCCCATAACAGCGCGTCACCCACAGATCCCCCATAACAGTGCGTCATCCGCAGATCCCCCATAACAGAGCATCATCCACAGATCCCCCATAACAGTGCGTCATCCACAGATCCCTCATAACAGTGCGTCATCCACAGATCCCCCATAACAGTGCGTCATTCGCAGATCCCCATAACAGTGCGTCATCCGCAGATCCCCCATAACAGCGTGCCATCCGCAGATCCCCCATAACAGCGCGCTATCCGCAGATCCCCCCATAACAGAGTGTCATCCGCAGATCCCAGATAACAGCGCGCTATCCGCAGATCCCCCCATAACAGCGCGTCATCCGCAGATCCCCCATAACAGCGCGCTATCCACACATCCCCCCATAACAGAGCGTCATCCGCAGATCCCCATAACAGTGTGTCATCCGCAGATCCCCCATAACAGTGCGTCATCCGCAGATCCCCCATAACAGTGCATCATCCGCAGATCCCCCATAACAGTGCGTCATCCACAGATCCCTCATAACAGTGCGTCATCCACAGATCCCCCATAACAGTGCGTCATCCGCAGATCCCTCCATAACAGTGTGTCATCCGCAGATCCCCCATAACAGCGCGTCATCCGCAGATCCCCCATAACAGCGCGCTATCCGCAGATCCCCATAACAGTGCGTCATCCGCAGATCCCCCATAACAGTGCGTCACCCGCAGATCCCCCATAACAGCGCATCACCCACAGATCCCCCATAACAGTGCGTCATCCGCAGATCCCCCATAACAGTGCGTCACCCACAGATCCCCCATAACAGTGAGTCATCCGCAGATCCCCCATAACAGTGTGTCATCCGCAGATCCCCCATAACAGTGTGTCATCCGCAGATCCCCCATAACAGCGCGTCACCCACAGATCCCCCATAACAGCGCGTCATCCACAGATCCCCCATAACAGAGCGTCATCCACAGATCCCCGATAACAGCACGCTATCCGCAGATCCCCATAACAGTGCGTCATCCGCAGATCCCCATAACAGTGCGTCACCCACAGATCCCCCATAGCAGCGCGTCACCCACAGATCCCCCATAACAGTGCGTCATCCGCAGATCCCCCATAACAGAGCATCATCCACAGATCCCCATAACAGTGCGTCATCCACAGATCCCTCATAACAGTGCGTCATCCACAGATCCCCCATAACAGTGCGTCATTCGCAGATCCCCCATAACAGTGCGTCATCCGCAGATCCCCCATAGCAGCGTGCCATCCGCAGATCCCCCATAACAGCGCACTATCCGCAGATCCCCCCATAACAGAGTGTCATCCGCAGATCCCAGATAACAGCGCGCTATCCGCAGATCCCCCCATAACAGCGCGTCATCCGCAGATCCCCCATAACAGCGCGCTATCCACAGATCCCCCCATAACAGAGCGTCATCCGCAGATCCCCATAATAGTGTGTCATCCGCAGATCCCCCATAACAGTGCGTCATCCGCAGATCCCCCATAACAGTGCATCATCCACAGATCCCCCATAACAGTGCGTCATCCACAGATCCCTCATAACAGTGCGTCATCCACAGATCCCCCATAACAGTGCGTCATTCGCAGATCCCCCATAACAGTGCGTCATCCGCAGATCCCCCATAACAGTGTGCCATCCGCAGATCCCCCATAACAGCGCGCTATCCGCAGATCCCCCCATAACAGAGTGTCATCCGCAGATCCCAGATAACAGCGCGCTATCCGCAGATCCCCCTATAACAGCGCGTCATCCACAGATCCCCTTAACAGCGCGTCATCCGCAGATCCCCCATAACAGCGCGCTGTCCACAGATCCCATAACAGAGCGTCATCCGCAGATCCCCATAACAGTGCGTCACCCACAGATCCCCCATAACAGCGCGTCACCCACAAATCCCCCATAACAGTGCGTCACCCACAGATCCCCCATGACAGTGCATCATCCGTAGATCCCCCCCATAACAGAGAGTCATCCACAGATCCCCCCATAACAGTGCGTCATCGACAGATCCCCCATAACAGAGCGTCATCCACAGATCCCCCCATAACAGAGCGTCATCCACAGATCCCCCATAACAGCGCGTCACCAACAAATCCCCCATGACAGTGCGTCACCCACAGATCCCCCATGACAGTGCATCATCCGTAGATCCCCCCATAACAGAGAGTCATCCACAGATCCCCCATAACAGTGCGTCATCGACAGATCCCCCATAACAGAGCGTCATCCACAGATCCCCCCATAACAGAGCGTCATCCACAGATCCCCCATAACAGCGCGTCATCCACAGATCCCCCCATAATAGAGCGTCATCCACAGATCCCCCATAACAGTGCATCATCCACAATGTCAATTAAACTTAGCACTCAGATGAAAAAAGAAAGAGAAGATTCCTTTGTGAGAATTAAGTTCCTTTTTAATTTATTATGCATTCATAGCTGTTGAACGTTTTCGGTCCTGCCAGGGACCTTCGTCAGAACTAAATGAATCAAGAGGGAAGGTGAACAGAAAATAAAGGGAGAGGGCATTAATGTCAAAGCTTCACAGATTGTACATATATAAAAAAAATCATCAATTTCTCTACCAGAGACCGGACACATAGTAAGAAGTGACACATATGATACAAATAGCTATACAGCCGCCATTTATCCTGTCCAGAGAAGAGATTCCAGTGGACACTGGTCTGACATCATGATCAAAGTGACAGACAATTTGCACATAACACATAAAGGTGAGTTATATCATGAAGCCTGGAGGATTATGCCGTGTAAAGACTGAGAAGGCGACATTGGATATCCATAGTGGTGGCAAATGGTGGAAGGATGCAGGGTTGTCCTAGAAGGGTACCGGGGCGAGAGTCCACAACGCCACTCCGAGGATAGACAGGTGTGGAGAGTTCTCTAATTCTCTGTGCCAGTATTCAGTAGTCTGTTGTCTCTTTGATCACAGTATACCTGAGGGGATGAGGCCAGGAACATTCTGAAAGTCAAACACAGTATAGCCAATGGCATACAGGAAGTAAGTGCAGGTAAGAGAGTGCTGGACTTGCCGCTGTCCCACTCTGCATTACGCAGGTCCTGTGCGCACAGAAGAGAACAGCCGAGCGATGTCATCGCAGGCTGTGAGGGGCTGCGGTGGGTCTCTGGGAGGGCGAGGATGGGGTTGGTGAATGGGGGGGAGTGCGGCTTATCAGTGCAAGCTTTCACCCGGGACAGTGGGACAGGCTGTCAAAAACGGGACTGTCCCGACAGATCCGGGGCGGTTGGGAGCCATGTTTATATGCTGTCCATACCCAGAAGTGTGGGTACGCTACGAGACTGTCATGTCGGCCGGTCACGTGATCGTTTCGCATCACGTGACCACGGGGCCAAATAGGGAGTAGCCCACGTCATTTTTTTTAAATTATTTACTAGCTGAAGAGCCCAGCGCTGCCCGGACATAGTAACTAACTGTGGTTAGTTATAGCAAATTATAATTATCCTCCATCCCATAGTCCAGTGCCCATATACCCATCATACATCCTCCATCCCATAGTCCCGTGCCCATATACCCATCATACATATCCTCCATCCCATAGTCCCGTGCCCATATGCCCGTCACACATCCTCCATCCCATAGTCGAGTGCCCATATACCCGTCATACATGCAGTCATGGCCAAAAGTATTGCCACCCCTGCAATTCTGTCAGATAATACTCAGTTTCTTCCTGAAAATGATTGCAAACACAAATTCTTTGTTATTATTATCTTCATTTAATTTGTCTTAAATGAAAAAACACAAAAAGAATTGTCCTAAAGCCAAATTGGATATAATTCCACACCAAACATAAAAAAGAGGGTGGACAAAAGTATTGGCACTGTTCGAAAAATCATGTGATGCTTCTCTAATTTGTGTAATAAACAGCACCTGTAACTTACCTGTGGCACCTAACAGGTGTTGGCAATAACTAAATCACACTTGCAGCCCGTTGACATGGATTAAAGTTGACTCAACCTCTGTCCTGTGTCCTTGTGTGTACCACATTGAGCATGGAGAAAAGAAAGAGGACCAAAGAACTGTCTGAGGACTTGAGAAACCAAATTGTGAGGAAGCATGAGCAATCTCAAGGCTACAAGTCCATCTCCAAAGACCTGAATGTTCCTGTGTCTACCGTGCGCAGTGTCATCAAGAAGTGTAAAGCCCATGGCACTGTGGCTAACCTCCCTAGATGTGGACGGAAAAGAAAAATTGACGAGAGATTTCAACGCAAGATTGTGCGGATGTTGGATAAAGAACCTCGACTAACATCCAAACAAGTTCAAGCTGCCCTGCAGTCCGAGGGTACAACAGTGTCAACCCGTACTATCCGTCGGCGTCTGAATGAAAAGGGACTGTATGGTAGGAGACCCAGGAAGACCCCACTTCTTACCCCGAGACATAAAAAAGCCAGGCTGGAGTGTGCCAAAACTTACCTGAAAAAGCCTAAAATGTTTTGGAAGAATGTTCTCTGGTCAGATGAGACAAAAGTAGAGCTTTTTGGGCAAAGGCATCAACATAGAGTTTACAGGAGAAAAAAAGAGGCATTCAAAGAAAAGAACACGATCCCTACAGTCAAACATGGCGGAGGTTCCCTGATGTTTTGGGGTTGCTTTGCTGCCTCTGGCACTGGACTGCTTGACCGTGTGCATGGCATTATGAAGTCTGAAGACTACCAACAAATTTTGCAGCATAATGTAGGGCCCAGTGTGAGAAAGCTGGGTCTCCCTCAGAGGTCATGGGTCTTCCAGCAGGACAATGAGCCAAAACACACTTCAAAAAGCACTAGAAAATGGTTTGAGAGAAAGCACTGGAGACTTCTAAGGTGGCCAGCAATGAGTCCAGACCTGAATCCCATAGAACACCTGTGGAGAGATCTAAAAATGGCAGTTTGGAGAAGGCACCCTTCTAATATCAGGGACCTGGAGCAGTTTGCCAAAGAAGAATGGTCTAAAATTCCAGCAGAGCATTGTAAGAAACTCATTGATGGTTACCGGAAGCGGTTGGTCGCAGTTATTTTGGCTAAAGGTTGCGCAACCAAGTATTAGGCTGAGGGTGCCAATACTTTTGTCTGGCCCATTTTTGGAGTTTTGTGTGAAATTATCAATGTTTTGCTTTTTGCTTCATTCTCTTTTGTGTTTTTTCATTTAAGACAAATTAAATGAAGATAATAATACCAAAGAATTCGTGTTTGCAATCATTTTCAGGAAGAAACTGAGTATTATCTGACAAAATTGCAGGGGTGTCAATACTTTTGGCCACAACTGTATCCTCCATCCCATAGTCCAGTGCCCATATACCCATCACACATCCTCCATCCCATAGTCAACCATTATGACATCATAATGATCTATCTAATCTCATGATCTATCTATCCTATATCTATCTATCTATACTTTACAGAAATGCATGCATGAAAAACGCAAGTGAGCGCAGGTGATAAATTCATGGCAAAATTCACCTGCGCCAAAGCCTGAACAAACACTCATCGTGTACCCTTGTACTCTAAAAGGTGCATGATCCGTAGATTCCCCCATAACTGTGCACCTGAAGACCTGCCATTCTGGCCTCCACCTTGTATTTTCCCCCTTTTTTTTCCTCTTTGCTCCGGCTTTGCTTCCTATACTGCTGTTATTATGTTGCTGCCTTTGGATCCTCCAGGTTTTAGCTGTTTGTCCGCCCTCTCGTGGTGAAGCTCTTGCTCTGCTGAGTTTCTCCTCGCGCTCCAGCAGAAGGTCACAATTAGTTATATCTCCTTTGCGTTAGCTAATTCTGGAAGATTATTCCTGTAGATGTTACACATCCGCAGCTCGGCTCCTTGTAGGATCTCAACAGATTTCCACACGTTTATCCTCACAACCATCCCACCCCGGTGATCAGCTGTAAAGAGCAGCATGGAGAGTTAAGAGGATACGTAGGATGTGTAGCTCCTACTTTGTGACTTTTTTTGCTTGCGGGTATTGCTTCACTGTCCTTCTCAGGAAGGCATGACGCCCATAATGGACCTGAAACTGAGTCCATAGGATGTTGCGTTTGTGATGAGTTTCTTTTATATATTTGTGTACTAGGTTGAAGGAAAACTAGATTAGTGGACAAGATGTACAGTGGGGAAAAAAAGTATTTAGTCAGTCAGCAATAGTGCAAGTTCCACCACTTAAAAAGATGAGAGGCGTCTGTAATTTACATCATCGGTAGACCTCAACTATGGGAGACAAACTGAGAAAAAAAAATCCAGAAAATCACATTGTCTGTTTTTTTTTCATTTTATTTGCATATTATGGTGGAAAATAAGTATTTGGTCAGAAACAAGCAATCAAGATTTCTGGCTCTCACAGACCTGTAACTTCTTCTTTAAGAGTCTCCTCTTTCCTCCACTCATTACCTGTAGTAATGGCACCTGTTTAAACTTGTTATCAGTATAAAAAGACACCTGTGCACACCCTCAAACAGTCTGACTCCAAACTCCACTATGGTGAAGACCAAAGAGCTGTCAAAGGACACCAGAAACAAAATTGTAGCCCTGCACCAGGCTGGGAAGACTGAATCTGCAATAGCCAACCAGCTTGGAGTGAAGAAATCAACTGTGGGAGCAATAATTAGAAAATGGAAGACATACTAGACCACTGATAATCTCCCTCGATCTGGTGCTCCACGCAAAATCCCACCCCGTGGGGTCAGAATGATCACAAGAACGGTGAGCAAAAATCCCAGAACCACGCGGGGGGACCTAGTGAATGAACTGCAGAGAGCTGGGACCAATGTAACAAGGCCTACCATAAGTAACACACTACGCCACCATGGACTCAGATCCTGCAGTGCCAGACGTGTCCCACTGCTTAAGCCTGTACATGTCCGGGCCCGTCTGAAGTTTGCTAGAGAGCATTTGGATGATCCAGAGGAGTTTTGGGAGAATGTCCTATGGTCTGATGAAACCAAACTGGAACTGTTTGGTAGAAACACAACTTGTCGTGTTTGGAGGAAAAAGAATACTGAGTTGCATCCATCAAACACCATACCTACTGTAAAGCATGGTGGTGGAAACATCATGCTTTGGGGCTGTTTCTCTGCAAAGGGGCCAGGACGACTGATCCGGGTACATGAAAGAATGAATGGGGCCATGTATCGTGAGATTTTGAGTGCAAACCTCCTTCCATCAGCAAGGGCATTGAAGATGAAACGTGGCTGGGTCTTTCAACATGACAATGATCCAAAGCACACCGCCAGGGCAACGAAGGAGTGGCTTCGTAAGAAGCATTTCAAGGTCCTGGAGTGGCCTAGCCAGTCTCCAGATCTCAACCCTATAGAAAACCTTTGGAGGGAGTTGAAAGTCCGTGTTGCCAAGCGAAAAGCCCAAAACATCACTGTTCTAGAGGAGATCTGCATGGAGGAATGGGCCAACATACCAACAACAGTGTGTGGCAACCTTGTGAAGACTTACAGAAAACGTTTGACCTCTGTCATTGCCAACAAAGGATATATCACAAAGTATTGAGATGAAATTTTGTTTCTGACCAAATACTTATTTTCCACCATAATATGCAAATAAAATGAAAAAAAAACAGACAATGTGATTTTCTGGATTTTTTTTTCTCAGTTTGTCTCCCATAGTTGACGTCTACCTGTGATGTAAATTACAGACACCTCTCATCTTTTTAAGTGGTGGAACTTGCACTATTGCTGACTGACTAAATACTTTTTTTCCCCACTGTATGTGCCCAAGTTCTGGTAGATGGTTGGTCTGACTTGTCACGCTCACCGGTCACTGCTTCTACATGTCCACTAGTTTACATTACACTCCACAACTGTTTTGAAGCGACTTCAAGGAGCAGATGGAGGTTCTGGTAATGGAACAAAAAGTCCACTCAGGAAGATCAATAGGACTCTCAGTCCAGGGTTCTTGTGATATAGGAAGATGCTGAAGAGGACCGAAAACCACCAGAAAAGAGGGTTTGAACTATGCACACTTAGTACAAGATGCCACAAATCCTTTGATGTCTTGTTTCCATTTTGGCCACCAGTACAAATGAGAAGTTCAGAAGTTTCCTTCACAACGAGTGACTGGAGAGAAGAATGGGACCAAAAGCTTTGGAGACCAGAAAATAACTTTTAGATGGAGAATTAGATGAAGAAGAGATGGAAGCAAAAATACGCACAAGCGTCTTCAGAGGCATCACATAGATCCAAGGACCTGGATAGAGTTTCCATGCTTTCGTTTCTCGGTAAAATGATATTTGAGGATGAAGTCGAACATTTAAGAGAAGAGTGACCATCGAGCTTGGAGGAGAAATCAACCTGTGGGCAGACAGAAGATATCCCGGATTTTTGTAGTCAGTAGAGATTCTCACCAGGAACTTAGCTCCTTCTAGTAGATTTCACCATTCCTCTAGAGCTAATTTCATGGCTAAAAGCTAACGACCACCAACTACATTATAGAATTACATCTTGCCAGTGAGAAATTCTTGGAGAAGAATGTCTAAGGATGATAACTTCATTCAGAGGAATTTGGGAACGGAACTGTTCTTGCACCAATTGGCATTTACTTCAAGGAAGAACAATCTGTCGATCAGGATGGTGTAGGACGGGTATAGATTTAAGTTCCTGAAAGGTCTGAACCTGAATCCGACCAGTTTCGAGAATTAGCGCCCTGTCAAGTGAGTGCCGTAATGGGAGCCACGTCTTAAGAGTAATTTGTATTGAATTGTTGTTGTGGCCTTGTAAGAACACGGTCGCCGGGTGAGTAGCCTCATCAGCCGCTCCAGTACTCACTGTGCTGGAGGCTGCTTCATCCCTGGTACGTTGCACACTTCTGGGGTTCAAAAGACCGTAGGCAGAGGCTGGAATAACTTTAAGCAGTTCAACTTTATTTTCCTTAGGACCCAGCAAATCCCACACACCTTTAGGACTCTTGATACGGTACCAACAATACATCTTCATCTACAGCAGCACACAACTTCCACAATTACACTTGGGTGGACCACACAATTACATCGAACGAGGAGCCCGATGAATACGGCACTTTGACCTTTCTTCCTGCGACCGACTTCAGCCCACGAAGGTACCCGTCTACTCTGTCGTTCACCCCTTTACGGTAATGGTAATCCTGTCCGTGGCCCACTTGACTATTTGGTCAGTTCCCACACACTGACTGTCACTTCCCACAGGGGCTCTTCTACTGACCTCCCTGGTTGACAGCTTCCAGATACAGGATGACTTCTCCACAGACTGGCTTCACTATCACATCAGCTTCCAGACACAGGCTGAATCTTTCCACGGTGTCTCTCACCGGCTGCACTAACTCATCAGCTTCCAGTCCCAGGCTGATGGTTCTCCAGTGACTCTCCCACTGGCTGCTGCTGTAGGCAATACCCTCCTCTTCTCTGCTCAGGATGGCTCAGAGACTCTACTTCGCTTTGTGTCAGCCAGACTTGACAGGGATTCTGCCTCCACATCAGTACCTGAGGCTACCCCCGCTCAACTGACCACTCCTCTAATGTCCCCCTAGTTAACCCTCTAGTGACCTCCTACAGGCTCCCACTCTAAATGTGCTCAGTGCCCCCATCTTGTGTCCATTTTCTATAACTACACAGTCTCTACATCTCTATACCTATAAAATGCAATATGGCAGTAATCACATATACATAGCTTACATATGATGCACAAATAAGTACATACTAACAAGTCAATCATTTAAAAGTGTACAGTGATAACAATATCTACAAGGCTAGGCCTTGACCCTCTTACAGCCTATCCAAAATAACAGAAACTTTCTCTGGATCTGTAAGGAAAGCTCTGCTTAAAAACTACATCTGCAAAGTCCTGGTCGGGAGCCGGCAAATTGGAGACAATGGATGCAGGGCAGAGTTTTAAAGAAAGTGGATGTGGTAGAGCTTTGATGCCATTTTGAAAGCAAGATGATCCCCACTGGCCAATCTGGTCAATGACCGGAGCATGTAGCCTTAGTCGTAGAAGTTGCAGATGCATTACATAAAAGAAAATTCCCTGACAAATGTAATCGATGTGTAGCGCTGCAATCTCATGAGTCACCCTGTTAGGCCGGGATCACACATGCGAGAAACTCAGACAAGTCTCGCATCTTAATACCAGGCACTGCCGCCGGCACTCGGATCGGAGCGTTCAGTAGCATGTATTTCTATACAGCTGCACGCTGCACTCCCGAGTGCCGGCAGCAGTGCCTGATATTGACGTGCGAGACTCGTCCGAGTTTCTCGCATGTGTGATCCCGGCCTTTGTCCGGAATCTGATACATCCATCAAGAATTGCGGATCCCTTCATATAGATTAGATCCAGAGGCGTCTGCAAGGAGACAAAAAACTGAAAGGGAGAAGATTCAGATTAGATATTAGAAGAAACTTTTTGATAGCGAGGGTGATCAATGAGAGGAACAGGCGACCACGAGAGGTGGTGAGTTCTCTTTCAATGGAAGTCTTCACACAGAGGCTGGACAGACATCTGTCTGAGATGGTTTTTGACTCCTGCATTGAGGAGGGGGTTGGACACTATGACCCTGGAGGTCCCTTCTAAGACCGGGATCACACACAGCGAGATACGGCCGAGTCTCGCAGGTTAAAACCAAGCTCTGGCGCCGGTACTCCGGAGTGGAGTGTGCAGCCGCACAGCAATACAAGGAGCTGTAGTGTGACTCCGGCCTTACTCTAACATTCTACGATTCTTAAAAAGAATTTTCAAACTTTTGGCCAGAGAGAAGTCAATGAAATTTTCTGCAACTCCGAAATCAATGAACGCCTGTCATGTGAACACAAACAAAGCAAAATAAACAGACATAGGCACGACCGTGCCTAACTTCTGACGTTTCCTTCTTTCGGCATTGACATTGGATTAGTTTATGCAAGAGTGATCCCATTCATCCCAATATAAACAGAGTCCTTCTGATAGACATCGGGATCTTTCGGGCAATGACAATTTCTTCCGGCCAGTTTGCATGGATTCCAGTTCAGCCACTCTGGTTGGACATTTTGAAGAATCTCTGGCACGAAGGACACAGGAATATTCAGGTTTTTTTCCCTTGAGCTTTCTTTAAAACATAAGTCCTTTTGGGTGGTGCGATAAAATTACATGAAGGGAGGATGACAAATCCCTACCAGAAAGTTCATCTATGATCCGACTGGATAGGCTGGCGTAGAAGACAGCCAGCGGAGCACCATTGTTCCAAGATCAGAAGACAGGGTGCGGAACTGGATGGCACAATATCTCACACTGTTGTCTGAGCCGCAGTATGGAATCAACAGTGGAGTGACGTGAACACGACCTGGTTCATCAAATGTTCTACAAAAGGCAGAAAGGAAGTAGGGTAGAAAATGCATCATAGGATCCTCCCGCCAGGGGTGGGATTCAGCGGGCTCTCCCAGGTTCGGTGGAACCGGTTGTTAAAAAAGCAGCCGGTTCCCCGAACCGGGGAGATTCAGAGCCGCGATCCGGTTCTGAGGACTATAAAGGGGCCGGAGCTGCAGCCAGCACAGTGCGGGGATCGCCGCATCACATCCACAGGGAGCAAGAACCCGGAACTACAGCTACCGTGTATCACCAAGGAGACGCGCCCCCGTCCTGCAGCAAGTGCCCAGCGAGCGTGTGGTGCTGTGAGGACGCGGTCAGGCGCTCAGGTACACGTCGTGACGGAACACGCTGAGTCTGGGGGGGGACAGTGGAGTCTCGGGGACAGAAGGGACAAAGGACTAGAGGGGTCAGATGAGTCCAGAGGGGACTGAGGAGTCTGAGGGAGAGAAAGGAGTCCAGAGAGGACTAGAGGGGACAGAGGAGTCTGGTGTGGTCAGAGGAGTACAGAGGGGACACAGGAGTCTGGGGTGGCCAGAGGAGTACAGAGGGGACAGAGGAGTCTGGGGTGGACTGAAGGGACAGAGGACCTGTGCCTGCCTATTGGGGACCTGTGCTGCCTATTGGGGACCTGTGCTGCCTATTGGGGAACAATGCTGCCTATTGGGGACCTGTGCTGCCTATTGGGGACCTGTGCTGCCTATTGGGGACCTGTGCTGCCTATTAGGGAACAATGCTGCCTATTGGGGACCTGTGCTGCCTATTAGGGAACAATGCTGCCTATTGGGGACCTGTGCTGCCTATTAGGGAACAATGCTGCCTATTGGGGACCTGTGCTGCCTATTAGGGAACAATGCTGCCTATTGGGGACCTGTGCTGCCTATTAGGGAACAATGCTGCCTATTGGGGACCTGTGCTGCCTATTAGGGAACAATGCTGCCTATTGGGGACCTGTGCTGCCTATTAGGGAACAATGCTGCCTATTGGGGACCTGTGCTGCCTATTAGGGAACAATGCTGCCTATTGGGGACCTGTGCTGCCTATTAGGGAACAATGCTGCCTATTGGGGACCTGTGCTGCCTATTGGGGAACAATGCTGCCTATTGGGGACCTGTGCTGCCTATTGGGGACCTGTGCTGCCTATTGGGGAACAATGCTGCCTATTGGGGACCTGTGCTGCCTATAAGGGAACAATGCTGCCTATTGGGGACCTGTGCTGCCTATTGGGGACCTGTGCTGCCTATTAGGGAACAATGCTGCCTATTGGGGACCTGTGCTGCCTATTAGGGAACAATGCTGCCTATTGGGGACCTGTGCTGCCTATTAGGGAACAATGCTGCCTATTGGGGACCTGTGCTGCCTATTAGGGAACAATGCTGCCTATTGGGGACCTGTGCTGCCTATTAGGGAACAATGCTGCCTATTGGGGACCTGTGCTGCCTATTAGGGAACAATGCTGCCTATTGGGGACCTGTGCTGCCTATTAGGGACCTGTGCTGCCTATTGGGGACCTGTGCTGCCTATTAGGGAACAATGCTGCCTATTGGGGACCTGTGCTGCCTATTGGGGAACAATGCTGCCTATTGGGGACCTGTGCTGCCTATTGGGGAACAATGCTGCCTATTAGGGAACAATGCTGCCTATTGGGGACCTGTGCCTGCCTATTAGGGAACAATGCTGCCTTTTGGGGACCTGTGCCTGCCTATTAGGGAACAATGCTGCCTATTGGGGACCTGTGCTGCCTATTAGGGAACAATGCTGCCTATTGGGGACCTGTGCTGCCTATTGGGGAACAATGCTGCCTATTGGGGACCTGTGCTGCCTATTGGGGAACAATGCTGCCTATTAGGGAACAATGCTGCCTATTGGGGACCTGTGCCTGCCTATTGGGGACCAATGCTGCCTATTGGGGACCTGTGCCTGCCTATTGGGGAACAATGTTGCCTTTTGGGGACCTGTGCTGCCTATAGGGGACAATGCTGCCTATTGGGGACCTGTGCTGCCTATTGGGGAACAATGCTGCCTATTAGGGAACAATGCTGCCTATTGGGGACCTGTGCCTGCCTATTAGGGAACAATGCTGCCTTTTGGGGACCTGTGCCTGCCTATTAGGGAACAATGCTGCCTATTGGGGACCTGTGCTGCCTATTAGGGAACAATGCTGCCTATTGGGGACCTGTGCTGCCTATTGGGGAACAATGCTGCCTATTGGGGACCTGTGCTGCCTATTGGGGAACAATGCTGCCTATTAGGGAACAATGCTGCCTATTGGGGACCTGTGCCTGCCTATTGGGGACCAATGCTGCCTATTGGGGACCTGTGCCTGCCTATTGGGGAACAATGTTGCCTTTTGGGGACCTGTGCTGCCTATAGGGGACAATGCTGCCTATTGTGGACCTGTGCCTGCCTATTGGGGACCTGTGCTGTCTATAGGGGACAATGCTGCCTATTGAGGACCTGTGCCTGCCTATTGGGGACCAATGCTGCCTATTGGGGACCTGTGCCTGCCTATTGGGGAACAATGTTGCCTTTTGGGGACCTGTGCTGCCTATAGGGGACAATGCTGCCTATTGTGGACCTGTGCCTGCCTATTGGGGACCTGTGCTGTCTATAGGGGACAATGCTGCCTATTGAGGACCTGTGCTGCCTATTGGGGAACAATGCTGCCTTTTGGGGACCTGTGCTGCCTATAGGGGACAATGCTGCCTATTGTGGACCTGTGCTGCCTATTGGGACCTGTGCTGCCTATTGTGGACCTGTGCTGCCTATAGGGAACAGCTCCTTGACTGCGCCCCTACTTGTATATGTTTGAGGAAAAGGTGCGTGTAAATGGGTGTGGCTTAAAATGGGTGTGGTTTTACTACAAACAAACACAGAACCTGTTGTTAAAAATTTGAATCCCACCACTGCCTCCCGCTCCCATAGTGGTGCAACCCACACTAAGGCATCTCCAGATAGCAAAGAAAAAATGTAGACCACTTTCGACCTATCAGAAAAAATTAATGGATGAAAAAATTGTGTTCTGTGCAAAGTCCTGGCAGGTCTTCCATAAAAAAACAGGCAAGAGATGGAAAAAGTGGAGATGTCGGGATGTCCCCCAAAGCAGAATGCTCCGGTTCAGTAGGCTGTGGTTGGTGTTGAGGAGATGTAGCCGCAGGAGTCTGAGACAAAGCATCCACTGTACAGGGGCTGATAGGTCTTGCATAGCTGTAACAACCTCCCGTAAGCTGCACAACCTGTTCAGTTACCAGGGGCGTAAGTACTGTGGTCGCAGAGGTCGCAGCTGCGACGGGGCCCGCAGTGCTTTGGGGCCTGATCGCGAGTTTGCACTTTGAAGGTGAGCTGTGTAGTGGGTCGGCGGGTCAGGGGAGTGGCAGCCTCTGGGAGCTGCAGCCGCTCATTGGCTGCAGCCTGACACGATGGCTGTTCTGTGCGCACAGGACCTGTGATGAGGTCACAGGAGGGGAAAGGTCAGGGGTCACATGATCAGGGGCCTCAGTGTATGCAGGACTCTGCTGTGCTGGTTGTCATGGTGCTGGATGAGGGTAAGTTTATGTGTGGGGTCAGGAGGGGTTTACAGGGTGGACGTAGCGGAGCCGCGTGTGTACAAGGTGTACGGAGCGGAGCCATGTGTATACGAGGTGTACGGAGCGGAGCCGTAGTGTATGAGGTGGACGTAGAGGAGCCGCATGTGTACAGAGCAGAGCTGCGTGTGTATGAGGTGTACAGAGTGGAGCCGTGTGTATACGAGGTGTACGGAGCAGAGCCGTAGTGTATGAGGTGAACATAGAGGAGCCGCGTGTGTGTACAGAGTAGAGCTGCGTGTGTACGAGGTGTACGGAGAGGAGCCGTGCGTATAAAGTGTACTGAGCGGAGCCGCGTGTGTACAAGGTGTACGGAGTGGAGCTGCGAGTGTACGAGGTGTACGGAGTTGGGCTGCGAGTGTACGAGGTGTACGGAGTGGAGCTGCGAGTGTACGAGGTGTACGGAGTGGAGATGTGCATGTACGAGTTGTGCGGAGCGGAGCCACACGTGTACGAGGTGTGCGGAGCGGAGCCACGCGTGTACGAGGTGTTCGGTGCGGAGCCACGCATGTACGAGGTGTACGGAGTGGAGATGTGCATGTACGAGTTGTGCGGAGCGGAGCCACAGGTGTACGAGGTGTGCGGAGCGGAGCCACGCGTGTACGAGGTGTTCGGTGCGGAGTCACGCATGTACGAGGTGTACCGAGCGGAGATGTGCGTGTATTTTGGCATGGGGGGCCCATTTGAAAGTTCGCACCGGGGTCCATAACTTTGTAGTTACGCCACTGGTTAAGGCCACTGCCTGCGTAGGAAATGGTGTTAATGCTGCTGCACCTTTGGAAACCATGGCCTGAGTATTCTATTATAGGCTCTTCTGTTGAGATGGATTCTTTAGGCCGTAGGTGAGTGTGGACACTTGTATGGAAGACGATGGCACAGTGGGTAATATGGAATAGCAAGGACCAGGACGGCAAGTTACTGAATACTAAGAGACACATTGGTGTCAGAGTCGGCCTTAAAAGGCCTTGGGTGAAGATATCAATAGAGTCTGCCATTCAGCTTGTGAAATCCAATGTGGAGCACAGCAATAGGCAGCAGCCATAGTGGAAGGAAGAAGAACCCAGCCCTGGAGCTGAGACAAGTGCACAACATCAGTGCTGATTCTGCTGTAAGCACAAGACTTCAGTAGCAAGTTCACTCTACAGGCAGTGTGTAATTTCCTCTTTTGGTACACAAACCCCTTTAGGGTTTGACCAGCACCTCGTAACAAAATGAAGCAAGTGTGAACAGGTACAAGCTGCTGTGACTGTATTATGTTCAAGCCAACCAGTGCAGTAGCAACTAAATACTCTAAAGGTGTTTTGAAAAACTGTTCTTGCCCATGTTCAGTGGTGCCATCGTGGCTTGCATCAAAAACAGGATTCGGGCGTATGGGCCGATAGGGGCCATTGATTATAATGGTGCTAACAGAGCGAACGTGCGCTCTGACGTGCATCATTATTAGGCACCTACTGGAAGCAGACACTCAGTCGTAGTAGACTTTGTCTGAGTGTCTGCCTCTAGTAGGCATATATACGCCCGAAAATGGATAATGGGAGTGTGTCCAAAGACGATTTTCCTTTTATAGTGACACCCAGATTGGCAGTCTTTTACCATATCCCAAAAATGCAGGAGGATAAAATAAATCCTCTGAAACGTCCCATAATTTCAGGGATAGAGTTTCACTTCGAATTTATCTAAATATGTAGACAGTAATTCTAATTTGCCAGTTTTACAGAATTTTCCCAAAGTATTGGAAATCTTGTAATTGCTCAGAAAATACCAATGGAGAGAGAGGACTCCGTTCACCATAAGAGCTTACACTCTATAGGAGAGAGAGGACCCCACTGACCATAAGAGCTTACTCTCTACAGGAGAGAGAGAACCCCGCTGACCATAAGAGCTGACACTCTACAGGAGAGAGAGGACCCCACTGACCATAAGAGCTGACACTCTACAGGAGAGAGAGAGGACCCCGCTGACCATAAGAGCTTACACTCTATGAGAGAGAGAGGACCCCGCTGACCATAAGAGCTTACTCTCTACAGGAGAGAGAGGACCCCGCTGACCATAAGAGCTGACACTCTACAGGAGAGAGAGGACCCCACTGACCATAAGAGCTGACACTCTACAGGAGAGAGAGAGGACCCCGCTGACCATAAGAGCTTACACTCTATGAGAGAGAGAGGACCCCGCTGACCATAAGAGCTGACACTCTACAGGAGAGAGAGGACTCCGCTGACCATAAGATCTTACACTCTACAGGAGAGAGAGAGGACCCCGCTGACCATAAGAGCTGACACTCTACAGGAGAGAGAGAGGACCCCACTGACCATAAGAGCTTACACTCTATGAGAGAGAGAGGACCCCGCTGACCATAAGAGCTGACACTCTACAGGAGAGAGAGAGGACCCCGCTGACCATGAGCTTACACTCTATGAGAGAGAGAGGACCCCGCTGACCATAAGAGCTGACACTCTACAGGAGAGAGAGGACCCCACTGACCATAAGAGCTTACACTCTACAGGAGAGAGAGAGGACCCCGCTGACCATAAGAGCTGACACTCTACAGGAGAGAGAGAGGACCCCACTGACCATAAGAGCTTACACTCTACAGGAGAGAGAGAGGACCCCACTGATCATAAGAGCTTACACTCTACAAGAGAGAGAGAGGACCCCGCTGATCATAAGAGCTTACACTCTACAGGAGAGAGAGAGGACCCCGCTGACCATAAGAGCTGACACTCTACAGCATGGGTCCTCAAACTACAGCCCGCGGGCCACATGCGGCCCGCCAAGGACTTTTGTCCGGCCCCCCGCCAGGCCGACAATGAACTCATGAACTGCACTGCAGTTCGATGCCGGCGGGCCCTGTAATCGCGGGCGAGACAAGGCGCCGAGGAAAGGCGTTACGCAGCCCTCCGTTTGCAGCAGAGCACAGTGCACACAGACGGCGTGATTGTCATCACGCTGCCTGCATGGCCTGATGACGTCACGCCACCTGTGTGCCTGTGCAGGAAGAAGACTGAGATGAGTGGGCACCTCTTCAGAGCAGCGGGGGACATAGGTGAGTACTTTTTTTTTTTTTTTAACGCCGGGTCCCATTGGGGTCATTTACCTGCCTAATGGGGACATTTACCTGCCTATTGGGGACCTGTGCTGCCTAATGGGGACATTTACCTGCCTAATGGAGACCTGTGCTGCCTATTGGGGACATTTACCTGCCTAATGGAGACCTGTGCTGCCTATTGGGGACATTTACCTGCCTATTGGGGACCTGTGCTGCCTAATGGGGACCTTTGCTGCCTATTGGGGACATTTACCTGCCTATTGGGGACCTGTGCTGCCTAATGAGGACCTGTGCTGCCTATTGGGGACATTTACCTGCCTATTGGGGACATTTACCTGCCTAATGGGGACCTGTGCTGCCTAATGGGGACATTTACCTGCCTATTGGGGACCTGTGCTGCCTATTGGGGACATTTACCTGCCTAATGGGGACATTTACCTGCCTAATGGAGATCTGTGCTGCCTATTGGGGACATTTACCTGCCTATTGGGGACCTGTGCTGCCTATTGGGGACATTTACCTGCCTATTGGAGATGTATGCTGCCTAATGGGGACCTGTGCTGCCTAATGAGGACCTGTGCTGCCTATTGGGGACATTTACCTGCCTATTGGGGACATTTACCTGCCTAATGGGGACCTGTGATGCCTATTGGGGACATTTACCTGCCTATTGGGGACATTTATCTGCCTAATTGGGAAAAAAAATATTGGAGAAAGAGAAACCAATCACAAACTAAAATGTTTCTATACTAATGCACAAAGCATGGGCAACAAACAAGGAGAATTGGAACTACTAACACAGGAAAAGAAATATGATGTCATTGGAATCACTGAAACTTGGTGGGACAATACACATGATTGGAATACAAGACTAGAAGGATACAACTTATTTGCAAGAAACAGACTTGATAAACGAGGAGGGGGTGTCGCATTGTATGTTAGAAATGCGTATATCTGCACAGAGATTGAAGCTTCAGAGACTGGGAGTTCTGTGGAAACTGTTTGGGTAAGAATACAAGGACAGAACAATGGAAAGGACACCATTGTAGGCATTTACTACAGGCCGCCTGTGCAAGCTGAAGATATGGATGAACTCTTTATGCATCAAATGGCCAAGTTCTCCAAAAAATATGACATAGTTGTCATCATGGGAGATTTCAACTATCCAGACATTTGTTGGGAATCTCTCTCAGGCAAAACTAACAGGTCAAGGAAATTCTTATCCTCTCTTGCTGACAACTTTATCTTCCAAAAGGTAAAGGAGAAAACAAGGGGAACTGCTACCTTGGATCTAATCCTTATAAACAGGGAGGAAATGGTTGAGGAGGTAAAAGTGGCTGGGACCCTAGGAGGTAGCGACCATGCTATTTTAGAATTTTGGATAACTAGAGGCGGAAGACCTGTGAAGACTCAGACGTCAAGGTTAGATTTCAGAAAGGCAGATTTTAAGGGATTCAGAAAGAGAATTGGAGGGATCCAATGGCTGGATATCCTTAAAGACAAAAATGTCCAGGAAGGATGGGAAATCTTGAAAAATGAAATTCTCAAAGCACAGTTGTTAACAATTCCGAAAAGAGGGAAGAATAGGAAGCATTTAAGGAAACCAGGATGGATGAACACAGAACTTAAGCACATGCTAAAAAGGAAGCAAAAAATGTTTATAAAATGGAAAGAAGGAGGCATATCTAAAGAAGAATATAATGCTGTCTGCAGAACCTGCAAGGCACAAATCAGATTATCTAAAGCTGAAAATGAATTGAGGCTTGCAAGAGATGTCAAAAGCAATAATAAAGGATTTTGGGGATATGTCAAAAGTAAAAGAAAAGTCAAAGATGCTATAGGATTTTTACAGGATGAAAATGATGAAATGGTAAGACAGGATGTTGAGAAGGCTGAACTTTTAAATTCCTATTTTGCATCTGTTTTCTCTCAGAAAGGAAATGTAACATCAACTGTTATTCACTGTCCTATTAAGGGAATAGAAGAATCCAGGATATCTATAAACAGAAAGATAGTGAGGAAACACTTAGCTAACCTAAATGTATTCAAGTCTCCAGGTCCAGATGAATTACACCCCAGAGTACTGAAGGAGATAGCAGAAGAAATTTTTGAACCCCTCTCCATAATCTTTGAAAATTCTTGGAGAACAGGAGAAGTGCCAGAAGACTGGAGAAGAGCAAATGTTGTTCCTATCTTCAAAAAGGGGAAGAAGGTGGACCCAGGCAACTATAGGCCGGTGAGTCTGACTTCTATACCAGGAAAGATCTTTGAACAAATTATTAAACAACATGTATGTCAATACCTGGATAAGAATGAAGTGATTAAACAGAGTCAGCATGGGTTTGTAACTAATAAGTCATGTCAGACTAATTTAATTTCCTTCTATGATGGTATTACTGATTGGGTGGATCAAGGAAATGCTGTAGATATAGTATATCTTGACTTCAGCAAAGCATTTGACAAAGTCTCTCAAACAATCCTTATTGAAAAAATGACTAAGTATGGAATGGTCAAGGCAACTGTTAGGTGGATTCATAACTGGCTTAGTGATCGGACCCAAAGAGTGGTTGTAAATGGCTGCACATCCAGTTGGAAGAATGTCTCAAGTGGGGTACCACAGGGCTCTGTCCTGGGCCCTGTATTGTTCAACATCTTTATCAACGATTTAGATGAAGGAATTGAGGGTAAACTGATTAAATTTGCTGATGACACAAAGCTAGGAGGGATAGCTAATACTAGAGAAGAGAGAGAGAGGATTCAAAAAGATTTAAATAAACTGGAGAAGTGGGCAGCAACTAACAGAATGGTTTTTAACAGGGAGAAATGCAAAGCACTACATCTGGGCAATAAAAATGAAAAAAGCATATATAGAATGGGAGGAATAGGGCTAAGTGACAGCACATGTGAAAAAGACTTGGGTATACTAATAGATCACAGACTGAATATGAGTCAACAGTGTGATGCAGCAGCAAAAAAGGCAAATGCAATTCTAGGATGTATTAACAGAAGCATACAGTCTAGATCACGTGAAGTAATTATTTCCCTCTACTCCTCTTTGGTCAGACCTCATCTGGAATATTGTGTCCAATTTTGGGCACCACATTTTAAAAAAGACATCAACAAACTGGAGCAAGTTCAGAAAAGAGCGACCAGAATGGTGACCGGTCTGCAAACCCTGTCTTATAAGGAAAGGTTGCAGGATTTGGGAATGTTTAGTTTGCAAAAGAGAAGACTGAGAGGAGACTTAATAGCTGTCTACAAATATCTAAAGGGCTGTCACATTGTAGAAGGATCAACTTTATTCTCATTTGCACAAGGAAAGACTAGAAGCAATGGGATGAAGCTGAATGGGAGGAGACACAGATTAGATATTAGAAAAAACTTTTTGACAGTTAGAGTGATCAATGAGTGGAACAGGCTGCCACGAGAAGTGGTGAGTTCTCCTTCAATGGAAGTCTTCAAACAGAGGCTGGACAGACATCTAACTGGGATGATTTAGCGAATCCTGCTTTGAGCAGGGGGTTGGACCAGATGGCCCAGGAGGTCCCTTCCAACTCTACGATTCTATGATTCTATGATTCTATGACTCTTCAGACCTACAGATGACTACCCATTCCTGCTAATACATGTGGGGACAAATGACACCGCAAGAAATGACCTGGAAACCATCTGCAGAGACTTTGAAGACTTAGGCAAGAAAGTGAAAGAACTGGGAGCGCAGGTGGTCTTCTCTTCCATCCTCCCAGTGGATGGCCATGGAACAAGGAGGTGGAATAAGATTCTGCAGGTGAACAACTGGCTACGTCGATGGTGCCGTCAGGAACGATTTGGATTTCTGGATCACGGAGTGAACTACTTATATGATGGATTACTTGCTAGAGATGGGGTGCACCTTACGAAGACTGGAAAGCAGGTATTTGGAAGTCGCCTTGCTACACTTGTAAGGAGAGCTTTAAACTAGAACAACATGGGAAGGGAAGCAAAAGACCAGAAAAAGCCAAACACCTGACAAATGCTATTGAGAACTCTGCTATTAGAAGTGGAAAGGAAGAACAAAGACAAAAGAATCTAATTAATAAAAATATTGGAGAAAGAGAAACCTATTACAAACTAAAGTGTTTCTATACTAATGCACAAAGCATGGGCAACAAACAAGGAGAATTGGAACTACTAACACAGGAAAAGAAATATGATGTCATTGGAATCACTGAAACTTGGTGGGACAATACAGATGATTGGAATACAAGACTAGAAGGATACAACTTATTTGCAAGAAACAGACTTGATAAACGAGGAGGGGGTGTCGCATTGTATGTTAGAAACGCGTATATCTGCACAGAGATCCAAGCTTCAGAGACTGGGAGTTCTGTGGAAACTGTTTGGGTAAGAATACAAGGACAGAACAATGGAAAGGACACCATTGTAGGCATTTACTACAGGCCGCCTGTGCAAGCTGAAGATATGGATGAACTCTTTATGCATCAAGTTCTCCAAAAAATATGACATAGTTGTCATGGGAGATTTCAACTATCCAGACATTTGTTGGGAATCTCTCTCAGGCAAAACTAACAGGTCAAGGAAATTCTTATCCTCTCTTGCTGACAATTTTATCTTCCCAAAGGTAGGGGAGAAAACAAGGGGAACTGCTACCTTGGATCTAATCCTTATAAACAGGGAGGAAATGGTTGAGGAGATAAAAGTGGCTGGGACCCTAGGAGGTAGTGACCATGCTATTTTAGAATTTTGGATAACTAGAGGAGGAAGACCTGTGAAGACTCAGACATCAAGGTTAGATTTCAGAAAGGCAGATTTTAAGGGATTCAGAAAGAGAATTGGAGGGATCCAATGGCTGGATATCCTTAAAGACAAAAATGTCCAGGTAGGATGGGAAATCTTGAAAAATGAGATTCTCAAAGCACATTTGTTAACAATTCCGAAAACAGGGAAGAATAGGAAGCATTTAAGGAAGTCAGGATGGATGAACACAGAACTTAAGCACATGCTAAAAAGGAAGAAAAAAATGTTTATAAAATGGAAAGAGGGAGGCATATCTAAAGAAGAATATAATGCTTTCTGCAGAACTTGCAGGGCACAAATCAGATTAGCTAAAGCTGACAATGAATTAAGGCTTGCAAGAGATGTCAAAAGCAATAATAAAGGATTTGGGGGATATGTCAAAGTAAAAGAAAAGATAAAGATGCTATAGTATGTTTACAGGATGAAAATGATGAAATGGTAAGACAGGATGTTGAGAAGGCCGAACTTTTAAATTCCTATTTTGCATCTGTTTTCTCTCAGAAAGGAAATGTAACATCAACTGTTCTTCACTGTCCTATTAAGGGAATAGAAGAATCCAGGATATCTATAAACAGAAAGATAGTGAGGAAACACTTAGCTAACCTAAATGAATTCAAGTCTCCAGGTCCAGATATATTACAGCCCAGAGTACTGAAGGAAATAGCAGAAGAATTTTTTGAACCTCTCCATAATCTTTGAAAATTCTTGGAGAACAGGAGAGTTCCCCGAAGACTGGAGAAGAGCAAATATTGTCCCTATCTTCAAAAAGGGAAAGGTGGACCCTGGGAATTATAGGCCGGTGAGTCTGACTTCTATACCAGGAAAGATCTTTGACCAAATTATTAAACAGCATGTATGTAAGTGCCTGGATAAGAATGAAGTGATTCACCAGAGTCATCATGGGTTTGTAACTAATAAGTCATGTCAGACTAACTTAATTTCCTTCTATGACAGAATCACTGATTGGGTGGATCAGGGAAATGCTGTAGATATAGTATATCTTGACTTCAGCAAAGCTCTGTTCTGGGCCCTGTATTGTTCAACATTTTTATCAATAATTTAGATGAAGGAATTGAGAGTAATCTGATTAAATTTGCTGATGACACAAAGCTAGGAGGGATAGCTAATACTAGAGAAGAGAGGATTCAAAAAGATATAAATAAACTATATTTATATATCAGTGCAGAGCAGTGTAGCTGTGAATCCAGGTCTAGGTTGAACTAAAACACTTACTAGAGAGAATCTACATGGAGGACACTCTGCAGCTGTATCGAGCAGGATAAGTGTGAATCCAGTATTGAGCTGAAATAAAACACTCACCAATAAGAAAAAGATATGTGTGTGTCTCTGCCTCTGTCTAACCAAAGCCAACAACAGTCCAAAATTTGGGATTTTTCAGGGACAATGCCAGCTGGTAAAAAGGGGCATTCCTAATGGGTTTTTATAAGAAAGTAGCCATGTTTTCCTGTTGACGGAAAACCCTTTTAAGTCAGGGTCAAATGGATGCAACGGCTTTAATTTGGAGATAACACAAAAGACACAACGCCGCCATATTCGATGATAAAAGGAAGACAGCACGATATATTTATTTCTGTACAGAGAGCAGAACACATTTTTCCCCTTTATAAATACAGTAAGATACGGGCGGGTTTCACACCACAGATGCAGAGCTGCTAATGTATCCTGCGTCACAACGTGTCACCTCTGCTGTGCCATAGGACTGCGGGTCATACTGCAGCCAGAGGAATTTCGCACACTTTTCCCGGGATGTGATCAGGATGCATTTTCATCCACGGAATTTCAAGTCATTGACAGCAAGATAAGAGTCCAAATCCCAGACCCCTAGTGGATCTTCAGAACCATGTGGGTGGGGGTCCTGGGTTCCATCAGCAGTGACTGTAAGATGAAGTCTAAGGCCGAGCCATGGCAGTGCAATCGCATTTCTCCCCCATCATTTGCACCCGAGGGGCCGAGGTTTTTAAGAGTTTTTCATTTTCTAAATCTCAGTAAAATATCTCATTTTAGTCTTTTTTTTTTTTTTTTTTTGGTCCTGCTGATCGATCAGCTGCGATCTCTGTTAGAACCTTGCAGCAAGTGTTCCATTTCCCTGCATTGCCCCCTGCAGTGGAAATGGAGTATTACACAGTTCATGAATTGCAGGACGGGTCCGGTCCTCCGGAGCGAGCTTATAGACGAGATTCTTTAATGGGAACATGAGCTTTATAAACAGACAATCCCTTTAAGTATACTTTTTTAGTGAAATCTATTCCTATATTTTCTGCTTTGGGGAAGCGGCACACAATTTTTTTTTTTTTTTTTACATTATGTTATATGCAGTTAGGTAAAATAGTACAAATGGATGGTGGCGACCAATCAGATTCCAGCTGCTCGATTTCTGGGAGAAATCGTCACAATATCGGATACATGAGAATCTGTACAATGTTCGTCTCTGGTGTCGTCACCCGCAGACTACGCGGATGCGGATCATCGCCGGGGAATCAGTCATTGTCGTAGATGCAATCTGCGGAAACAGAGACAAAAATGACCAAGAGGAAGAGAAGACGGGAAGGATCTAAAGAAAACCTGCAAGAAATGTCACATGGATGAGGAATATGTCACCAAGAGAAGAATATGGTCCATACTGCGCCCAGCGCTGTCCTCCGGGGAGCGTGACCTGCACGGTGCTGTAGGACCATACACCTTTCTACAAGGAGCGTCTGGCACCCGACGCTTGTGTCCACCAAAGATTGTAATAGTAATTGTTTAGCAGTATTAATCGTAATTGTATGGCGGTATTAACACTAATTGTATGGCAGTATTAATAGTATTTGTATAGCATCATTTATATTAATTTTACTTGTATGACGGTATTATAAGTAATTTTATGGCGGTATTATTAGTAATTGTATGGCGGTATTACTAAATGTATGGCGGTAGTATTAGTAGTTGAATGTTGGTGTTAATAGTAAATGTATGGCGGTATTATTAGTAATGGTATGGTAGTATTAGTAGTAATTGTAAGGCAGTATTATTAGTAAGTATATGGTGGTATTAGTAATTGTATGACGGTATTATAAATTGTATGGTGGTATTAATAGTAATTGTATAGCAGTATTAGTAATTGTAATTGTATGGCGGCATTAATAGCTGTGACTGTAATAATAACCCTTGTAATTGTATGGCAGTATTAATAGTATTTGTAAGGCAACATTTATACTAATTGTACTTGTATGACGGTATTATTAGTAATTTTATGGTGGTATTATTAGTAATTGTATGGCGGTATTACTAAATGTATGGCGGTATTATTAGTAGTTGTATGTTGGTGTTAATAGTAAATGTATGGCAGTATTAATAGGAATTGTATGATGGTATTATAAATTGTATGTTGGTATTATTTATTGTATGGCGGTATTATTAGTAATGGTATGGTGGTATTAGTAATTTATGGCAGTATTAAAAGGAATTGTATGATGGTATTATAAATTGTATGGTGGTATTATTAGTAATTGTAAGGCAGTATTATTAGTAAATATATGGTGGTATTAATGGTAATTGTATAGCAGTATTATTACTAATTGTAATTGTATGGCGGCATTAATAGCTGTGACTGTAATAATAACCCTTGTAATTGTATGGTGGTATTAATAGCCATTGTATAGCAATATTAATAGTAATTGTATGGCAGTGTTAACAGTAATTGAATGACGATTTTAATAGTCATTGCAATTGTCTGCCATATTAATAGTACTTTTATGGCGGTATTAATAGCAATTCTGAAGCGTTATTGATATTAATTGTGATTATCTGTAAGTATTCATAGTAATTGTTTGGCGGTATTCATAGTAATTGTTTGGCGGTATTCATAGTAATTGTTTGGCGGTATTCATAGTAATTGGCGGTATTCATAGTAATTGTTTGGCGGTATTCATAGCAATTGTATGATAATATTAATAGTAACTGTATAGCGGAAGGGAACAGAAATGTCTAGCAGCAGATTTGGGGTCACAGTTTGTGGCCGTACAAGAAATGGACCCCTCCAGATTACCTGGAGGCGCGCACAGCTTTCTTTTAACAGATTATTTGAGAATATTCCATGGGAATAAAAGCTTTCATGCGGTATGACAAAGCATGTTATCGAGGTGGCACGAGGGGGAAAATGGAGAATGTGAAAGTACCATCTGGCGGCACACTTTACACCATGGAGCCATAGTCACGCCGGCACGATAGATGACATCCACACTATACTGTGATGTGTCTGCAGCGCTGTGCCCCCCATGACAATATGGGAATCACCTTTCCCCAAAATGACAGCCCATAGGCAGGTGCCTCCTGGTGATATCACCACTATGGCGACAAATCAGCTCTGAGCGATACCGCTATGAACGAAACCTTCTATGGAGCATAGAACATTGTACGCACCCTCTCCAATGTCATCGTAGATGTCGCCGTCACTGCAGAGAAAGGGATATTGATAGAAATGTCAGATAAGAAGAAAGTCCGACCTCTGCAATCCCCCCAGGTCTCTCTACACTCCCACCCTAGTCACAATGGATGAGGCTGCAGAATGAGTTCACTGACAATCTGTCAGTGAGCTCATTCAGACGGTGAGTTTGTAACCCTCTCATCTGCCTTTTTTTCTAGCTTCTCTCAGCTGATGTAGGACCACATAAAAGTTTAGCTCTCTTTGATGCGGTCTATGGTGATAGATCAGCTAAGAGAAGCTTAGAAAACAGTCAGGTTCACACTGGCTTATGTACCGGCCCAAGCAAAAACAATAATCCAAAAGCACAATTTACGTATTAAGGCACTCCCAGTATGTAATGATCGTATAATTACCGGTCATCAAAGCCTGGACTGACCGTGGGTCTCCCTAACATTCTCATATGTGTCTATGACGTTCTAACTACCCAGTCAGTCGTGCCATTTTGGTCTTTATATGGACTGTGAAATACATCCATCTAAACGCGCCGAAAACAGATAAAAGACTAACAAACTTTCTGTCAAAATGAGCTCACTGACTGACTCTCAGTTAATTCATTCTGCAGCTACAGATGTTCGGTGAAACAAACAACAAAAAAGGGGTTCATTAAAAAATATGCACCAATTGCAAATATTATTTTAACCCCAAATAGCTATATGTAAATAATAAAAAAGTCCTCAAAATGATTTACATTATTGTGTTTCAGAAATACATCTTTTTTTTTTTCATTTTCTCATCATTACTGGCATATGAAAGCTTGGTGATCTGTCTACAGGGTGACTGGTATCTCTCACCGGCATCAGCTTGGGGTTTAGTAAACTTTGAATAACTTTTTTTTTTTAACTTTTATTAACTCTTTCTGAGAAGAAATAGAATGGATTTTTTTATTGCCACGTGGTAGGAGAAACCTTTATTCTGTGGGTTGATGAAATCAGGGACCTTAGTCTTAAAATGTGTCAAATTTATCACATTTCGATCTTCTTTTTGGAGCTCAAAAAATGATGAATAAAAGAACGAGCTCGCTGATAGTTTCACAGTTGACTCATTGTGAAGAGGTCACAATGTAAATAATTCCAGTTATCACTGATCCTTTCTGCCATTACAGGGGGAGACCAGATGCCAAGCGCAGGTATATCCGACCCTGATGGAATCCTACACGAGGAGCCCGCAAATCTGACACCTAATTTATTAAAATATGCCAGTACTTACTTATCCATTATGTTGCTTCCGCATACGTAACCATCTGGGGCACAAAAAAAAACAAACATATTTAACATCTAAATCATTGCAATGATCGGAAATAACCGCAACAGAAAAAAAGCACAAAATCAGCAATTTGGACACTTAGGTGGTTCGTTTACCCTGGGATCCATGCAAATGGGAAATAACACAGTGAGTGTGAGCGCACCGGCACTGACAGTGAGTGTGAGCGCACCGGCACTGACAGTGAGTGTGAGCGCACCGGCACTGACAGTGAGTGTGAGCGCAGCGGCACTGACAGTGAGTGTGAGCGCACCGGCACTGACAGTGAGAGTGAGCGCACCGGCACTGACAGTGAGAGTGAGCGCACCGGCACTGACAGTGAGTGTGTGTGTGCACCCGTCTGGCTCCTGCAGTCTCACGCACCACATTGCAGCTTACTTATACTGTTGTCTTTCAGATTCCAATTTTCTAGTTGGTATTCAGCACCAGGCACGCCTTGGTGGATTACTGTACCGCAGAAAAAATATGGATTATAAGGAATAACTCGCTCACTTACGTATTCTATAAATTAATAGTGCACCGGAGATCAGGAAACGCTGTAATAAATCTTATCAGAGGCATCCGCTTCTTCCGCCTCCTGCACTGATTATTTCATTCTCAAAATTCTCAATTTCACTGTAAAATGTGTCCTCATTGAATGCAAACTTTCCTATTACTGAGCTAGGAGATGACAATTGGTGCTCATAAAGTTCTATGTACAGATGTAATTGCTTCAGGAGAGCTTGAAGAGGAATGTCCGTGTCACCCCTGGCTCCTCCCCTATATATCTGTGTCGCCTCTAGCTTCTCCCCTCTATGTCTGTGTCACCCCTGGCTCCTCCCCTATATATCTGTGTCACCTCTGGCTCCTCTCTAAATCTCTGTGTCATCTCTAGCTCCTCCCCTCTATGTCTGTGTCACCTCTGGCTCCTCCCCTATATGTCTGTGTTGCCTCTAGCTCCTCCCCTCTATGTCTGCGTCACCTCTGGCTCCTCGCCTCTATGTCTGTGTCACCTCTGGCTCCTCTCTAAATGTCTATGTCATCTCTGGCTCCTCCCCTCTATGTCTGTGCCACCTCTGGCTCCTCCCCTATATGTCTGTCACCTCTAGCTCCTTCCATCTATGTCTGTGTCACCTCTGACTCCTCGCCTTTATGTCTATGTCACCTGTAGCTCCACTCTTATATGTCTGTGTCACTTCTAGCTCCTTCCCTCTATGTCTGTGTCACTTCTAGCTCCTCCCCTCTATGTGTGTCACCTCCAGCTCCTCCCCTCTATCTCTGTGTCACCTCTAGCTCCTCCCCTCTATGTCTGTGTTGCTTCTGTAGTGACCCAGTCCAGAGTGTGTCTGTCACTTTAAGTAATACTGAATTGTGAGTAGCTTCTGTACACTACTGCTCACTCTCTAACTGGCGCTCTACATTATTTATTTGTGAGCTGTAATTCTCCATTTCTAGTCACCTTCATTTTAGATGCAATGCATTTCTCGTTTGCTGTGTTCTGTCGCCATCTAATGGTGAAAGTGTACAATGACTAAATTATTCTTTTGTAAGGATCTGAGATGAGAATTCGGTCTCCTATTGGCCAGCTCCTAGTCACATGGTCAATAGGAGGAGCTGTTTTTCCAGGCAAGTCTAGAATGTTCTTTAGTCTGAAGGATGCCTTCAGGGAGAGCAGAACCCACGTAGAGGAGGTTTTTACCTCAAGATCTCCTGCAGGCGTAAAAGCCTGAGTTCCCTCTAACCTGTACAGAAATCATTCTATTGCTGACAGGATTCACCACCACTAAAGAATTGCTGACAGGATTCAGCACATCTAAAGAATTGCTGACAGGATTCACCACATCTAAAGAATTGCTGACAGGATTCACCACATCTAAAGTCTTTATGACAGGATTCACCACAGTTTCTACATTCACCTATAAGTACTTGTGCACGTGCCGTGACACACTGTGGAGATAACCCCAAGTACAGGTCTGTAACCTCTAATTGCTGCGTCTACCTCCCTCTGTAAAATACCAAAAGACATTGTCCAGTGTTCTTAAAGCTCCAGAACCCCAATCACATCTCAGCATCTAAGTGTGAACTGTAATTGCCGTCAACGACCCATGAGAGACTGTTCCTTATTTGTTCCAAGTTATAATTCCCGTTCCTGCTGAAGTAAAAGCAACTGTTATCCCCGAGACCGGGGTGTGTCATAATTCCTTCGGCTGCGGACACCGTGTGGGGGTGGATAGCTGGGAACCTTCAGCCTATATAACCGTGTCGCCTCTCTATCTCCTCTCCTCTATTTCACCTTTAGTTTCTCCCCTAAATTGCTGTGTTGCCTTTAGCTCCTCCCCTCTGTGTATGTGTTGCCTCTAGCTTCTCCCCTTTATGAACGTGTCATCTGTAGCTCCTCCCTTATATGTCTGTATAGCCTCTGGCTCCTCCCCTATATGCTTTAGTCGCCTCTAGCTCCTCCCCTATATGGTTATTACACTTCTAGCTCCGCCCCCTCCATAGAATTTTAGAAGCACCAACTCTTATCTCAGTAATGTGAAAATCGGTCATCACTGAATGCAAATTTTACATATGAAATTAAGAGTGAAAAATCAATCCAGAAAGTGCAAGAAGTAGATTTCCCTGATAAGTTATACAGTGCTCATCATAAATGAGTACACCCCCTAAGACTTTAATCAATATCTCACTGAACCCAAGAACAATTGCTAACATTTTGACAAGACTGAGCTTCAAAGAAAACATTTTTCCCCCATAACAATCCAGCAAGGTGAATTATAGAACCCTCATTACAAAATCTTTATTTTAACTCAAAAATCAGTACACCCCACATCCAAAACTACTATATCTAGTATTTTGTATGACCTCCATGATCTGTAATGTAGTAGGTAACAACATTAATCTTTGTCCATTCTTTATAATGATCTCTTCTCATGGATGCCGGATGGAGAATGATGACAACTTGTCTCCAGACCTCCCCATAGGTGTCCGGTGGTCAGATCAGGAAACACTTAGGCTGGTTTCACATTTGCGTTTTTTTTCGCGGTAATTTAGCGCTAAATAGCGCATGCGTTTTTTCCCTATACTTTGCATGGGATGCGCTTATGTGCGCATACACATGCGTTTGTGCGCTTTTTACCGCGCATGCGTTTTTTTGCGGTATGCGCTCGGGCGCACAAAATGCAACTTGTTGCATTTTTTGTGCGTCCGATTTGCCTCAAAAAAACGCATGCGCGCGCAATGCGTTTTTTTACAGCAAGACACCCATTATAAGTCTATGGTGAGCATATGTGCGCATTGGCATGCTTATGTATGCGTTTTTTTGCACATGCGTTTTTTTTTTTTACCATTAGTTTAGACAATGGAATTTAGGGGTTTGGGTAAAGTTAGGGTTAGTTAAGGGGGTTTAGGGTTAGGGTTAGGGTCAGGGTTAGGGTTAAGTATGGTTTGGTTAAGGGTTAGGGTCAGGGTTAGGGTTAGGGTTAGGGTTAGGGTCAGGGTTAGGGTCAGGGTTAGGGTTAGGGTTAGGGTCAGGGTTAGGGTTAAGGTTAGGGTTAGGGTTAAGGTTAGTTAGGGTTTGGGTTAGGGTTAAGTATGGTTTGGTTAAGGGTTAGGGTCAGGGTTAGGGTTAAGTATGGTTTGGTTAAGGGTCAGGGTTAGGGTTAGGGTTAGGGTTAGGGTTAAGGTTAGTTAGTGTTTGGGTTAGGGTTAAGTATGGTTTGGTTAAGGGTTAGGGTCAGGGTTAGGGTTAAGTATGGTTTGGTTAAGGGTCAGGGTTAGGGTTAGGGTTAGGGTTAGGGTCAGGGTTAGGGTTAGGGTCAGGGTTAGGGTCAGGGTTAGGGTTAGGGTTAAGGTTAGTTAGGGTTTGGGTTAGGGTTAAGTATGGTTTGGTTAAGGGTTAGGGTCAGGGTTAGGGTTAAGTATGGTTTGGTTAAGGGTCAGGGTTAGGGTTAGGGTCAGGGTTAGGGTTAGGGTTAGGGTTAAGGTTAGTTAGGGTTTGGGTTAGGGTTAAGTATAGTTTGGTTAAGGGTTAGGGTCAGGGTTAGGGTTAAGTATGGTTTGGTTAAGGGTTAGGGTTAGGGTCAGGGTTAGGGTTAGTAAAGTCATGGTTTGGGTTAGTGTGAGGGGCCACCTAATGTTGGAAAAAAACGCAAACGCGGTAAAAACACACTAAAAACGCATACAAACGCATAAAAACGCTGCGTTTTTTTCATGCATGCTCATAAAAATGCTTGAAAAAAACGCAGCAGTTGTATGCTTTTGTATGCGTTTTTCAATGCGTTTTTTTGCGGGACAAACGCGCTGCAAAAAAAAGCAAGTGTGAAACAGGCCTTAGCCACTGAGTCACTGTCACCCGGCTCTTCAGAAATGCAACAGATGTGTGTTGTGTATCTCCCCTTTTATAGTCATCCGTTGGCCGCACGCCTGTTTGATGAAGAATTAGACTGATCTGTAGGTGAATTCTTGATAATTAGAGTTTTGTAGCCTAAGCTTTAGCTTTTATTGGGGTGCACTCATTTTTGCAAAATAGTCTTGAATGAATTTGGAAGGAAAATTACTTTTTTAGGTGCAAAATAACAAATCTTGTTTGCAATCAACGGCCGACATTTGTGGGAATATTCTGTAGCATGGCACCCCATAGAAAATGTGGATTCTGACAAATCTGTTGGGGGTGTACTCATTTATGCAGAGCTATTTATTAAAAAATTGCTTATTTTCTTGTGTGCTAATGATTTATTACATAAAAATTATACCGACTTTTGAATTTGGTTTGGACCTTCCATCATATCATCATCACTTTTGATCATAATTTATCGGTGAGGGGATCCCCCCGGCTCTGGTCTGAACCTCTGCCCTTTGTCCTGCATTGGGTGTACTTACATTTTCCCTCATTATTTTTACATAGAAACGTATTGTCATTTCCATGTTGTATCACGCTCAGCGTTTCTCCGGGCTTCAGGGAGAGATCCTTGGATCCCCACTTCTTCGTTGTCAGATTCATTACAACTTGGACTGTTGACAACACTCGAATTTCACCTGTGAACTGCAGAACAGAAGCTTTATATTACACCGGTGTACCCAGAATTAAGGAAGGGGGAATAACTCTTTCTGGGCATTTTATGATTTGCATTTTTCTCTCTGCAGACTAAATCTATAATTTTCAGTTGTCTCTGAGCTAGTGGGTGGAGACCAAATGCTATTATGTCTCCCATACAAAACACACAGAGACATGAGGGATTCCTGCTCTTCTATATCTATGTAGCCACACGTACATAAGCAGCAGCAGCATCGATGGCATTATACAACAATTCTGAGAAGAGTAGCTGTGAATCCAGCTCAAATGTGTCGTAAAAAAAAATGTTTCTAGAACACACTATGTAGGATATCATGTATCAGTTCTGAACAGTTTAGCTTTGAACTTAGTACCAGGGTGCGGTAAATACTTACTAGAAAGCAGTAGCAATGAGTATTTTATACAGTAGTACTGAGCAGTGTAGCTATGAGGTCAGCACTGGGATGAGCTAAAAACTAAAGGCAGCAGTATGGATGACAATATACAACAATAAAGAGCAGTGTAGGTGTGAATTCAGCTCTGGGGTGTAATCAAAGACTAGAAAGCAGCATGTAGGATATTATATAGAACTTTTGAACAGTGTAGCTGTGAATTCAGCATGAACAAAATACTAGAAAGCAGCGACATGATTTACATTATACAACAATAAAAGAGCAGTGTAATTGTGAATTCAGCTCTGCGGCTATATCAAACACTTACCAAAAAGCAGCAAGTAGAATATCATATAGCGGTTCTGAACAGTGTAGCTGTGAATTCAGCACTGGGTTCAGCTACATACTTTCTAACAAACAGCAGCATGCAGGAAATTATACAATAGTACTGGTCAGAGTGGTTGACAGCTTTGGGGTGCGATAATGCACTTACTGAGCTGCAGCTCAGAAAACTTAACACAGCAGTGCTGAGCAAAGTATTTGTTAATTCAGCTCTGGGGTGTGATAAAACGTTAGAAAAAAAGCAGCAGCAGGGAGGACATTGCACAGCAATACTGTACTGCTACTCCAAAGACATACAGATAGCGGATTTAGATTGTGAGCCATAACGGGGACAGTGATGATGATGTCTGTAAAGCGCTATGGAATTAAAGTTGCTATATAACTGAGATAAAAAAAATACTGAACAGTGTAGCTGGGAATCCAGTTATGGGTTCACATAAAACACTTACTGGAAAGAAGCAGCATGGAAGAGATTATAAATTAGAATATAGCACTGGGATAAGCTAAACACTTACTAGAAAACAGCAGCTCAATCTGTCTCTCTACCTTCCTATTTATTTATGCAGTGTTTAACTCTATAGCTCCTCTACCTCCCCCCCACAAACACACACTCCTTGGCAAAAATAAGGGAGTGAGACAATTTCAGTCTTTTCTAAGTGGCCCAGTGAAACTCTCGAAGACAGACTGGTTGCTGTCATGTCAGTGATTCACACAGCTTGTAAGCGCAGCCCTACTCATGGCGTGCACCGCTCTGCTTCTCCCAGGGTCTAACCGTCTCTCTGGGCTGCCTCTTGCAGATACTTGGAGCACTACTACTAATTCCACCTGTTGCTGAAAGTCTCCACACGGCTCTAGCGAAGACCATGTAAGCACTTAGTTATGCCCCTCCAGTGTAAGCCCAGCTCGTGGCCCAGTGGGTCCACACCCACCACCGTCACAGTTGCTTTGCCTGTGCACTTTTTTCTATGACACCAGTGCTGGTGACAGAGAAGGGTAACTCGGCAGTTATGTGAAGTTCACAGTCCCACGATCCTTGCAGCAGGAACTGTAACGACATATAATTACCTTGAATTTTTTCCTGAATTCTTTTTCCTCTTTTTTTATCCTTTTCAGGGTCTGTAGGTCGGGGGACTTCCTGACGATAGAGTCTCTTGAGGCTACTGATAAACTGAAAGGAATACAAAATATAATGATGGCCGGAGTCACCGTTACTTTTCATAAATTGCAACTGAGATTAGGCAATGTCCTCATATATATCTGACCCTTCATCTCTGGCACTGACGCTGCTCTCGCACATTCGTCTTACCTGCTCTCTGTTGGAGGCGGTGGGAAATCACTGGAGGCCACATCATCGTAAACGTCACTTTCTGCTCAAAGAAAGGGCCAAAATGTTATCTCTGGGCACAACATAATCATTGTAATGTCAGCTCTGCCACATCTGTGCACAAAACGGCAGGTTGTATTGTAGAGGATTGGATTAACATTTGGAAAGAAGGAAAAACATTTAAAGAGGAACTACCGTCCTGATCAACTGTAGCTAGTTTTTGCTCTTATCCCCGATGCTCTCCTGAGTTTTCTGTTTTTTATTTCTTTAAAATCCGCCATATGGTTTCAGAGATAATGGCCTTTTTACTTAATGCTCTTTTCATGATCTTTTCAAGGGGGCGTGGCTCACAAGATATTTATACAAGGCACGCCCCCGAGGAGCCTGTGAGCGATTAGCACTAATTTAATAGGGACATATCTCCTGAAATGTAATGCCGATTTAAAAATTACAAAAAGCGGAATTCTCAGTGGAGTAATGGGAATAAAATAAGAGTGAAAACTGGTGTCTGGCCCTGTATGAATCTACCTATCTATCATCTTTCTCAGTGCTGGGTCGAGGGGTAGGCAGGGTATTTCCCACTTAGGGCTCTGTCTCTTACCTCCACAAGGGGGGCCCAGTTTGGGGAGAAAAAAAGTGACATGGCTGAATGCATGAGGCCACCCAGCATCTTATTCCTGCCGCAGACATTCAGCACTGTGATGGCTGGGATGCGGGCACACAGTGGCATAGTGTCAGTCCTCCCTGACACCGCTCCCCCCTCTCCGATTTGCGCCCCAGCCATCAGATGCAAATACAAATGATGTGAGCACTGTACCGCCTGGGACAGGGGCAGAGTAGCTGTAATCAGCTCCCTGCCCTGCGGAGATCTCCAGCAGAATGCAGGCCACTTCCGGCCGTAGTTGTACTGGAGAAGGGAATGGTGGCGAGTCTCAGAGAAGCTGCGTTGTGGGATAAGGATCCCTAGGACCAGTTGAATCTGTTGAAATAGGGACAGTCCAGGCGGAACAGAGACTGTCTCACATGAGGCACTGTGTGAATGGAAGCACTATTGGAGGGTGGAGAAACGAATGAACGTAGCCTTAAAGGCTTGTTTCCATCTTCAGAGATGGGTAAAATTGAAAAATGTTTGTAAAAACAATCAACTTTCCAATTTGTCATTTAATAATATTTACCAGACCTGATAATTAAAATTGTATTTTTTTTTGTGGTTTACAGCAGTGACGAATCATGTGGCAGTCTTCCCTAGCCATTTCCAGCTGATCTTGTAAACTCTGCTCTGAAGCCGGCCACGATCGCTGAGTCGTGTTTTTAGCTCCCGATTTTGCTCAGCTTCAGTGCCCCTGTGCTCCTCTGCTGCTGCAGAGACAAAAGTGACTCTGCCTGCAGTATGGTTTAGCGCACAGCTTGGTCAGGCGGTGCAGATCTGAGCTGTCAAGCAAGCAGGAGCACACTATCTCAAGCAGGAGGCAGGGAAGCAGTATGCTCCTGAACCGTAATCATGAGGCAACTGCTAAATTTGCAACATTCCCATGTAAAGTAAGCAGAAAGTTACTTACCAAGAGTCGAGTTTCCCCTGTGAACATATAGAGAGTTTTTATATTAATATAATGATAGTGATTGCGCTAATGTAATAAATATTTTCTGACATTACAAAATACCTGATTAACACCAGCGCCCATTACATCATGCTACTGTAATCAGCACAAAAGAGCTGAAGATGCCGGGACGCGGCTGTAGGGCAGGATGCGGCACGGACAGAAATGGAAGCGCCGGAGAGAGGCGAGCATCATTTTTAAATTTTATTCAAAATTTTATTTTAATCCCTTCCTTGCCCTTTAGAATCCAGTAAATTCTATCTTTGCCTCATTCATGTAAATCCCAAAATTCAGATTTGTCGGATTTCATTCATTTTGGGCAATTCTAAATTAATTTGATTCATCTTTATAATTGGCTCATGCGGTCAACACCCAAAAAAAGGGGGGGGGGAAATGAAAATACAAAATCTTATTTATTTTTTTTTATTATGGCCCTTCCTCCAAAAAAATGCAACAAAAAGCAATCAAAATGTTGTTTCTGCCCCGAAATGGTACAAATAAAAACTACTGCACCGCACACGCAAAAACAAAACAAAAACACAAAATGTCGCACGGCTTCATCGACGGTTAAATGGAGAAATTTCAGGTCTACAAAAATTGGGACACAAACCAAATTTAAATTTTTTTTTTTTTTTTACAAATTTCGGAATTTTTTAAGCTACTAAAACAATGAAAAACTATAAAAGTTTGTTGTCGGCGTAATTGCGCCGACCCAGAGAATCATTTTTACTGCACGATGAGCGGCGTAATATATATATTAGAAGAATGGGAATATAGAAGAGCAAAAAATAAAAATTGGCTCCAAATGGGGTAAAAAACTAAAAGGAGGTAAAATGAACTTTTTTAATTGTCACTTAGCAACGAATCAGTGAAAAACAGATGTGTGAATGGTTCCACTAAACTTTATAGGTCTGTGTGCTAGACATGGACGGCATATTGAAAAACTGATATACGAGTACTGTAATCCCTTAAAGGGTTATACTCCAATTTTCATGAATGGGTATGGGGCGGATTCAGCTTGTAAAAACAAGCACTTTTGTAATTTATTGTTTATTAAAATGAATCCCGGTTCTTGAGATATCCACTGTTTTATTTTCAGTTTGTTGCCTTGGAGACCGACCACTGCTGCTAGTCAGCGGAACACGCACAGTGCTTACAAGCTCCTTTCTAATGAACTTATAAGCGCTGTTTTGAAGCTCAGAATCACTGGAGGTCGCTGCTAACTCCTAATCCTGGCCAGATTTAACGCACTGATGGCAAATAAGATAGCAGCGGTGGTCGGTCTCCTAGGCAACGAGTTGAAAAGAAAAGTGTTGATATCGCAAGAACGGATGAAAATTTTAACAAGCAGTAAATTGCAAAAGTGTTTGTTTTTGCAAGCTCTATCGAAACATATTAATTTGGGAAATCTTTACACAACCAGGACTGACTTGTAACCTCTGGAAGTGAGCAGTGAAGGTTACTGCTGAATGACAGCAAGCAGAGATCTTTTAGTAAACGCATGAAACTGAGATATTCATATTAATTACGGCAGCATGAACGTAAGAACGAGAGCATAGACGTAAGCAAAATCATCAAGGGAGTATGGAAATGGTGTCACAACCAAGTCGAAGATCACAGGAGGGGAACAAGCAGTTAGTAGAATCACAGACGTCAAAGGTGGGAAGATTGGGAAATTCTAAATTCCACCTTCACGGCAAATTGTTTCTGCATTTTAAAGGGGTATTCTGGCCCCACTCACATCCAGATCAGGAGGTGAGAATGGCCGTTGTCTTCATATCGAAGTCTAGAGGCTCCTTTAAATTCTAAAAGAATCAACATTTCACGAAAATTTTATAAATTTACCTATGTGTCTCCATGGTAACAGACTACAAACGAGCCCTGTGTAGTCAGATCTTGCAATAATGTACTTTAGCCTCCACAGAAGCCCCTGTACCTCCCAAATGCTTCATGTGATGCCAACCACAAATGTCCCTAAAAGTGTCACAAATAACCTAGCTAATTCCGCTGCCTCAATACAAAATCTCCACCCACTTAGGTATGACTGCTGCCTCTGCATCCCCTATACCTGCACCCCTGACTGCTACCTCTGCACCCCTGACTGTTACCTCTGCACCCCCTATACCTGCACCCCTGACTGTTACCTCTGCACCCCCTATACCTGCACCCCCTGACTGCTACCTTTGCACCCCCTATACCTGCACCCCCTGACTGCTACCTCTGCACCCCTGACTGTTACCTCTGCACCCCCTATACCTGCACCCCTGACTGTTACCTGTGCACCCCCTATACCTGCACCCCCTGACTGCTACCTTTGCACCCCCTATACCTGCACCCCTGACAGCTACCTCTGCACCCCCTATACCTGCACCCCTGACTGTTACCTCTGCACCCCCTATACCTGCACCCCCTGTTACCTCTGCACCCCCTATACCTGCACCCCCTGACTGCTACCTCTGCACCCCCTATACCTGCACTCAGGTAAAGACTGGGGCTGAAATTCAGCTCTGGAATTTGAAATCACACAGGCCCGTGCTGTGTCCGTCCCCAGGCATCAGATGGGATACATTACTAATATTACCCTGGATGGATGAAAGCAAGAGTTACTACAAGACCAATATTTCTAATGATACCTGTGGCCTGCTGGGGTGAGTGATGGAGTCAGCGACTTTGTGCTCCGCCACAACTCTTAACAGTATAGGTGTCTTGCGAACAGGGTTTCTGCTAACAACATAGCAGACAAGGCGGACTACGAGCAGACAGGCCCTTCGGCATTTTCCAGAATTGCCAGATGGCCAGTCCAGCCCTGCCTGCACTCCTGACTCTTACCTCTGCACCCCTATACATCCACCCCTGACTATTTCCTCTGCACCCCCTGTACCTGCACCCCTGACTGTCTCCTCTGCACCCCCTATACATGCACCCCTGACTGTCTCCTCTGCACCCCTATACCTGAACCCCTGACTTTTACCTCTGTACCCCTATACATGCACCCCTGACTGTCTCCTCTGCACCCCCTATACCTGCACCCCTGACTTTTACTTCTGCACCCCTATACATGCACCCCTGACTGTCTCTGCACCCCCTATACCTGCACCCCTGACTTTTACCTCTGCACCCCTATACCTGCACCCCTGACTTTTACCTCTGCACCCCCTATACCTGCACCCCTGACTTTTACCTCTGCACCCCTATACATGCACCCCTGACTGTCTCTGCACCCCCTATACCTGCACCCCTGACTTTTACCTCTGCACCCCTATACCTGCACCCCTGCCCTTTACCTCTGCACCCCTATACATGCACCCCTGACTGTCTCCTCTGCACCCCCTATACCTGCACCCCTGACTTTTACCTCTGCACCCCTATACCTGCACCCTCCCTCATGGTGAGACACAGACTAGACCCTCTTGCTTCTGGAGTTTCCTGAGCAGTGCAGCTGTGAGTGCCCTATATTTTATGGTCAGTGACCTCCCCGGTCAGTAGTTTAGGGTCAGTCCGGTTTGTCATGTCTCCTCATTTGCATGATTTTATCATTCTGTTAGGAAGCTTGTAATAATGATTTCCGCAGGGTTAATCTGATAGGTAAGCGTGTGATTAACAGCAGATTGATTGGCATTGATTGGGCGCTGCTGGGCGCTATGACCGGTGATTAGTGCTGGGCGCTGTCTGTTAGCGGAACTGTTCCCGGGGAGAAGTATTTTTTAGCTCTTACAGTTCTTCGTTCTCTTCTTGTTCTGTTTTCTCGTGCACAGTTTTCTTTTTGTCAGTTCCTTTCCTCTTCTTAAAGAGCCCCCAGAGCGATGGGCCGCTTTTCTCTTCCTCCTGCGGTGCGGAGCTTTATAGTGTGCAGCGTTCAGTTCAGAAAGACAGAAGGTAAGTTTGGTGCAAAACAGAGGAACGCCGTCACCTGTATGACTGGACTACACCGCGCTGCTGCGAATCCACCTAGTTTTGGCTAAGGACCTCCTGACTTCCTGCCCAGGTGTCCAGTCAATGACTACTTGTCGATACCTACAAGAAGTTTTCTGGAATACATGTAAATTTCTGTAACTTTCTAAAAAACTTTGGTCCCAATTCACCATTTGCCTTTTTTTTAAGTCACATTTATTTTTCGTCTTGTGGTATTTGTTATTTTTTTGCACCAAATTCTTCAAAATGGCGCAAACGATTCATAAATTTCTGCTCAAAAAGTAGCAAAATTTGCATTGAGATAAAAACAAATATCAGATATCGATAAAATCACTCTGGGGAGGACTAGAGCACATTTCAGTAAAAATTTGACTTTTTAAAAGACTCTATTAATGAATCAGCCGAAAACATCTGGAGATTCATAATGACGAACATACAGAAAAACAGGCGACTGCGGGACACAGGGTTAGAAAAAAGGTGGAAATTAACAACACCAAAAAATGTTGCAAATGCAAAAAGGAATCAGAGCAGTAACCCTGTACATGGCTGAGAGGTGGATACATTGTATCCAGTGCAGACAATGCTCTGTGACTCCAGACTGATACAGTGTATCCAGTGCAGACAATGCTCTGTGACTCCAGACTGATACACTGTATCCAGGGCAGACAATGCTCTGTGACTCCAGACTGATACAATGTATCCAGTGCAGACAATGCTCTGTGACTCCAGACTGATACAATGTATCCAGTGCAGACAATGCTCTGTGACTCCAGACTGATACAATGTATCCAGTGCAGGCAATGCTCTGTGACTCCAGACAGATACAATGTATCCAGTGCAGACAATGCTCTGTGACTCCAGACTGATACATTGTATCCAGTGCAGACAATGCTCTGTGACTCCAGATTGATACATTGTATCCAGTGCAGACAATGCTCTGTGACTCCAGACTGATACACTGTATCCAGGGCAGACAATGCTCTGTGACTCCAGACTGATACACTGTATCCAGGGCAGACAATGCTCTGTGACTCCAGACTGATACACTGTATCCAGTGCAGACAATGCTCTGTGACTCCAGACTGATACAATGTATCCAGTGCAGACAATGCTCTGTGACTCCAGACTGATACAATGTATCCAGTGCAGGCAATGCTCTGTGACTCCAGACAGATACAATGTATCCAGTGCAGACAATGCTCTGTGACTCCAGACTGATACATTGTATCCAGTGCAGACAATGCTCTGTGACTCCAGATTGATACATTGTATCCAGTGCAGACAATGCTCTGTGACTCCAGACTGATACATTGTATCCAGTGCAGACAATGCTCTGTGACTCCAGACTGATTCAATGTATCCAGGGCAGACAATGCTCTGTGACTCCAGACTGATACATTGTATCCAGTGCAGACAATGCTCTGTGACTCCAGACTGATACAATGTATCCAGGGCAGACAATGCTCTGTGACTCCTGACTGACACAATGTATCCAGTTCAGACAATGCTCTGTGACTCCAGACTGATACACTGTATCTAGTGCAGACAATGCTCTGTGACTCCAGATTGATACAATGTATCCAGGGCAGACAATGCTCTGTGACTCCTGAGTGACACAATGTATCCAGTTCAGGCAATGCTCTGTGACTCCAGACTGATACACTGTATCCAGTGCAGGCAATGCTCCGTGACTCCAAACTGATACATTGTATCCAGTGCAGACAATGCTCCGTGACTCCAGACTAATACAATGTATCCAGTACAGACAATGCTCTGTGACTCCTGACTGATACATTGTATCCAGTGCAGACAATGCTCTGTGATTCCAGACTGATACAATGTATCCAGTGCAGACAATGCTCTGTGACTCCAGACTGATACATTGTATCCAGAGCAGACAATGCTCTGTGATTCCAGACTGATACAATGTATCCAGTGCAGACAATGCTCTGTGACTCCAGACTGATACATTGTATCCAGAGCAGACAATGCTCTGTGACTCCAGACTGATACAATGTATCCAGGGCAGACAACGCTCTGTGACTCCAGACTGATACATTGTATCCAGTGCAGACAATGCTCTGTGATTCCAGACTGATACAATGTATCCAGTGCAGACAATGCTCTGTGACTCCAGACTGATACATTGTATCCAGAGCAGACAATGCTCTGTGATTCCAGACTGATACATTGTATCCAGAGCAGACAATGCTCTGTGATTCCAGACTGATACATTGTATCCAGTGCAGACAATGCTCTGTGATTCCAGACTGATACAATGTATCCAGTGCAGACAATGCTCTGTGACTCCTGACTGATACATTGTATCCAGTGCAGACAATGCTCTGTGATTCCAGACTGATACAATGTATCCAGTGCAGACAATGCTCTGTGACTCCAGACTGATACATTGTATCCAGAGCAGACAATGCTCTGTGACTCCAGACTGATACAATGTATCCAGGGCAGACAACGCTCTGTGACTCCAGACTGATACATTGTATCCAGAGCAGACAATGCTCTGTGACTCCAGACTGATACAATGTATCCAGGGTAGACAACGCTCTGTGACTCCAGATTGATACATTGTATCCAGTGCAGTCAATGCTCTTTGTCTCCAGACTGATACATTGTATCCAGTGCGGACAATGCTCTGTGACTCCAGACTGATACATTGTATCCAGTGCGGACAATGCTCTGTGACTCCAGACTGATACATTGTATCCAGTGCAGAAAATGCTCTGTGACTCCAGACTGATACAATGTATCCAGTGCAGACAATGCTCTGTGACTCCAGACTAATACAATGTATCCAGTGCAGACAATGATCTGTGACTCCAGACTGATACAATGTATCCAGTGCAGACAATGATCTGTGACTCCAGACTGATACATTGTATCCAGGGCAGACAATGCTCTGTGACTCCAGACTGATACATTGTATCCAGTGCGGACAATGCTCTGTGACTCCAGACTGATACATTGTATCCAGTGCAGAAAATGCTCTGTGACTCCAGACTGATACAATGTATCCAGTGCAGACAATGCTCTGTGACTCCAGACTAATACAATGTATCCAGTGCAGACAATGATCTGTGACTCCAGACTGATACAATGTATCCAGTGCAGACAATGCTCGGTGACTCCAGACTGATACAATGTATCCAGTGCAGACAATGCTCTGTGACTCCAGACTGATATGATGTATCCAGTGCAGACAATGCTCTGTGACTCCAGACTGATACAATGTATCCAGTGCAGACAATGCTCTGTGACTCCAGACTGATACATTGTATCCAGTGCAGACAATGCTCTGTGACTCCAGACTGATACACTGTATCCAGTGCAGACAATGCTCTGTGACTCCAGACTGATAGAATGTATCCAGTTCAGACAATGCTCTGTGACTCCAGGCTGATACAATGTATCCAGTGCAGACAATGCTCTGTGACTCCAGACTGATACAATGTATCCAGTGCAGACAATGCTCTGTGACTCCAGACTGATACAATGTATCCAGTGCAGACAATGCTCTGTGACTCCAGACTGATACAATGTATCCAGTGCAGATACTGCTCTGTGACTCCAGACTGATACGATGTATCCAGTGCAGACAATGATCTGTGACTCCAGACTGATACAATGTATCCAGTGCAGACAATGCTCTGTGACTCCAGACTGATTCATTGTATCCAGTGCAGACAATGCTCTGTGACTCCAGACTGATACAATGTATCCAGTGCAGACAATGCTCTGTGACTCCAGACTGATACATTGTATCCAGTGCAGACAATGCTCTGTGACTCCAGACTGATACAATGTATCCAGTGCAGACAATGCTCTGTGACTCCAGACTGATACAATGTATCCAGTGCAGACAATGCTCTGTGACTCCAGACTGATACACTGTATCCAGTGCGGACAATGCTCTGTGACTCCAGACTGATACAGTGTATCCAGTGCAGACAATGATCTGTGACTCCAGACTGATACAATGTATCCAGTTCAGACAATGCTCTGTGACTCCAGACTGATACATTGTATCCAGTGCAGACAATGCTCTGTGACTCCAGACTGATACATTGTATCCAGTGCAGACAATGCTCTGTGACTCCAGACTGATACACTGTATCTAGTGCAGACAATGCTCTGTGACTCCAGACTGATACATTGTATCCAGTGCAGACAATGCTCTGTGACTCCAGACTGATACAATGTATCCAGTTCAGACAATGCTCTGTGACTCCAGACTGATACATTGTATCCAGTGCAGACAATGCTCTGTGACTCCAGACTGATACAGTGTATCCAGTGCAGACAATGCTCTGTGACTCCAGACTGATACATTGTATCCAGTGCAGACAATGCTCTGTGACTCCAGACTGATACATTGTATCCAGTGCAGACAATGCTCTGTGACTCCAGACTGATACAATGTATCCAGTGCAGACAATGCTCTGTGACTCCAGAGTGATACAATGTATCCAGTGCAGACAATGCTCTGTGACTCCAGACTGATACAATGTATCCAGTGCAGACAATGCTCTGTGACTCCAGACTGATACAGTGTATCCAGTGTAGACAATGCTCTGTGACTCCAGACTGATACATTGCATCCAGTGCAGACAATGCTCTGTGACTCCAGACTGATACAATGTATCCAGTGCAGACAATGATCTGTGACACCAGACTGACACATTGTATCCAGTGTAGACAATGCTCTGTGACTCCAGACTGATACATTGCATCCAGTGCAGACAATGCTCTGTGACTCCAGACTGATACATTGTATCCAGTGCAGACAATGCTCTGTGACACCAGACTGATACATTGCATCCAGTGTAGACAATGCTCTGTGACTCCAGACTGATACATTGTATCCAGTGCAGACAATGCTCTGTGACACCAGACTGACACATTGTATCCAGTGCAGACAATGCTCTGTGACTCCAGACTGATACAGTGTATCCAGTGCAGACAATGCTCTGTGACTCCAGACTGATACAGTGTATCCAGTGCAGACAATGATCTGTGACACCAGACTGACACATTGTATCCAGTGTAGACAATGCTCTGTGACTCCAGACTGATACATTGCATCCAGTGCAGACAATGCTCTGTGACACCAGACTGACACATTGTATCCAGTGCAGACAATGCTCTGTGACTCCAGACTGATACATTGCATCCAGTGTAGACAATGCTCTGTGACTCCAGACTGACACATTGTATCCAGTGCAGACAATGCTCTGTGACACCAGACTGACACATTGTATCCAGTGCAGACAATGCTCTGTGACTCCAGACTGATACAGTGTATCCAGTGCAGACAATGCTCTGTGACTCCAGACTGATACATTGTATCCAGTGCAGACAATGATCTGTGACACCAGACTGACACATTGTATCCAGTGCAGACAATGCTCTGTGACTCCAGACTGACACATTGTATCCAGTGCAGACAATGCTCTGTGACTCCAGACTGACACATTGTATCCAGTGTAGACAATGCTCTGTGACTCCAGACTGATACATTGCATCCAGTGCAGACAATGCTCTGTGACACCAGACTGACACATTGTATCCAGTGCAGACAATGCTCTGTGACTCCAGACTGACACATTGTATCCAGTGCAGACAATGCTCTGTGACTCCAGACTGACACATTGTATCCAGTGTAGACAATGCTCTGTGACTCCAGACTGATACATTGCATCCAGTGCAGACAATGCTCTGTGACTCCAGACTGATACAGTGTACCCAGTGCAGACAATGCTCTGTGACACCAGACTGACACATTGTATCCAGTGTAGACAATGCTCTGTGACTCCAGACTGATACATTGTATCCAGTGCAGACAATGCTCTGTGACTCCAGACTGATACAATGTATCCAGTGCAGACAATGCTCTGTGACTCCAGAGTGATACAATGTATCCAGTGCAGACAATGCTCTGTGACTCCAGACTGATACAATGTATCCAGTGCAGACAATGCTCTGTGACTCCAGACTGATACAGTGTATCCAGTGTAGACAATGCTCTGTGACTCCAGACTGATACATTGCATCCAGTGCAGACAATGCTCTGTGACTCCAGACTGATACAATGTATCCAGTGCAGACAATGATCTGTGACACCAGACTGACACATTGTATCCAGTGTAGACAATGCTCTGTGACTCCAGACTGATACATTGCATCCAGTGCAGACAATGCTCTGTGACTCCAGACTGATACATTGTATCCAGTGCAGACAATGCTCTGTGACACCAGACTGATACATTGCATCCAGTGTAGACAATGCTCTGTGACTCCAGACTGATACATTGTATCCAGTGCAGACAATGCTCTGTGACACCAGACTGACACATTGTATCCAGTGCAGACAATGCTCTGTGACTCCAGACTGATACAGTGTATCCAGTGCAGACAATGCTCTGTGACTCCAGACTGATACAGTGTATCCAGTGCAGACAATGATCTGTGACACCAGACTGACACATTGTATCCAGTGTAGACAATGCTCTGTGACTCCAGACTGATACATTGCATCCAGTGCAGACAATGCTCTGTGACACCAGACTGACACATTGTATCCAGTGCAGACAATGCTCTGTGACTCCAGACTGATACATTGCATCCAGTGTAGACAATGCTCTGTGACTCCAGACTGACACATTGTATCCAGTGCAGACAATGCTCTGTGACACCAGACTGACACATTGTATCCAGTGCAGACAATGCTCTGTGACTCCAGACTGATACAGTGTATCCAGTGCAGACAATGCTCTGTGACTCCAGACTGATACATTGTATCCAGTGCAGACAATGATCTGTGACACCAGACTGACACATTGTATCCAGTGCAGACAATGCTCTGTGACTCCAGACTGACACATTGTATCCAGTGCAGACAATGCTCTGTGACTCCAGACTGACACATTGTATCCAGTGTAGACAATGCTCTGTGACTCCAGACTGATACATTGCATCCAGTGCAGACAATGCTCTGTGACACCAGACTGACACATTGTATCCAGTGCAGACAATGCTCTGTGACTCCAGACTGATACAGTGTACCCAGTGCAGACAATGCTCTGTGACACCAGACTGACACATTGTATCCAGTGTAGACAATGCTCTGTGACTCCAGACTGATACATTGCATCCAGTGCAGACAATGCTCTGTGAACGAAACACATCAGAAGCAGCTGTACAGATATGTGGCGCAAAATGAACTTGGAGCAAAGTTAGAAATGTTCAAAATCCAAATAATAAAGGCGCAAAAAAGAAAGATGAATCTGGGCAAAGTCTATTCGAGAGTTATAGAATTTTGACATCTGTTTGCCATACTACAGACTACTTCTAGCTGCTGCACAGACTTGTTTTAGGTTCTTCCACCCTGGTATTAGAATATATAAGAGAAGGCTAATAAAATTACAGGGATGGGAAGCATTGTACATTATGTTAGATGTCAGCTAGACAACGTAGATGAGGTTTAAAGGGGACACTGTACCCAAAACCCGCTAAGATTTGCCATGCATTAATGGGGTTTACCCCAATGATGGCATATTGGTAGGACATGCAAATCAAAGAGGTCTGACTTGCAGGCTTGCGACCACAGGGACCTTGAACAATTACAAGTCTTAAGATGTTGAGGTCCCAATGGAATTTTCTTAGTATAGCGCCCTCTCCTGTCTAGTGGCTCCTCAGAGTATTACATCTCTGCATATTTTAAGTAAATCATAATTCTCTGCTTCTATCATTCAGATTATATTTTTGGGGGGGTCAATCGTAGAGGTATCAATGTGGCCAAATATAACTCAAAGACAGATCAGCACTTGGACACAGTGTGGTCGTGTTCGGGTGCAACATTTTGCTTAAAGCTAGGATAACAAAACAGCTGCATGGCCGCTACCTGGACAGCCCCTTTACAAATAGAGGCCCCTACTGAGCAGTGGAAGCCCCCACAATTTGATGTTATGTGTGAGTGAATCATTGAAGGGTTTCCCCTCCTCTGTTATCTGTTGTCCCCCTTGTAAGTCAAAGCAACTTTTGTGATACCCTGTAATAATGGGGGTCCTAGCAGCCGGACCCCTCTTGTCAATGGGCTGTGGTTTTTACGGTACCATGGCCACTAAGTCATGTAGGAAAGGGTGGTCCGATGTAAAGACTCCCATACCGTCAGATGAATGTACTGCTCCTTACCTGTCGGGAGAGTCATCGTCAACATCGTTATAGATATCGTCATCGTCGGGCGGTGGCGGCGGAAAATCTGGAGAAATAAGTAATAAGTGTATAGAAGGAAGAAACCTGCGGGAAATACTGTACCCGCAACTGTACGGCATAAATGATCAGATATATTGTGGGACATTGCAGTCCATAGGTAACAAAGATATGTAAAGTACGTACATGAATTTGCACTGACGCTGTGACTGAAATGAGAAGAAACAATGATATGGTAAAGTTATTAAAAAAAAAACTAATAAAAAGCTAACTAAAGATATAATAATACCGCCACACTGTGCATATGAAATGCCGCCACACGGTGAACACATAATAATGTAGTAGAGCTGCCGACCAAGAGTGCTACAGAATTCCATCATTTGGGCGCCGGAGGGGAGAGTATTAACGCTTCGCATTAGTGGTAAAGTAAAGGTTATGACGGTATTAATTTGTCATAAATCTGGCGGTGTAGGATACGAAAGGGGCGACCGGGCCATTATTATTTGTTGTCATTTTTTGCTTCTGGTTCTTCCTCCTCTTTTTCCAAATGCCATCACGATTTAGTTTTCCGTCCCCATCGCCGTACGAGGTTTTTTTTTTCTTTTGCAGTTTTGTACGACGTCGTTCACTTTACCACGACGTCGTTCACTGAATTTTTTTTTCTTTCCCGCCAGTGGTTTTGGGTTTTGCTTTAACGATGTTTATAACGACACCAATTCTCCAGGTCAGGATGATTTTGGCGACACTAAACTTTTATAGTTTATTTTAGCAATTAAAATATTCAGAAGTTTTTTTTCAAAAATAAATAAAATACTTTTGGTTTGTGTCGCCGTCTTCCGAGACCTTTGAACCTTTTGACCTCTTCTTTTCCTTTGATGGCGGTGTTTTTTGTGCGCCGAGCTGTGGTTTTTTCTTTTGGGGATATTTTTGGTTCATACCACATTTTAATAACTTTTTATAGTTTTTTTTTTTTTGAGGGGGGGAGGGGGGAGGCGGGAGAAAATGCAGCGACCCAAAACGGTTAATCCTGACATTTTTAACATGGTTTACTTTATGGCATTTACTATACGGGTAAATCAATTTCATATTTTCATAGATTAGACTTTTGCCAATAATTTTATTCTTTTTTATTCCTAAATAAATTGGTGACTTTAAAGTATTCTGTTTTTTTTTTTTTTTAATTATTTAGAAAATATTTTTATTGATTTTTTTTTAACCCACGATCGTTTGATGGCTTGTGCTATACACTGCAATGCTGCTGATCTGCTATGAGGCCTGTATAACAGCCGGCACTTGCCATGTATATATCTCCTCTGTACATGGCCATCACATATGGGGAAGGGGTTAGCATAGGTCTGGTGGCATGAAAGAATGGTTTTATGCTCATGAGAACAGTAGATAATTGCGACCCCTACTTGCTAATGGAGTCCTGCTCCCCAACGTCGTCATAAATATCCTGGTCGCTCTCTACTTTCACAGGAAGGTGCATCGCCGGCTTCTTCCTCGGCAGCGAGTCATAATCTACTTTCACCATCGCGGTTTTTATATATCCATCTGAAATACAGAATATCTTACTGTATCGATGAAAGCGGCAATAATCTATAAATCAAAGATGAGACGTCTGAGCGCAACGGCACCGCACAAGGAGGGATGTCTCATGGTGTGTACACAGCGCAAGGAGGGATGTCTCATGGTGTGTACACAGCACAAGGAGGGATGTCTCATGATGTGTACACAGCGCAAGGAGGGATGTCTCATGGTGTGTACACAGCGCAAGGAAGGATGTCTCATGGTGTGTACACAGCGCAAGGAAGGATGTCTCATGGTGTGTACACAGCACAAGGAAGGATGCCTCATGGTGTGTACACAGCGCAAGGAAGGGGTTCTCATGGTGTGTACACAGCGCAAGGAAGGATGCCTCATGGTGTGTACACAGCACAAGGAGGGATGTCTCATGGTGTGTGCACAGCGCAAGGAAGGATGTCTCATGGTGTGTGCACAGCGCAAGGAAGGATGTCTCATGGTGTGTGCACAGCGCAAGGAAGGATGTCTCATGGTGTGTACACAGCGCAAGGAAGGATGCCTCATGGTGTGTACACAGCACAAGGAGGGATGTCTCATGGTGTGTACACAGTACAAGGAGGGATGTCTCATGGTGTGTACACAGTACAAGGAGGGATGTCTCATGGTGTGTACACAGCGCAAGGAGTAATGTCTCATGGTGTGTACACAGCGCAAGGAAGGATGTCTCATGGTGTGTACACAGCGCAAGGAAGGATGTCTCATGGTGTGTACACAGCGCAAGGAAGGATGCCTCATGGTGTGTACACAGCACAAGGAAGGATGCCTCATGGTGTGTACACAGCGCAAGGAAGGATGTCTCATGGTGTGTACACAGCGCAAGGAAGGATGTCTCATGGTGTGTACACAGCGCAAGGAAGGATGCCTCATGGTGTGTACACAGCACAAGGAAGGATGCCTCATGGTGTGTACACAGCACAAGGAAGGATGCCTCATGGTGTCTACACAGCGCATGGAAGGTTACATCATGGTGTGTACACAGCGCAAGGAAGGATGTCTCATGGTGTGTGCACAGCGCAAGGAAGGATGTCTCATGGTGTGTACACAGCGCAAGGAAGGATGTCTCATGGTGTGTACACAGCGCAAGGAAGGATGTCTCATGGTGTGTACACAGCGCAAGGAGGGATGCCTCATAGTGTGTACACAGCACAAGGAAGGATGTCTCATGGTGTGTACACAGCGCAAGGAGGGATGCCTCATAGTGTGTACACAGCGCAAGGAAGGATGTCTCATGGTGTGTACACAGCGCAAGGAAGGATGTCTCATGGTGTGTACACTGTACACAGCGCAAGGAAGGATGTCTCATGGTGTGTACACAGCGCAAGGAGGGATGCCTCATAGTGTGTACACAGCGCAAGGAAGGATGCCTCATGGTGTGTACACAGCGCAAGGAAGGATATCTCATGGTGTGTACACTGTACACAGCGCAAGGAAGGATGTCTCATGGTGTGTACACAGCGCAAGGAAGGATGTCTCATGGTGTGTGCACAGCGCAAGGAAGGATGTCTCATGGTGTGTACACAGCGCAAGGAAGGATGTCTCATGGTGTGTACACAGCGCAAGGAAGGATGTCTCATGGTGTGTACACAGCGCAAGGAAGGATGTCTCATGGTGTGTACACAGCGCAAGGAAGGATGTCTCATAGTGTGTACACAGCACAAGGAAGGATGTCTCATGGTGTGTACACAGCGCAAGGAAGGATGCCTCATGGTGTGTACACAGCACAAGAAAGGATGCCTCATGGTGTGTACACAGCACAAGGAAGGATGCCTCATGGTGTCTACACAGCACAAGGAAGGTTGCATCATGGTGTGTACACAGCACAAGGAAGGATGTCTCATGGTGTGTACACAGCGCAAGGAAGGATGTCTCATGGTGTGTACACAGCGCAAGGAAGGATGTCTCATGGTGTGTACACAGCGCAAGGAAGGATGCCTCATAGTGTGTACACAGCACAAGGAAGGATGTCTCATGGTGTGTACACAGCGCAAGGAAGGATGCCTCATGGTGTGTACACAGCGCAAGGAAGGATGTCTCATGGTGTGTATACAGCGCAAGGAAGGATGTCTCATGGTGTGTACACAGCGCAAGGAAGGATGTCTCATGGTGTGTACACAGCGCAAGGAAGGATGCCTCATGGTGTGTGCACAGCGCAAGGAAGGATGTCTCATGGTGTGTATACAGCGCAAGGAAGGATCTCTCATGGTGTGTACACAGTGCAAGGAAGGATGTCCCATGGTGTGTACACAGTGCAAGGAAGGATGTCCCATGGTGTGTACACAGCGCAAGGAAGGATGCCTCATGGTGTGTACAGAGCGCAAGGAGGGATGCCTCATGGTGTGTACACAGCACAAGGAAGGATGCCTCATGGTGTGTACACAGCGTAAGGAAGGATGCCTCATGGTGTGTACACAGCGCAAGGAAGGATGTCTCATGGTGTGTATACAGCGCAAGGAAGGATGCCTCGTGGTGTGTAAACATGAAGAGAGAAGGAAGATCCGGCACTGGAGACTTGATAAAATCCACGATAAGTTTTATTCACATAATTTCATGATAAAACCATAAAGGGGAAAACAGACCCCCACGCCTGACGCGTTTCGAACCTTAACCAGGTTCTTCCTCAGAGACATGACAGGAATCAGACTGGTCTCCAAGAATCCCTCAGAGAAATCACCCGTAAAGCAGAAGGGCGTTGGCTGCCTTATATCCAGTCAGCAATCCCAGTCACCCAGTCATCATCATTCTGCTCAGGTGCTTTGTAATCAGCCTCACTACCTTCCTTCACCAGAAGAGGGCGTTCATCAGACCTCAATGGTGAAGGGGAAAATGAACTCACAACACCTCGTGGTGTGTACACAGCACAAGGAAGGATGTCTCATGGTGTGTACACAGCGCAAGGAAGGATGTCTCATGGTGTGTACACAGCGCAAGGAAGGATGTCTCATGGTGTGTATACAGCGCAAGGAAGGATGCCTCATGGTGTGTACACAGCCCAAGGAAGGATGTCTCATGGTGTGTACACAGCGTAAGGAAGGATGCCTCATGGTGTGTACACAGCGCAAGGAAGGATGTTTCATGATGTGTATACAGCGCAAGGAAGGATGTCTCATGGTGTGTACACAGCGTAAGGAAGGATGCCTCATGGTGTGTACACAGCGCAAGGAAGGATGTCTCATGGTGTGTATACAGCGCAAGGAAGGATGTCTCATGGTGTGTACACAGCGTAAGGAAGGATGTCTCATGGTGTGTACACAGCGCAAGGAAGGATGTCTCATGGTGTGTGCACAGCGCAAGGAAGGATGTCTCATGGTGTGTACACAGCGCAAGGAAGGATGTCTCATGGTGTGTACACAGCGTAAGGAAGGATGCCTCATGGTGTGTACACAGCGTAAGGAAGGATGCCTCATGGTGTGTACACAGCGCAAGGAAGGATGTCCCATGGTGTGTACACAGTGCAAGGAAGGATGTCCCATGGTGTGTACACAGCGCAAGGCAGGATGTCTCATGGTGTGTACACAGCGCAAGGAGGGATGTCTCATGGTTTGTACACAGCGCAAGGAAGGATGTATCATGGTGTGTACACAGCGCAAGGAAGGATGTCTCATGGTGTGTACACAGCGCAATGAAGGATGTCTCATGGTGTGTATACAGTGCAAGGAAGGATGTCTCATGGTGTGTACACAGCGTAAGGAAGGATGCCTCATGGTGTGTACACAGCGCAAGGAGGGATGTCTCATGGTGTGTACACAGCGCAAGGAAGGATGTCTCATGGTGTGTACACAGCACAAGGAAGGATGTCTCATGGTGTGTAGACAGCGCAAGGAGGGATGTCTCATGGTGTGTAGACAGCGCAAGGAAGAATGTCTCATGGTGTGTACACAGCGCCAGGAAGGATGTCTCATGGTGTGTACACAGCGCCAGGAAGAATGTCTCATGGTGTGTACACAGTGCCAGGAAGGATGTCTCATGGTGTGTGCACAGCGCAAAGAAGGATGCCTCATGGTGTGTACACAGCGCATGGAAGGATGCCTCATGGTGTGTACACAGCGCAAGGAAGGATGTCTCATGGTGTGTACACAGCGCAAGGAAGGATGTCTCATGGTGTGTGCACAGCGCAAGGAAGGATGTCTCATGGTGTGTACACAGCGCAAGGAAGGATGTCTCATGGTGTGTACACAGCGTAAGGAAGGATGCCTCATGGTGTGTACACAGCGTAAGGAAGGATGCCTCATGGTGTGTACACAGCGCAAGGAAGGATGTCCCATGGTGTGTACACAGTGCAAGGAAGGATGTCCCATGGTGTGTACACAGCGCAAGGCAGGATGTCTCATGGTGTGTACACAGCGCAAGGAGGGATGTCTCATGGTTTGTACACAGCGCAAGGAAGGATGTATCATGGTGTGTACACAGCGCAAGGAAGGATGTCTCATGGTGTGTACACAGCGCAATGAAGGATGTCTCATGGTGTGTATACAGTGCAAGGAAGGATGTCTCATGGTGTGTACACAGCGTAAGGAAGGATGCCTCATGGTGTGTACACAGCGCAAGGAGGGATGTCTCATGGTGTGTACACAGCGCAAGGAAGGATGTCTCATGGTGTGTACACAGCACAAGGAAGGATGTCTCATGGTGTGTAGACAGCGCAAGGAGGGATGTCTCATGGTGTGTAGACAGCGCAAGGAAGAATGTCTCATGGTGTGTACACAGCGCCAGGAAGGATGTCTCATGGTGTGTACACAGCGCCAGGAAGAATGTCTCATGGTGTGTACACAGTGCCAGGAAGGATGTCTCATGGTGTGTGCACAGCGCAAAGAAGGATGCCTCATGGTGTGTACACAGCGCATGGAAGGATGCCTCATGGTGTGTACACAGCGCAAGGAAGGATGTCTCATGGTGTGTACACAGCGCAAGGAAGGATGTCTCATGCTGTGTACACAGCGCAAGGAAGGATGTCTCATGGTGTGTGCACAGCGCAAGGAAGGATGCCTCATGGTGTGTACACAGCGCAAGGAAGGATGTCTCATGGTGTGTACACAGCGCAAGGAAGGATGTCTCATGGTGTGTACACAGCTCAAGGAAGGATGTCTCATGGTGTGTACACAGAGCAAGGAAGGATGTCTCATGGTGTGTGTACAGCGCAAGGAAGGATGTCTCATGGTGTGCACACAGCGCAAGGAAGGATGTCTCATGGTGTGTACACAGGAAGAATGGATATGATATGAGGAACAAAGGAAGGTAAAGAGAAAAGGGAAGATGGAAAGAAATGAGGCGTGGATAAAGGAGGAAAAAACAAAGAAGGGAGAAGAGGGAAGATGAAAGTAAATGTGGGGAATAAAGGAAGAAAAAATGGAAGAAGGTATAGAACTTCGAAGAGAAGTTGGAAGGAAAAGAGGTGGAGATGAAGTAAGGATTCAAACAAAGAAGGGAAGATGAAGGAAGAATGGAGAAAAGGAAAGGGGAAGGAAATGAGGGGGAGATAAAGGGAAAAGAAAAGGAAGAAGGGAAAGAAGGGCAAATGGAAGGAAATGAGGGAGAGAAAAAGGAAGAAAAGTAGGAAAAAGGGAAAGCAAGACGAAAGAAAATTAGAGGGAGATGAAGGAAAAAGGGAGAGAATGTAAGAATGTAAGATGGAAGGAAATAATGGACAGATGAAGGAAGAAAAAAGTAAGAAAGTAGAGAAAGAAAGATGAAAAGAAATAAGGGGGAAGGAAAGGAAGAATATCAGTAAGAAGGGAGAGGAGAGAAGGGAAAATAAAAGGAGATAGGGAAGGAGAAAAGAAGAAAGACAACTTGGAGGAAGAAATAAAGGTAAGAAGAAAGAAAAAAAGAAAAATGTAGTAAATGCATAAAGGGAAGGAGGGAACATGGAAGGAAGCTGTTAAAAGAGGAAGGAAAAACAGAAGAGGATGGAAACATCGAGGGAGCTAAGGGGAAGGCAGAATGAATGATTGCGGAAAAGGCTAAGGAAGAAAATTGGAAGAAAAGAAAGATGAAACGAAAGAATAAAAGGAAGAGAATAAGAAAGAAAAGGGACAGAAGGGGAGGCAAGGAATGGAAGGAGAGAGGAAGAAACCAAAGGAACAAACTAAGAAAAAGAAGGAAGAGATAAAGAAAGAGGGAAGGAATGGAAATAATAAGGTGAGGAGGGAAGAGAAGATGAAAGGGAATGAGTAAGAGAGAAAGAAAATTATAATGAAGGGAAGAGGACAGAAATGGGTGAAAGTAAGGGAGGGAGAGAAGAAGAAAGGGAGGAAGAAAGGAAAAGAAGGTCATCAAGGGACATGGAAAGCCATAAAATGAGGAAAAGAGGGAGGATAGCGGAAAGGAAATGAGGAAAAGACAAGGAGAGAAAGAAGGAGCAGGATGTAGGAAATGGGGGAAGGGAGGAAGGATGAAAGGAAGTGAGGGAGGGATAAAGGCAGAAAGTGCTGAGGGAAGGACGAACGATTATGAGAGAAGGACAGAGGGGAGTTAATGGGTAGGAGGGAAATAAAATGACAGAAGAGAAGAAGGAGAGAAAAGCCGAGAGGGTGAGATGAAGAGATAAAAAAATGTAGGAGAGGAAAGAAGGAAAAGAGTAAGAGAGAAATGTGGCAAGAACTAAGGGAGTGACCTGGGGCAGGAGGGCGAGGATACTCACAATTTCCTTTCATCCTTCCGAGCCACTTGCCTTCTGGATTATCAGTAACTCGTAAGATTTCTATCTGATCTCCGTTTTTGAAGCTGAGTTCATTTTTGCCGCCTTTGTAGTCCATGTTGGCCTTGGCCTGATGAATGACGTCTACCCTGTCGGATAACTGCGGGAAAACCAGGTAGAATCCATGAGGCGTTAAGGCGAAATGTGACCCCATTGGTTATAACATAAGTCAGCGGCCCTGGTGCAGGAACCGGATTCGAGGGGCAATTTAAAGATTTTAGGCTAAATTTAAAACAGCGCCCCCTATCATTATGTTCCAATTATAATATAGGTATCTCCTTAAGGGAGCGGGGCCCAGGATTATTGCTCCATCTGCCCCCATTATAGCAGAACCCCATCTCAGGTCACACATACTCTAGTCGTATTTCACGTTCTCAATGGGAGAAGACTGATCTGTAAGTTGCACATATCATGTAGAGGCATCGCAGGGCAGCAGGGGGCGCTGCATGGTAAGAGATAAGCAAAGGGGGTCTGTACAAAAAAAGTTACAGGCAGCTTTTAGTTTCGTAGAAGGGACTGATAGAACTGGTTAACAACATGTATAGCAGCAGTGAAATGGCACGTAGCCATATTGGCCACACATATAGTATAGAAAACTATTATAATGGACCTTTATAGCTCCAGTCTGGCACTGATCAGTGCAGAACAACATATTACCTGCAAAATATTAACATATTGATATTCAGCTATCAAATCTGCCAGTATAAAACGACCATTACAACCATGAGCAAACATCCATGATTCTCATCACGGAGCTCAGGGAGCTCCCCCTAGTGGTGACAGCAGACAGGAGCTTATCATGTATCTCTGTATACAGGGAGCTCCCCCTAGTGGTGACTACAGGCAGGATATTATCATGTATCTCTGTATACAGGGAGCTCCCCCTAGTGGTGGCTGCAGACAGGATCTTATCATGTATCTCTGTATACAGGGAGCTCCCCCTAGTGGTGACTGCAGACAGGATTTTATCATGTATCTCTGTATACAGGGAGCTCCCCCTAGTGGTGACAGCAAACAGGATCTTATCCTGTATCTCTGTATACAGGGAGCTCCCCCTAGTGGTGACTGCAGACAGGATCTTATCATGTATCTCAGTATACAGGGAGCTCCCCTAGTGGTGACTACAGGCAGGATCTTATCATGTATCTCTGTATACAGGGAGCTCCCCCTAGTGGTGGCTGCAGACAGGATCTTATCATGTATCTCTGTGTACAGGGAGCTCCCTTAGTGTTGACTACAGGCAGGATCTTATCATGTATTTCTGTATACAGGGAGCTCCTCCTAGTGGTGGCTGCAGACATGATCTTATCATGTATCTTTGTATACAGGGAGCTCCCCCTAGTGGTGACTGCAGACAGGATCTTATCATGTATCTCTGTATACAGGGAGCTCCCCTAGTGGTGACTACAGGCAGGATATTATCATGTATCTCTGTATACAGGGAGCTCCCCCTAGTGGTGGCTACAGACAGGATCTTATCATGTATCTCTGTATACAGGGAGCTCCCTCTAGTGGTGGCTGCAGACAGAATCTTATCGTGTATCTCTGTATACAGGGAGCTCCCTCTAGTGGTGGCTGCGGAGAGAATCTGTATACACGGAACTTCCCTTGTGGCATTCCTGATGGAGCCTCTGTTCTGGTGCCCAGTGCTCGCCACTCACACTCACCAAGTTGCTGATAGATTACCATGACATTAACTTATTTGCTCATGATACTGCAAACTTTTATCTGGGCTTCTTCTTGTTGTTCCTTTGAAGCTAGCTATATTGTAAAAGTCTTAAAAATAAGTTTTAAGAAAATACTACCTATCACTCTCCTTCCTGGTATAAAAATATATCAATAAAACAATCATATTTGTAATCACTGCATCGGTAAAAGTTTGATCTATAAAAACATAAAAGTAAAGCGCGATGGTGAACGGTGTCTTTCATATCTACATTAGCGCTCGCACAGCTGTGTGGATGGAAAAAAAATATGTTTTGGTTATTTGAAGAAGGGGAGGAAAAAAAAATCAATGCACAAAAATGGAAAATTGACCGTTCAGAAAGGGGTTCAATCTATTTGAATAAGAAAGTGAACTCTTTTTCCAGGGGGAGCATTTACTTTTGTGAGCAGACTATAGATAGACGACGCTCCGGAGGGGTGTCAGGACTCACCTTGAATCGTTTTTTTATCTCAAGCTCCTTCTTTTGTTCTTTCTTCGCTTGCTCCAACTCTTTCTTCCGCTTTTTCTCATTCTTCTCTTCTTGCTCTTTCCTGTACTGAGCACTGGAAGGAAAAGCTCACATCGATAAAGGGAAATCACAGATGTGAGATGGAATCCTACCATCACTGAGATCTCACTTTTCTATCAGCCACCACTAGGGGGAGCTTACAGAATACAGTACTATAATGGAACTCAATGTATATTCAGTATGCAGCGAGCTCCCTCTAGTGGTGACTGACGGGAATTACAAGTTATGTCAATGTTTTTCGCAAGGGATTTAGTACTTGATATAGATAATAATACAAAGCTCTACCTTATAAACATAGATGAAGTTATTTTTTATCCTGTCTGTATAATACCCTGCTTAATAGTATATGTTATAATGTCCCATCTGCTATAAAGCTGTATACTGTATACCGTATACACTCACCTGTTCTCATCAATTAGGTCATAGCATTCTCCATCTTCATCACTTTCTTCACTCTTAAAACAAAGTGGGATAACAACAAGTTATGTCAGGAAAATGTGAAATAGTGGTCTCAGGTCATTTCTATACATCAGGAAACTCTACCTATTACGGTGACTTATTTTGGCTTCTTGCCTATTACCGTCTGCCTTTTTCTCTCTTTCTGAAGGACCCGGACGCTCCACACACGGCACAGACAGCTCATTTATTTTTTGCATCTGTGTAATGCCACGTTTTGCCTGTGGTGGCGCTATTGATACATTGATTATATTTTTATATATTTTTTTTATGACTTTAAATGTGGGCATTGAAGCATTTAATAACAATTTGTCCAGTAGTGAACATCCCCTTTAAATATTGCCCCCTTTAAATATACCTAGAGACCCTCTGTCTCTAGGAATGCTGGGTGACAACCAACATGGCTGACACTTCAGCTTCTGATTGGGTTGTCACTCAGCTGACTTCTTAATAGTAGCAGATCTGTATTATTATTACTATTACTGAGAGGGTGAATTAAAGGGGATGTTTCACTTGCCATTAATGTATATTTTTTTTTACCCGGTGTAAATGCCGCTGTTCTCCTGAATCCGGCAGTGTTTTTATTTTCTTCCTAAGCCTCTCTGTTCCAGAGATACGACCCCCTTTTCCCTGTTGGTAAATCTATTCTTGTTAGCCAACTGGGCGCGATCCTGACATTTTTCCCTGTGGGCGTATTTTTTTTTAAAGATCACGCCCACATGCCAAACAAGAGTAGATGTACATAAAGGAAGAAGGGGCCATAACTCAGGAACGGAGAAGCGCAGAAAGAAAAGAAAAACATCGCCAGATTCAGGAGAACAGCGGTATTAACACCGGGTAAAAAAAAAGTACATGTTTAAGACAGGTGAAAAGATTCACTGCAAATCCTGTACCAGCGCTCCCCCACTTACCATGTAACATTTATATTAATGGTATCTACTTACTATATGTCCGCCTCTCCCAAATCACAGAGTAGTCACCCTCTGGTTAAGTGAACGGATGCCCTAGACCCCCAGAGATGCTAAAATGAACTCTGGTCCAGGTTGTGTCTGGGATAACAGCCTGTTAACAGGTGTGACGCTGCAGGTGTTTCTAATACTGTACATCCCCTTTAATTTCATATATAATAATGGGCATTTTATCCCAGTTTCCTACTTACTATATCATCAATGATGGCTCCTGCAAAATACAAGACGGGAAACGGCATAAGTGGTCGGGAAAAAAAAATCACTGTATTACATGTTAAAGGGAAAGATCACCTACAAAAAATGCTACTTTCCTGCAGATATAGGGTTAATCTAGAAGGAATGATCAGGGAAGCAGCGGGAATGAAATAGGAGAACTATTGGCCCCGGAAAAGTGCTACTCTCTGTCTGGTTGGCTACAATGTATCAGTCCGGGATGTTTCGCTCACAGAGCATGGTCTGCACCGGATACATTGTATCAGCCGAGGGCAGGAAGCCCAGCAACACTCACCGTCCTCACTCTTGTAATCTTCATTTGTGCTTCTGTGGAACAGTAAAAAGAATCATTAATATTTTCCTGGTTTCTATTAATCACCAATAGAAGTCAACATTAAAAAAATTAAAAAAAAATTTTTTTCCAAGATTTTTCATTATCTCCTATCAAATTGCTGAAACCCCCCCAGCAATCAGAAGATCGGAGTCTGCAGAGTCTCGCCTGAACGGAGCGGACGTAAGACACCCTCCGCTCCTTGTCTATAGGACATTCCACCACCGTGCTGCCGAGCCCTGTCCTCAGGGTCTCTGGGGGTCTCCCAGTGATCAGTAAACTATCCCCAATCCTGGAGATATGGGAGACCCCCCAGCCTTGGAGGTTCCCTCTGACTGATCTCATCATTCCTTCATTTTATTTTATTTTTACTTTATTGATATTGGAAATCTTATGTATGAGGCTCACAGGTTATGGGGCAGCAAGGCCGAAAACAATAAAATGCATCTGTCCAATGATACAAACAGCAGGTGGACCCCATTCACTATATGTGACCCTAAATGTGACCCTATGTGTGACCCAAAGTGTATCCCTATGTGTGTCCATATGTGAGACCCTATGTGTGACCCTATAACACTAAGTATGACCCTATGTGTGACCCTAGGTTTATCCCTATGTGTGTTCCTAAATGAGACCCTAGGTGTGTCCATATGTGTGACCCTAAATGTGACCTTATGTATGTCCATATGTGTGACCCTATGTGTGACCGTAAATGTGACCCTATGTGTGTCCCTATGTATGACCCTATGTGTGACCCTATGTGTGACACTTCAATCATTATTGTTAGAGGGGAGACCTGGCTGTGTAACACAGCCTGCACATGTCCATTATGGGGCTCACACCCTCCCTAGGATGGAAAGAAGCTACCCTGTATATGGCATTTTCCATCAGCAGCATTATGCTTTCTCACCACTAGATGGCACCACTATTCAATGTTTCAAACTGTTCATGTTTTTCAGGATTTCTTTATCCCTACCACTGTCCAGTAATGCTGAATCTTCTGAAATCGTACACTAATGTGTAAATCCATTTGTTTTTAGGGTCCATATCTGAGACCAGGAATTGCATGGACACTAATCACGCGCCATCGCTCCTCGGAGTAGGAATACCCCTTTAAGACGTTCAGCGGGCACAGATCCCGGGTGGTCCCACCATCGATGCTATCAGCGCCCTGCACCATCGATGCTATCAGCGCCCTGCATCATCGATGCTATCAGCGCCCTGCACCAGCTCGCTGCACTCCTTCCTCTTTTCTGCAGCCGTTGCTTCGGTCTGAGGTCGCGGCTGAATCTTATCATCTGATTGTGATCCTAATAATAAACCCGGCAACTGCGAGAGTTGTGAAAACTTAGGGGGGCTGTCCAGGATGAAAAAAAAAGCTGCACTCTTCCAAAAATAGCGCCACCGCTGACTACAGGTCGTTAGCTGTAATGCAGCTCTGAAAAAAATCACTTTAATGGAGCTGAGCTGTAATATCAGGTAGCAGACATCTTGTTTTTTTTTCTAATCCTGGACAATCCCTTTAAGAGTGTCACCAGCAACGTTTTGTCCAGGTCAGTGTGATTACGGTGACTCCAGACTTGTTACAAAAGTGGAAAGAAGCCCCCGGTCCATCACGTTCTATCTTCCTGCACCATCATCGACCAACCAGCAAGAATTCAGTCTCTCACAGACCTGTTGGTTTTTCTGTAAGACGCCTCCTACTCCGCACTCATTACCTGTATTAATTGCACCTGTGTGACCTTGTAACTTGTATAAAAGACACCTGTCCACACACTCAATCACACTCCAACCTCTCCACCATGGCCAAGACAAAACAGCTGTCTAAGGACACCAGGGACTAAATTGTACACCTGCACAAGGCTGGGATGGGCTACAGGACAATAGGCAAGCAGCTAGGTGAGTAGGCAAGAAATGTTGGTGCAATTATTAGAAAATGCAAGAAACACAAGCTGACTGTCAATCTTCCTCGGTCTGGGGCTTTGTGAAAAATCTAGCCTCATGGGGTAAGGATGATTCTGAGAAAGATCAGGAATCAGCCCAGAACTACACGGGAGGACCTGATCACTGACCTGAAGAGAGCTGGGATCACAGCCTTGAACATTACCGTTAGTAACACACTACGCCGTCATGGATTAAAATCCTACAGGACACGCAAGGTCCCCAAGCTCACGTCAGCACATGTCCAATGCCAATGACCATCTGGATGATCTAGAGGAGGCATGGGAGAAGGTCAGGTGGTCAGTTGAGACCAAAATAGAACTTTTTGGTATCAACTCCACTCGTCGTGTTTGGAGGAAGAAGAAGGATGAGTACAACCCTAAGAACACCATACCAACCATGAAGCATGGTGGGGGAAACATCACACTTTAGGGGTGCTTTTCTGCAAAGGAGACAGGACGATTGCACCATATTGATGGGAGGATGGATGGGGTCAGGCATTGCGAGATTTTGGCCACCAACCTTCTTCCCTCAGTAAGAGCTTTGAAGATGGGTCATGGCTGGGTCTTCCAGTATGTCAATGACCCAAAACACACAACCAGGGCAACTAAGGAGTGGCTCTGTAAGAAGCATTTCAAGTTCCTATAGTGTCCTAGCCAGTCTACAGACCTGGACCCAAAAAACTGAAACTCCATTTTACCCAGCAACAGCCCCGAAACCTAAAAGATCTGGAGAAAATCTGTACGGAGGAGGGGGCCAATATCCCTGCTGCAGTGTGTGCAAACTTGATCAAGAAATACAGGGAACGTCTGACCTCTGTAATCACAAACAAAGGTTTCTGGACCAAATATTAAGTTCTGTTTCTCTATTGTATCAAATACTTATTTCATGCAACAAATTCGAATTAATTATGTAATAATCCAACAATGTGATTTTCTGGATTTTATTTTTAGATTCTGTCTCTCACAGGTGACGTGTACCTACGATAAAAATGACAAACCTCTCCATACTTTGTATGTGGGAAAACTCAGCAGAGTATCAAATACTTATTTTCCCTACTGTATATGCTGCTAAAGGATTAATTTATCCTCGGTGATTACTCTACATTTATCCACATTAATCCTCATCTGCAGAGTGTTCGCCCATCAGAGGTCTTATCCGGATCGTTCTGTAATGTCGAGGTCAGATTTTAGTATCCTACATAGTTTGGAGTCATCAGCAAAGAATAAGAATCAGAATCAGACTGACACTTTACTCGCAATCCATCCACAAGGTCATTAATAAAGAAGGTAAAAAGAATCGCTCCCAGTACAGATCCCTGCGGTCCCCACTGCTCCCAGTACAGATCCCTGCGGTCACCACTTCTCTCAGTACAGATCCTTGCACCCCCACTTCTCCCAGAACAGATCCCTGCAGTCCCCACTGCTCTCAGTACAGATCCCTGCAATCCCCACTGCTCCCAATACAGATTCCTGTGGTCCCCACTGCTCCCAGTACAGGTCCCTGTGGTCCCCACTGCTCCCAGTACAGATCCCTGTGGTCCCCACTGCTCCCAGTACAGATCCCTGTGGTCCCCACTGCACCCAGTACAGATCCCTGTGGTCCCCACTGCACCCAGTACAGATCCCTGCCGTGCCCATTGCTCCAAGTACAGATCCCTGTGGTCCCCACTGCACCCAGTACAGATCCCTGTGGTCCCCACTGCACCCAGTACAGATCCCTGCGGTCCCCACTGCACCCAGTACAGATCCCTGCCGTCCCCACTGCTCCCAGTACAGATCCCTGTCGTGCCCATTGCTCCAAGTACAGATCCCTGTGGTCCCCACTGCTCCCAGTACAGATCCGTGCGGTCCCCACTGCACCCAGTACAGATCCCTGCGGTCCCCACTGCGCCCAGTACAGATCCCTGCGGTCCCCACTGCTCCCAGTACAGATCCCTGCGGTCCCCACTGCTCCCAGTACAGATTCCTGCGGTCCCCACCGCTCCCAGTAAAGATCCCTGCGGTCCCCACCGCTCCCAGTACAGATCCCTGCGGTCCCCACCGCTCCCAGTACAGATCCCTGCGGTCCCCACCGCTCCCAGTACAGATCCCTGCGGTCCCCACCGCTCCCAGTACAGATCCATGCATTCCCCACTGCTCCCAGTACAGATCCATGCGGTCCCTACTGCTCCCAGTACAGATCCCTGCGGTCACCACTGCTCCCAGTACAGATCCCTGCGGTCCCCACTGCTCCCAGCACAGATCCCTGCAGTCCCCACTGCTCCCAGTACAGATCCCTGCGGTCCCCAGTGCTCCCAGTACAGATCCCTGCGGTCCCCACTGCTCCCAGTACAGATCCCTGCAGTCCCCACTGCTCCCAGTACAGATCCCTGCGGTCCCCACTGCTCCCAGTACAGATTCCTGCAGTCCCCACTGCTCCCAGTAAAGATCCCTGCGGTCCCCACCGCTCCCAGTACAGATCCATGCGTTCCCCACTGCTCCCAGTACAGATCCATGCGATCCCCACTGCTCCCAGTACAGATCCATGCGGTCCCTACTGCTCCCAATACAGATCCCTGCGGTCCCCACTGCTCCCAGTACAGATCCCTGCGGTCCCCACTGCTCCCAGCACAGATCCCTGCAGTCCCCACTGCTCCCAGTACAGATCCCTGCGGTCCCCACTGCTCCCAGTACAGATCCCTGCAGTCCCCACTGCTCCCAGTACAGATCCCTGCAGTCCCCACTGCTCCCAGTACAGATCCCTGCAGTCCCCACTGCTCCCAGTACAGATCCCTGCGGTCCCTGACCCCACTGCTCCAGCACAGATCCCTGCGGTACACCACCGAGTTGATTAATTCGTTTTTTTATATAATTATTTCTGTATTTTAATATATTTTTTAATTTAATATTTCTGAAAACTTCTTTTTTTTACGTTTTACTATTTTCTATTGAGTCCTGGTTTTAGGCTGGTGGGATCGCTGTAGGGCATTGTTATCTCCTAATACTTGTCAGCTTCTGTGCACTGATTACTTGCTAGACAGCAGCGGTGGTCGGCCTCCTAGGTAACTGTGGCGTCCCCAGGAGTATGGCCGCCACAGTGGCTTTGCCTTCCTCCAGTGAGGGTGATGTCATGCTTGGAAGCAGTGAAGGGTCTCTCTCGCAGTTATCCTATGCATGCAACACAGTTCCACTCCAGGCCAGCAGGGGGGACTCTGAACTGGGATTAAGGGGAGGAGTGCTCTCTGAGGGCCAAGAGGAAGGAGTGGTCAGTCAGTGTGAGGAGGGCCACGTGTGCAGACGTGTGGAGAGAAGCTGGAGGTTGAGCAGAGGAAAGAGAGCTCCCTCACAGTGAGAGCTCATGAACTGGAGCCTGGTCTCCACGGTTGTACGGATACTAATGGTCCTGCAACAGACACCAGAGGAGTAGGAGGCTGTAAATGCCCTACCACCATCTAAGACTCGGAGGCACAACAGCACGGAGTGAGCCAAGAGAGGAATAGCGGCTACAGCTGTCTGCCATACGAGGAGTGCTAGTAGAAGAGAATTAGGAAGAACTTCAGTGTAACTCAGTACTAGGAGTACTTCACCCTTAAAGGCGCTAAGAAGGAGACTGCACAGCCTATCTGCTGAGAGTGAATCCCTGAGCTGCTTCCAGGCTAGGCACAGAGATTGCACCCCGCTGTGTCTTGTCTGCTTACTACCCTTCCGGCACTTCTACATCCGCGTGCCAACCACATCTACACTGCCCTGGGACTACAGCTTCACCTGTGGGGAGCTTTTACATCTTTGCTGCACCATACCATCAGTCCCAGCGGATCTGCATGCAGCGTCGGCTTAACATCTCACTTGCCGAACACCACAGGTGGCGTCACAAACTATTCCATCAACTATAATCCACCATTCAATCTCCCCTAATACTTGGGCGCCCAGGGCCACAGACCAGGTCACTGCTCCTGTGACACATCCCGCTGACACCGGCCCGGTACTGAGTACCCCACAGCCCTGGGAGGGCGACCCATAACCGAGGTCGGTCTCCTAGGTAACACGCTTTAAACAAAAGAAAAGTGATCATATCTCAAGAACGGCTGAAATATTTTAAAAAAATCGTTAATAGCAGAAGTGCTTATTTGTACATGTGCTATCCAACAATATCCATCGGGGAAGTCGGTATTAACCCTTTAAATGCCTCTGTCATCATTGATTGACAGGCAGGTGCCGAGTGTACAGCACAGCTCCTGAGCCCTCTCTATACCCCCCACACAAAATGAATAGGTACCTGATGATCCTGGGGGGTAAGCAGGGGCCTGAGGGTCCTGCAGGGGATTTCACTGCTGGCGGTGGCGGTGGTAATGCGGCGGACAATGCGGATGACCTCTGTTCACTGACCGGCACTTTAGTACCTAAGAAATCACAGAACCAAGAGCACGTTACTGAGCTACGTAACAATAGATACGGCCGTTAGTAATGCACCTGTACATCACGTCCCATAAAAAATGTAACGCTGGAGCAATACAATGGGCCACATCTACTGATACAGCGGGAGATACAATACAGCAAGGTGCCGACATGCTGCAATGTCATAGTAAGGTCACATGGGGGGCAGAATATCATGAGCCGTCACCCTGCACGCCGCAGAATCGGTGTATATTTTGCCACAATTTTTCTGAAACTGAAAACCTGGAGCATAGAGGAGCATAGTGGAACATAGAGGAGCATAAAGGAACATAGAGGAGCATAGTGGAACATAGAGGAGCATAGAGAAACATAGAGGAGCATAGAGGAACATAGAGGAGCATAGTGGAACATAGAGGAACATAGAGGAGCATAGAGGAACATAGAGGAGCATAGTGGAGCGTAGAGGAGCATAGAGGAGCGTAGAGGAACATAGAGGAGCATAGTGGAACATAGAGGAGCATAGAGGAACATAGAGGAGCATAGTGGAACATAGAGGAGCATAGAGAAACATAGAGGAGCATAGAGGAACATAGAGGAGCATAGTGGAACATAGAGGAACATAGAGGAGCATAGAGGAACATAGAGGAGCATAGTGGAGCGTAGAGGAGCATAGAGAAACATAGAGGAGCATAGAGGAACATAGAGGAGCATAGTGGAACATAGAGGAGCATAGAGGAACATAGAGGAGCATAGTGGAGCATAGAGGAGCATAGTGGAACATAGCGGAACATAGAGGAGCATAGAGAAACATAGAGGAGCATAGAGGAACATAGAGGAGCATAGTGGAACATAGAGGAACATAGAGGAGCATAGAGGAACATAGAGGAGCATAGTGGAGCGTAGAGGAGCATAGAGGAGCATAGAGGAACATAGAGGAGCATAGTGGAACATAGAGGAGCATAGAGGAACATAGAGGAGCATAGTGGAACATAGAGGAGCATAGTGGAACATAGAGGAGCATAGAGGAGCATAGTGGAGTGTAGAGGAGCATAGAGGAACATAGAGGAGCATAGTGGAGCATAGAGGAGCATAGAGGAACATAGAGGAACATAGAGGAGAATAGAGGAACATAGAGGAACATAGAGAAACATAGAGAAGCATAGTGGAACAAAGAGGAACATAGAGGAGCATAGAGGAACATAGAGGAGCATTGAGGAACATAGAGGAGCATAGTGGAACATAGAGGAGCATAGAGGAACATAGAAAAGCATAGTGGAACATAGAGGAGCATAGAGGAACATAGAGGAACATAGAGGAGCATAGTGGAACATAGAGGAGCATAGAGGAACATAGAGGAGCATAGAGGAACATAGAGGAGCATATAGGAACATATAGGAGCTTAGAGGAGCATAGAGGAACATAGAGGAGCACAGAGGAGCATAGAGGAACATAGAGGAGCATAGAGGAACATAGAGGAGCATAGAAGAGCATAGAGGAACATAGAGGAGCATAGAGGAGCAAAGAGGAGCATAGAGGAACATAGAGGAGCATAGAGGAGCATAGAAGAGCATAGAGGAGCATAGAGGAACATAGAGGAGCATAGAGGAGCATAGTGGAACATAGAGGAGCATAGAGGAATATAGAGGAGCATAGAGGAGCATAGAGGAACATAGAGGAGTATAGAGGAGCATAGAGGAGCATAGAAGAGCATAGAGGAACATAGAGGAGCATAGAGGAACACAGAGGCGCATAGAGGAGCATAGAGGAGCATAGAAGAGCATAGAGGAACATAGAGGAACATAGAGGAGCATAGAGGAACATAGAGGAGCATAGAGGAACATAGAGGAACATAAAGGAGCATAGAGGAACACAGAGGAGCATAGAGGAACATAGAGGAGCATAGAGGAACATAGAGGAGCATAGAGGAACATAGAGGAGCATAGAGGAACATAGAGGAACATAGAGGAGCATAGAGGAGCGTAGAGGAGCATAGAGGCGCATAGAGGAACATAGAGGAGCATAGAGGAACATAGAGGAACATAGAGGAACATAGAGGAGCATAGAGGAGCATAGAGGAACATAGAGGAGCATAGAAGAATATAGAGGAATATAGAGGAACATAGAGGAATATAGAGGAACATAGAGGAGCATAGAGGTACATAGAGGAGCATAGAGGAACATAGAGGAGCATAGAAGAATATAGAGGAATATAGAGGAACATAGAGGAATATAGAGGAACATAGAGGAGCATAGAGGTACATAGAGGAGCATAGAGGAACATACAAAAGCATAGAGGAACACAGAGGAGCAAAGAGGAACACAGAGGAGCATAGAGGAAAATAGAGGCAGCACTATCTGTACCTACACTATTTACAGAGAAACAGGGAGGAAGTACTATGTGTACCTGCATGAGTATCTACATTATTTATGGAAAGATAGAGATGCAGTACTATCTGTACCTACATTATTTCCAGAGAAACAGGAAGGCAGTACTTTCTGTACCTACATTTTTTTACAGATAGACAAGGAGGCAGTTCTATCTGTACCAAAATTATATACAGGGAGACAGGGAGGTAGTAATATCTGTATCTACATTATTTATAGAGAGACAGAGAAGCAGTATTATTTGTACACACAATATTTACAGAGCGACAGGCAGTACTATCTGTACCTACATTTTTTACAGAGAGAATGGAAGGCAGTAATATCTGTGCCTATATTATTCACAGAGATACAGGGAGGCAGTTCTATGTGTATGTAAGTGGGTGAAGCACAAGAAGGACAAGAAAGGGTTTACCTCCTCTGCTCCATGCCTGGAACCATATAGCTGCACGGTAGGGTTGCCAGTGTGGTAAGACTCTTTGACCTGGACCGAGTGCATCATGGGCCTGTCAGTAGCAGTGGGGAGGAGGAAGAGGTGCTACACAGGAAGGAAGCCGGGCAGAGAGCGGGAAAAGCGCATGCGCAGATCTGAGAGCAGCTTGGGCAGCGGTCAGGACAGGACGCTGCCACGCTCTGGGGAGGAGAGAGAACTCCCGTTCAGAGGGCAGATACCGGGGGACTGTACAGAAAGACTGCATCCTGTGAGTACGTGGAACCGGAGTCTCCAGTGACAGCAGAGGTGCGTCCTGACCCCCGTGCAGAGATAGTGGCCCGTGCAGAGACAGCAGCCCATGCAGAGATAGTGGCTCGTGCAGAGACAGCGACCCGTGAAGAGACAGCAACCTGTGCGGAGACAGTGACCCTTGCGCGACGCCCCAGTGCCCGCGGTGCTGGTGCAGAGCCCCTGATTCCTGCTGAGAGACCTAATAAGAGACGGAGTGTTGTTCCCCCGGGAGAGGCTGTTGTGTGTAAACAAAAGACTCAGAGCAGAGGGAACCCTGTTTACCTAGTACCCCCTCTGCCTCTTGCAGTAAACCTTGAGACCCCGGCTGGGGGATACTAGAGACTTCGGAGCTCACACAGACTAGAGATGACAAGTGCCGTTTGTGGTCGGCGCCTACGTTGGAGAAGATGACCCTGCGCAAGTCTCCATCAGACTGTTAGTTTCCAAGCGTTACCGTTTTTTACTGTGGATACTGTACTGTTTGCTGTCTGAGTTCCACATTACTAATACCCTCGCTGTTATATTGCCACTGTTAATCCCTGTACATAAACCTCCCTTTAACTGTTGGTCCGTCGGTTCCGTGGTGACATACCCAACACCTGCACGTTTATTACATGTATCTACATTATTTATAGAAAGACAGAGAGGCAGTACTGTCTGTACCAACTTTATATACAGGGAGGCAGTACTGTCTGTACCAACATTATATACAGGGAGGCAGTACTGTCTGTACCAACATTATATACAGGGAGGCAGTACTATCTGTACCTACATTATATACAGGGAGGCAGTACTATCTGTACCTACATTATATACAGGGAGGCAGTACTATCTGTACCTACATTATATACAGAGAGGCAGTACTATCTGTACCTACATTATATACAGGGAGGCAGTACTATCTGTACCAACATTATATACAGGGAGGCAGTACTATCTGTACCTACATTATATACAGAGAGGCAGTACTGTCTGTACCAACATTATATACAGGGAGGCAGTACTATCTGTACCTACATTATATACAGGGAGGCAGTACTATCTGTACCTACATTATATACAGGGAGGCAGTACTATCTGTACCTACATTATATACAGAGAGGCAGTACTATCTGTACCTACATTATATACAGGGAGGCAGTACTGTCTGTACCAACATTATATACAGGGAGGCAGTACTATCTGTACCTACATTATATACAGAGAGGCAGTACTATCTGTACCAACATTATATACAGAGAGGCAGTACTATCTGTACCTACATTATATACAGAGAGGCTGTACTATCTGTACCTACATTATATACAGAGAGGCAGTACTATCTGTACCAACTTTATATACAGAGAGGCAATACTGTCTGTACCAACATTATATACAGGGAAGCAGTACTGTCTGTACCAACATTATATACAGGGAGGCAGTACTGTCTGTACCAACATTATATACAGGGAGGCAGTACTATCTGTACCTACATTATATACAGAGAGGCAGTACTATCTGTACCAACATTATATACAGAGAGGCAGTACTATCTGTACCTACATTATATACAGAGAGGCAGTACTATCTGTACCTACATTATATACAGAGAGGCAGTACTATCTGTACCTACATTATATACATGGAGGCAGTACTATCTGTACCTACATTATATACAGAGAGGCAGTACTATCTGTACCAACATTATATACATGGAGGCAGTACTATCTGTACCTACATTATATACAGAGAGGCAGTACTATCTGTACCTACATTATATACAGAGAGGCAGTACTATCTGTACCTACATTATATACATGGAGGCAGTACTATCTGTACCTACATTATATACAGAGAGGCAGTACTATCTGTACCTACATTATATACATGGAGGCAGTACTATCTGTACCTACATTATATACAGAGAGGCAGTACTATCTGTACCTACATAATATACAGAGAGGCAGTAAAATCTGTACCTACATTATATACATGGAGGCAGTACTATCTGTACCTACATTATATACAGAGAGGCAGTACTATCTGTACCTACATTATATACAGAGAGGCAGTACTATCTGTACCTACCTTATATACATGGAGGCAGTACTATCTGTACCAACATTATATACAGGGAGGCAGTACTGTCTGTACCAACATTATATACAGAGAGGCAGTACTGTCTGTACCAACATTGTATACAGAGAGGCAGTACTATCTGTACCTACATTATATACAGAGAGGCAGTACTATCTGTACCTACATTATTCACAGAGAGGCAGCACTATCTGTACCTACATTATATACAGAGAGGCAGTACTATCTGTACCTACATTATATACAGAGAGGCAGTACTATCTGTACCTACATTATATACAGAGAGGCAGTACTATCTGTACCTACATTATATACAGAGAGGCAGTGCTATCTGTACCTACATTATTCACAGAGAGGCAGTACTATCTGTACCTACATTATATACAGAGAGGCAGTACTATCTGTACCTACATTATATACAGAGAGGCAGTACTATCTGTACCTACATTATATACAGAGAGGCAGTACTATCTGTACCTACATTATATACAGAGAGGCAGTACTATCTGTACCTACATTATATACAGTGAGGCAGTACTATCTGTACCTACATTATTCACAGAGAGGCAGTACTATCTGTACCTACATTATATACAGAGAGGCAGTACTATCTGTACCTACATTATATACAGAGAGGCAGTACTATCTGTACCTACATTATATACAGAGAGGCAGTACTATCTGTACCTACATTATATACAGAGAGGCAGTACTATCTGTACCTACATTATATACAGTGAGGCAGTACTATCTGTACCAACATTATACACAGAGAGGCAGTACTATCTGTACCAACATTATATACAGAGAGGCAGCACTATCTGTACCTACATTATATACAGAGAGGCAGTACTATCTGTACCTACATTATATACAGAGAGGCAGTACTATCTGTACCTACATTATTCACAGAGAGGCAGTACTATCTGTACCAACATTATATACAGAGAGGCAGCACTATCTGTACCTACATTATATACAGAGAGGCAGTACTATCTGTACCTACATTATATACAGAGGCAGTCCTATCTGTACCTACATTATATACAGTGAGGCAATACTGTCTGTACCTACATTATATACAGTGAGGCAGTACTATCTGTACCTACATTATATACAGTGAGGCAGTCCTATCTGTACCTACATTATATACAGAGGCAGTCCTATCTGTACCTACATTATATACAGTGAGGCAGTACTATCTGTACCTACATTATATACAGAGAGGCAGTACTATCTGTACCTACATTATATACAGAGAGGCAGTACTATCTGTACCTACATTATATACAGAGAGGCAGTACTATCTGTACCTACATTATATACAGTGAGGCAGTACTATCTGTACCTACATTATATACAGTGAGGCAGTCCTATCTGTACCTACATTATATACAGAGGCAGTCCTATCTGTACCTACATTATATACAGTGAGGCAGTACTATCTGTACCTACATTATATACAGAGAGGCAGTACTATCTGTACCTACATTATATACAGAGAGGCAGTACTATCTGTACCTACATTATATACAGAGAGGCAGTACTATCTGTACCGACATTATATACAGTGAGGCAGTACTATCTGTACCTACATTATATACAGAGAGGCAGTACTATCTGTACCGACATTATATACAGAGAGGCAGTACTATCTGTACCTACATTATATACAGAGAGGCAGTCCTATCTGTACCTACATTATATACAGTGAGGCAGTACTATCTGTACCTACATTATATACAGAGAGGCAGTACTATCTGTACCTACATTATATACAGAGAGGCAGTACTATCTGTACCAACATTATATACAGTGAGGCAGTACTATCTGTACCTACATTATATACAGAGAGGCAGTACTATCTGTACCTACATTATATACAGAGAGGCAGTACTATCTGTACCTACATTATATACAGAGAGGCAGTCCTATCTGTACCTACATTATATACAGTGAGGCAGTACTATCTGTACCTACATTATATACAGAGAGGCAGTACTATCTGTACCGACATTATATACAGAGAGGCAGTACTATCTGTACCAACATTATATACAGTGAGGCAGTACTATCTGTACCTACATTATATACAGAGAGGCAGTACTATCTGTACCTACATTATATACAGAGAGGCAGTACTATCTGTACCTACATTATATACAGAGAGGCAGTCCTATCTGTACCTACATTATATACAGAGAGGCAGTACTATCTGTACCTACATTATATACAGAGAGGCAGTCCTATCTGTACCTACATTATATACAGTGAGGCAGTCCTATCTGTACCTACATTATATACAGAGAGGCAGTACTATCTGTACCTACATTATATACAGAGAGGCAGTACTATCTGTACCAACATTATATACAGTGAGGCAGTACTATCTGTACCTACATTATATACAGAGAGGCAGTACTATCTGTACCTACATTATATACAGAGAGGCAGTACTATCTGTACCTACATTATATACAGAGAGGCAGTACTATCTGTACCGACATTATATACAGTGAGGCAGTACTATCTGTACCTACATTATATACAGAGAGGCAGTACTATCTGTACCGACATTATATACAGTGAGGCAGTACTATCTGTACCTACATTATATACAGAGAGGCAGTACTATCTGTACCGACATTATATACAGGGAGACAGGGATGAAGTACTATATATATCTACATTATTTATAGAGAGACAGAGAAGAAGTATTATTTGTACCAGCAATATTTACAGAGAGATAAAGAGCTAGTACTATCTGTACCTACATATTTTATAGAGAGACAGGGAGATAGTACTTTCTGTACCTACATTACTTACAAAGAGAGGAGGAGGCAGTACTATCCGTACCAACATAAGTTATGAGGATTGTCAGGGGAAAGGAAGGAAAAGACTTGACATCTTGAACATATCAGTCAGTGTGCATGTTATCTTGCTGATGACTATAAGGTGGGGACGTCATTAAGGGGCTGATCACACTACAGTCTCAGCATCCGCACACAGAGTAGTAGGGAAATCCCCGGACTGGGAGGGGGATTTTTTTTTCTCTTGTGCCAGTATTTTTGAATATTTTTTGGCTTTATTTTTACTGGCCTCCTTTACTATTGGAATATTTATATTGCATCTGCCCCGTGTCCAGCATTTCTTTCTTTTTTGCTGGGTACGGTTTAGGCGGGATAAGCCGGTTTGGCCTATGTAATACGGTATAACAGTTTTAGTTTTTGGATCATGGCACAACAATGGGAGGGTGGAGGATTAAACGCATGGTGAGTAGGGGGCTAAGAAAAAAACACAAGTAATTTCATTTACATTTATAATTACCATAATAATGTGATAATAAATAATATAAATAAATAATGAAAATAATCAAATTAAATAATATCAACAAATAATAATGATGATAATAACTATTATAATATAATAAATACAAACTGAAATAATAACGTGGAAAATAAATATCTATAAATAATATATAATGAAAGTAGTAATACATAAATAATAATGGGAAAATGTACGGTATACAAAAATAATATAAAATCAAAATAATACATAAATAATCTAGAATAAAAAAGCTAAATAATATTGAAAATAATAACAATAGTAATAATAATGTCAATAATAAATAATAATAATGAAAATAATAGTAGTGGAAAAATAATACATAAATAACATATAACGAAAGTGGTAATACATAAATAATAATGAAAATAATGATAGCAGAAAATAATACCCAATATATAATAAACAGCAATACATAATTAATAATGAAAATCAACAATAATGGAGAAAAATATAGAAATAATATATAGTAAAAAAAATTACGTAAATTAAAGGTATTAAATAATAAGAATAACTTTTTATTTATGTGCTATTGGAAAAATAATATAATATTTAAATTATATTATATATATCATATTATATAATATTTATAATTATTTTATTTGTTATTTATGTATTTATTTATTTAGACCCTCTAAATACATTACAGACCCAAGACCAGACCTTCTAAATATAGATCACAAACCAAACCCCCTAAATAAAGATTCCAGACCAGACTTCCTAAAAACAGACTCCAAACCAGATCCTCTAAATACAGACCCCAGACCAGACCCTCAAAATTCAGACCCCAGACCAGACCCTCAAAATACAGACCCCAGAGCAGATCCCCTTAATACAATAATCGACTTGTAACATTCCCCAGATGAGACTTCACCAGCCTTCATTAAAGGGTCATACCCATTTTTATAGATGGGTATTACCAAATTGTCCTGGTATATATGAACACTTCTGCAACTTGCTACCTATTAAATTTTTCAGCCATTCTTGAGATATTCACACTTTTGTTTTTGTTTACAGCCCATTGCCTAGGAGACCGACCACCTCTGCTGTCTATGTTTTAAGCACTGCACTGAAGCTATCAGTGCTCTCCAGCGATCCTGAATTGCTATATCAATAGAAAAGAGCTTGTAAGCACTGCGCATGTTCTGCTGTCTAGCAGCGGTGGTCAGTCTCCGAGGCAAAAAGCTGTAAACAAAAGAAGAGAAAAGTAAACAAAAGTGTTAATATCTCAAGAATGGATTAAAATTTTAACAAGCAGCAAATTGCAAAATTCCTTTTAGTAATAATATCTGATAATATTCCTCTAATAACATGGGAATGTAACCCTTTAAATACCACCGAATCCCTAGGTGCACGTGTAAGAGGGTGAACTGTGATTACACCAGGAGAGCACTAGGACCATGTGGTGTTTGCCTGCTGCAGCTAAGAGCAGGTGCTGCAAGTACCTGGGAATCTGTGTGTGCTGGGGGGGGGCAGTGTGGCTGTCTAGAGCTGTAAGGGAGGCTTCCAGAAGAGGAAGAGAGACTGCCCTGAGAGACACTGTGTGTGTGAAGCAAAGAGATTGAACGCTGTAAAAGACTGTACTGCAACCCTTCATCTTAGGAGCCTGAGGCCTTGCTGTGGAACAAAGACTGAGCGTTCCTGAGAGCTGTGTGACTGTGGAGCTCTGTGGAGTCCCTGTTGTTTTGAGCTGAGAAGCGATATTGGACAGACATTTTATAACAGGCGTATTGCTTCTAGGAGAATTTGTGAGGACTACAGGAGGAGAGACGGCATCTTGAGGCTACAGAACTATAAGTCCCCAACGTTTGGGTTCGGCACCGGCCGACAAGACGAGGAGCCTTGCATTGCTGCAACTGATTGGCGCCAAAGATTTGGGACTGGCTGCAGCTGATGCAATCTATATTCCTGAGAGGAGACTCACCTCAGGTCAAAGGTACCATAGTCATAGATACCCGGGTATCCCTAGTTAAAGCGCTTAAGGACCTTTGTATTAAAAAGTATTTATATGTCTTGTTATTGTAGATTTGTGTAGGTTATACTCAGTGTGCCATTCCAGGGGGTCCCTTGATATCACCACATTCGATTTACACCTGTTCTCTGAGTACCTGAATTGACCTTTAATAGGTAAATTTATTTCCAATCCCTGTGTAATACACTCTTCAGGGAACCTTGGATTGGCCTAGTGATTTCAGCTCCGGCTGAGTGAGTGGACTGTGTAAGGGTATTCAATCTGTTTCTTCCATATACTAAGTTCTACTTTATCTGCTGTTTGAGTAAAGACTTTTGGAATTTCTGCCTCAGTCCCGGTTCGTGACCCACTGGATCTTATTCGGACCTCCGGTCATTACACACTCATGTCCACTGAGAATGACTTGTGTAATTTATAGTCGGCCATTAACACACACTCTAGAGCAGAGGTGGTTGTTTGGTGCCTAAATATGCAGACGTACAATTGGGATCCCAAAGAGTTCTGCCTGCTCTTTTGGAAATCTCCCATTTCTTGTAGGAACCTTCTGGATTTTCCTGTGGGTCGTTCATCCTCGCTGTGGACTGACAGCTATAGGAATGGCAACCGAAATGTATAAACCCTACACTTTGCATTTTGGGCGCTGGTGACTCCTATGGAGACACTCAGGCTATTTTTATGATGGGGCTGTGGTTGTCACCGCTGCTGCTTCCTGTGATGTCGCTCATCAAAAGATCTGCCACAACGAGTACAGTATGTTGGGGACTCCAGGATGTTTGTGGGGTCTAGAACTCTACTAAAATCTCATTTGATCTCGGCATAACCGTAAGGACCCATTTTCTTGTTGGACGCCAATAGAGAATGTTCCGTATAAATCGATACTTTTTTTTGTACATATGAAAGTGTGTTGACTTCTGTGTGTTTTTTTTTTTTTATATAAAATCAAACTTTCCTAAAAGTTTCTTAAGCTTTTTTAAAAAGTTTATGAGTTTTTGTTTTTTATCATTTTTGCATTGTGCGCAACTTATGTAATGAAAAATACACTGGTGTGAACGTTGCATTGTGAGATGCTGATTATTCGGGGTGGAAAAGCCCAATCACTCGATCACTCTGTCTCCACTTCAAGATCAGCAAAATGTTACTGCGTCAAATGAAGAGGAGGCGGCCGGCGCCACATGTATTTCAGGAACAAGAAATGCCGTGCGCAAAAAATGCTTTGGGGAATTTATAAGTGTGAACCAAATATAAAATGTATCATTTTTTTTGATACTCTATGCACTTAAAAAGTAGTCTTTACTTTTTTCCTGCAGAGGCTCATAATCTTAGTGGTTTCACCCATAAGAAGAGATGTATAAAAATTATACATCCCAAACTGTAAACAATATAGTGGTGTAATGATAAGTAAAATATGACTTCGCTGGAACATTCCAGAATCTCCCATTGTTACACTACAGATTATACTTCTGCTTGTCACATGCTGCAGATGTGACCCCCCTCCTTCCCCCTTAGCAGCTGTATGTGTCTCCTCTGCCTGCATCTGTAATAAGACACCAGACACTTCCTGTGCCAGCATTTCTCTCCACAGCGAAGGAATGTTAATTAAGCTGAGTGGAAAGAATGTCTTTGTCCTGGCCATGCGGGTAATTCACGTATGGGAAATATTAAAAGAAGCCATAGCACGCACCTGATACGCGGCAGAGATATGAAAAGTACATTTCTGCAAAATGCATCGACCCAGCGTTCTGGCCCATAATTTTCACAGTTCCAGCACCCATAGAAATTGAAAACTGGATTTCTCCTAAATGGTGTAACATAACTACTGCTAAAAAGTATGATACCATGGGAGTGTTCATACGAAGTACCCTCTGTGAGATATAGTCATTATAAGTTTTGTAGTCAGAATTGTAACTTAGAGCAGGGGGAGAAACATCACTAGACCGCCCTTTCGTGATGTCACAAACCCAAAGCTATAAGGCATCCCCTCCCCAAAATTGGTCATTTGAGCTGGAGGTTTGATGCCAAAAGGACCCCAGATGCAGGGCAACGAGTGGCCCCGCCTCCCCACATGGTTAGCCTAAGGCCATCTAAGCAACTGTAAGTTGATTTCTGCTTTTAAACCTTTTATTTTATATTTGCATTGTACATATCTAATGTCTCAACTTTTTAACATTTTTTATCTGTGTAATCACTGCCCACCTTTTGGGAATAAATTATAAAACTTATTAGCTCTGTCTCCATGCTCTAAAACAACGAATTTATGTGCCTTTAAGATAATTACGCTACTGGATTGGGTTGGCTTCGAACCGCTCAATTAAGTTTATAACTTAAGCAGAGAAATCTGGAGCTGGTGGCGGCATAGTTTGTTTTGGTTGGTTGGGCTAGCTGGCAGTGATGGAAGGGTTTTATAAGCTGATTGTGTGGCTGTGGCCAAAGCATTGATAATTCCCTCCCTGCAGCGGCCTAATCGCCCGTGCACAACAAGCAGCCCATCCGGCGACAAATTATCCAAGGTGTAGTTCCCTGATGGACCTGAGGGTAATGGGGGCGCTGGAGAGCTGCGAGTTCCAAAGTGGAATTGAAAAGTGGGATATACATAAATCCCTGCAGTTCGTAGAAGATTGTTAGCAGTGGTGGGACATCCAAAATAACCCCACTGCAGTAAATTGTTAGGGCAAGACTAGCTTGCTGTTTTTATCACATGGTGTGAGCGGTGGGATAACTAAGATAATCCCCCCTGTGACTGTGATTACCGTGTGTCGGCAGTGTGTGGCATCACTCCGTATGTGACATACCGGTGTCAGCGGGTGGGATCGTGCATAATGGTTACACATCCGAAGAGGTACCGTGCATAATGGCTACACATCCAAAGAGATACCGTGCGAAGAGGTACCGTGCATAATGGCTACACATCCAAAGAGATACTGTGCATAATGGTTACACATCCGAAGAGATACTGTGTTTAATGGTTACACATCCGAAGAGGTACCGTGCATAATGTTTACACATCCAAAGAGATACCGTGCACTATGGTTACACATCAGAAGAGTTACCATGCATAATGGTTACACATCCAAAGAGATAGCGTGCATAATGGTTACACATCCAAAGAGGTACCGTACATATTGGTTACACATCCAAAGAGATACCGTGCATAATGGTTACACATCCAAAGAGATACCCTGCATAATGGTTACACATTCAAAGAGATACCGTGCATTATGGTTACACATCAGAAGAGGTACCGTGCATAATGGTTACACATCCAAAGAGATACTGTGCATAATGGTTACACATCCAAAGAGATACCGTGCATAATGGTTACACATCCAAAGAGATACCGTGCATTATGGTTACACATCAGAAGAGGTACCGTGCATAATGGTTACACATCCAAAGAGATACTGTGCATAATGGTTACACATCCAAAGAGATACCCTGCATAATGGTTATACATCCAAAGAGATACCGTGCATTATGGTTACACATCAGAAGAGGTACCGTGCATAATGGTTACATATCCAAAGAGATACTGTGCATAATGGTTACACATCCAAAGAGATACCGTGCATAATGGTTACACATCCAAAGAGATACCGTGCATAATGGTTACACATCAGAAGAGATACCGTGCATAATGGTTACACATCCAACGAGATACCGTGCATTATGGTTACACATCCAAAGAGATACCGTGCATAATGGTTACACATCAGAAGAGTTACCATGCATAATGGTTACACATCCAAAGAGATAGCGTGCATTATGGTTACACAGCAGAAGAGGTACCGTGCATAATGGTTACACATCCAAAGAGATACCGTGCATTATGGTTACACAGCAGAAGAGGTACCGTGCATAATAGTTACACATCCAAAGAGATACCGTGCATAATAGTTACACATCCAAAGAGATATCGTGCATAATGGTTACACATCAGAAGAGATACCGTGCATAATGGTTACACATCCAAAGAGATACCGTGCATTATGGTTACACAGCAGAAGAGGTACCGTGCATAATGGTTACACATCCAAAGAGATACTCTGCATAATGGTTACACATCCAAAGAGATACCCTGCATAATGGTTACACATCCAAAGAGATACCGTGCATTATGGTTACACATCAGAAGAGGTACCGTGCATAATGGTTACATATCCAAAGAGATACTGTGCATAATGGTTACACATCCAAAGAGATACCGTGCATAATAGTTACACATCCAAAGAGATACCGTGCATAATGGTTACACATCAGAAGAGATACCGTGCATAATGGTTACACATCCAACGAGATACAGTGCATTATGGTTACACATCCAAAGAGATACCGTGCATAATGGTTACACAGCAGAAGAGGTACCGTGCATTATGGTTACATATCCAAAGAGATACTGTGCATAATGGTTACACATCCAAAGAGATACCCTGCATAATGGTTACACATCCAAAGAGATACCCTGCATAATGGTTACACATCCAAAGAGATACCGTGCATTATGGTTACACATCAGAAGAGGTACCGTGCATAATGGTTACATATCCAAAGAGATACTGTGCATAATGGTTACACATCCAAAGAGATACCGTGCATAATAGTTACACATCCAAAGAGATACCGTGCATAATGGTTACACATCAGAAGAGATACCGTGCATAATGGTTACACATCCAACGAGATACAGTGCATTATGGTTACACATCCAAAGAGATAGCGTGCATTATGGTTACACAGCAGAAGAGGTACCGTGCATTATGGTTACACATCCAAAGAGATACCGTGCATAATGGTTACACATCAGAAGAGTTACCATGCATAATGGTTACACATCCAAAGAGATAGCGTGCATTATGGTTACACAGCAGAAGAGGTACCGTGCATAATGGTTACACATCCAAAGAGATACCGTGCATTATGGTTACACAGCAGAAGAGGTACCGTGCATAATAGTTACACATCCAAAGAGATACCGTGCATAATAGTTACACATCCAAAGAGATACCGTGCATAATAGTTACACATCCAAAGAGATATCGTGCATAATGGTTACACATCAGAAGAGATGCCGTGCATAATGGTTACACATCCAAAGAGATACCGTGCATTATGGTTACACAGCAGAAGAGGTACCGTGCATAATGGTTACACATCAGAAGAGATACCGTGCATAATGGTTACACATCCAAAGAGATACCGTGCATAATGGTTACACATCCAAAGAGATACCGTGCATAATGGTTACACATCCAAAGAGATACCGTGCATAATGGTTACACATCCAAAGAGATACCTTGCATAATGGTTACACATCCAAAGAGATACCGTGCATTATGGTTACACATCCAAAGAGATACCGTGCATAATGGTTACACATCCAAAGAGATACCGTGCATAATGGTTACACATCCAAAGAGATACCGTGCATAATGGTTACACATCAGAAGAGGTACTGTGCATATTGGTAATGGTTACATATCAGAAGAGATACCGCGCATAATGGTTACACATATGAAGAGATACCATGCATAATGGCTACACATACGTTGAGGTACCGTGAATAATGGTTACGCATCTAAAGAGATACCTTGTATTATAGATACACATCCAAAGAGATACCGTGCATAATGGTTACAGACGCAAAGAAATATAACCATATAAGGCCTGGATCACACTTCCGTTTTTTTAAATCCGTCACAATCCGTCATTTTCCGTTAAAAAACGGATCCGCCATTTTTTTTTGGAGGATCCGTTTTTTTTTGCCCCATAGACTTCCATTAGCGGCTACCGCGGATCCGTAAAAAAAAACGGATTCGTTTGCGGCAAAACGGAAACGGATCCGTGTTTCCACACTTTGGCGGATGCATGCGGATGCAAAAAAACGGATGTGTGAAACAGGCCTAAGAAGCTGATCCATGCAATATGGGGTTAATCCCTATGGTGCAAGTCACTAATAAAGAGAAGTAATTGCTATATTAAGAAACACAGATATGGATGGCATTATTCAGCACGATATAGTCAGGTTATGTGAAGCATCACAAATAGCAGATGTGCAAAATATGAGGACTAGAGATGAGCGACTTTGCCTTTTTTCGGGTCGAGTCGGGTTTCACGAAACCCGACTTTCGCAAAAGTCGGGTCGAACGAAATCGGCTGATTATCGTGAAAAGTCGAAGGCCGACTGAAACACAAAACCCAATGCAAGTCAATGGGGAAGAAAAGTCGGCAGTGAGTGGAGGACAGGAAACACACCTACAGTGCCCATTTTAATGCCAAAAACATCAATTCTTATTCCTTAAGCTTGTCACCAGCCTTAATTTACTTTATAATAATAGTTAGGCATTGAAAACTGGGGGTTATTTGGCTAAAGTTGTGGGGGGGGGGTAGGGCTGGCTCCAGATTTTCGTGGGCCCAGGGCCAAAGAGTGTCACTGGGCTCCTTTAACACGTGACACAATTCATGATGCTCCGATACGGCAGAGAAATAGCGGTATAGTACAATGAAACATACTTCACTTCTTACATCACATGACTGATATCCATTTTAAATTCTCCAATAGCTCCAAAAACGGACAGTATATTCCTCCATACAGTGTTATGGCCACCGCATAGTGCGCTATACAGAGTAATGAGGCTCATATATTTCTCCATACAGAATCATTGGTCCCATATAATGTTCCATACAGTATATGATGAGCTCCACATAATGCTACAGTATATGTTGCTCCCCATGGATGAAGCTCCAGTGTCTTATGGGCCCAAATAATGCTCCATATATAATGGGCCCCATTTCTAATGCTCCAGTGTATAATGGGCCCTGTAAATGCTGCTCCAGTGTCTGATGTCCACCTTTGGAATGCTCCAGTGTATGGTGGGCCCCAGATATCATTCTCCAGAGTATAGTGCTCCCCAAAAATTGCTCCCAACCTTTAAAACAATTAAATAAGTCTCCTCACTAGGGAATCCCTGTACTCTGGACTCCTCGTCGTCCCCATCTTCCATCTCTCTGCACTTGGACTGTTTAGGCAGAGGGCGTACAGACGTGATGTCATCGCGCTCTTTGACCAGAATGTTACTGTCAGGAAAAGTGTTTGGTTTCCGGGGGCAGTATGGTTGCAAAGCTGAACCTTAAAGGAATGTCCAGAAGGGCACCACCAGGAGTGGAGTCTGCGGCTTAATTGGACGCAACACGGGCAACCTCAACCATGCCATCCACAAAAAAGCTGCACAGATTGCAAGCTTAATTCCGTTAACGAACGAGACTCCGGCATGCCCCCGCGGTCCACGTCCAGCTTACTAGAGGGACACGCGAGGCTCTGGCACGCGAGATCGGCCAATAACAGGTCTGTCATGCCCTTACGTGTCCGGGGCAGCATGCGCGCTACAATGAAAGGACCAGCGTGTATCGCTTACAGGTGCGGATAACACGCTGAACCCCATTAGTGATGGGGATCTGGGATTACAATTCTTCCCCGCGAACAAGCATTTCCCAGTAAGTGCAGGTCAACCGTAATTCCGGAATTAGGACTAAACGGCATTCCAGAAAGAATGTGAAAAAATTAAGTGTCCAAACCACAGGTGCTGTAGCTTGCTTAACAGCTGGGCTCCTCTGCTGAGTAGCACACAGTTCTTACATAAACAGGCGGCATAGCTTGGTTCACGGGTGGCCAACTCTGCTGAGTAGCATACACAGTTACTAGGCCCAAAGTATTGAGTGGTGTAAATGCAGTCAAAAACTGGTTCTTTCATAAACAGGCGGCATAGCTCGGTTCACGGGTGGGCTCCTCTTCTGAGTAGCAGACACAGTTACTAGGCCCAAAAGGATTTTCAGGACAATATGCGGTAAAAAATTATTAGAAACACACACGGTGTAGCTCCTTCACAGGTGTACTACACCGCTGGCTACCAGACACCGCTACTATGCCCTAAAACTGTCTATTATCATTGAAAACCATTATTAATGTGAAAAAAAAGATAAGATTTTGGTTAACGAACCATTCTCGAACGGAAACTCGACAGCCGAATTTTAATCAAAGTGTTGTAGTTCGACCAACGGATAAAACACCGCCCAAAACAGCTCGAATTTGAACTTGGCCAACAGTTCCACTCAAACACCACTCATCTGTAATCAGGAGCCACACTCAGACGGTCTCAGGCACAGTATGGATTCGACAAGTTTGCAGAAAGTTGAGAAAGGGTACAGTATCACCGGATAACAGGTATATATAGCATAGTTTAAACATTTAAAATCTCTGTGTTTATTTCCGGAGTCCGACAAATACACTCACAGCCTCAGTATGGATTAGACAACAATCTAAAAAGTAGATAAAGGATTATGTATTTGAAGCGTACACCAGTATACACTATTGGGGTATTTTTAAATCTTCATATATATTTCTGTCTCAGTAAGACAGTCCAGACTCTCCGCAAGAGAAAACGAGATGGATAAAAGTACAGACATAAAGTCGAGTGATGGCAGAAATTTAGGAATTACTAATCAGGGGAAAAACTCCCGGGAGAATTCTCAGAGGCGATGCTGACCCTCAATTACTTTGTGGAGACAGCGAAAACAGTTCTTTGTGAAGAAAGGGTTGCTGTATCGCAGTACCGTTGATCCCATCACCGTTACTCATCTCCATCAAATTTTGAAATTTTGATCACAGGGAGAGATGTAGACATGGTCCTCACTGCCTATCATGATCTGTCAGGTAACTTTGGAGTGCAAAAGACAGAAGCCACAGGCTGTAGGCGATTCTATTGGATTGGCATGAGAGGGCACATTTAAAAATGTGGGCAGGAATGTCACACGTCTGTGAGTAGGAAAACTGTGAAAACTGATGATAAACCACCACTGCATCTCATTGTGAGTCGACGTCCATAAGAAATGGAAGCCATTGATCATCTGAAGCTAGAGCCCGGCCAGCAGGACATGGCATAGCTACGTCTTAGCCATCATCTATCAGTTCACCAAATTTGGAGTGGCAGTCCCAGGGAAGGATTTGACAGCCCAGACTACACAGCGGAGGAGCAGGGAGAAGTAAATATTGCAAATGCTGGGGCCCTGCCCAAGCAAGGGGGGCCCACTCGTGGGCGTCGGTACTGGCACTGTGCCCCTCATAGTACGCCGGTGTGTCTGATGGCGGGTGTGCACCCCCACCATCAGAGACACTTGATTGCACTATGAGGGACCCTGTGCCAGTGCCGGTGCCCAAGAGTCGGCCCACCCACCTGTCCACGGCAATGGCACTCGCACGGTTGCATGCGCTATGTGGTGACCCCGGCCATGGGGGGGAGGCAGCCCAGTTAGGGAGGTTTAAAAAATTGCATATGTTGATGTTGGACATTCAGCAGCTGCAAATGGAGGAATTGGAGAAGTCCGAGGAAGAGGACAAAAGCGAGCCATTTTTCTGGCAACCTATGTGTCATCAGGGGAAGGTGGGACAAAATCCTTTGAAACCCATGCATGGTTCATTTTAATGAAGGTTAGATCATCAACATTTTGGGTCGACAGACGGGTCCTTTTTTCTGTCAGGATTGAGCCAGCAGCACTGAAGACTCTTTCAGATAGCACACTAGCAGCAGGGCAAGCGAGCTCCTGTAAGGCATATTGTGCGAATTCAGGCCAGGTGTCCAGTTTAGAGGCCTAATAGTCAAAGGGGAATGACCTGTGAGGGAGAACATCAATATGGGAGGAGAAGTAGTTTGTAACCATAGTTGACAACTGCTGTCTCCTGTCACTTTCAATCGATGCAGTATTACCAGTCGTGTAAGTGGGACTTGAAAAATCAGTCCACAACATGGTCATGAAACCCCTGTCTCCAACGCCACTTCTGATGTGTGCACCACCAACACCTCTTCCAAGTTGCCAACAACGGCTCGTTGGAGAACCATCACCGCTGCTGTGTGCTGGGAATGCATCAAACAAATGGTTTACCAGAGTTGCTTGTTTGTTAGCCAATATTAGGTCAAGGTTCTCCTGTGGCATGATGTTTTGAATTTGCCTTTATAGCATGGATCCAGGATGCTGGCCAACCAGTAGTCGTCATCGTTCATCATTTTGGCAATGCGGGGGTCCCTTTTTAGGATCTGCAAAGCATAATCTGACATGTGGGCCAATGTTCCAGGTGTCAATGATGCACTGCGAGTGCTGGGTGGAGGAGCACTTTCTGGCAAATCCACATCCCTCCAGTCATGCACAAACCCTGTACCAGACCTTGCCACGCCAACATTTTCTCTTGCCCCACGAGAAGCATCCTCCTCCCCTAAATAATCATCCCCATCATCATCCTCCTCCTCCTCTTCCTCTTCTTCCTCCACCTGGTCCAGGAGAGGTCCCGGAGCAGACAATGGCTGACTGTCATCAAGGCTTCCCTACTCCTCTTCCTCCTTGGCTGCAGACGCCTGCTCCTTAATGTGCGTCAAAGTTTGCATGAGCAGACACATAAGTGGGTTGCTCATGCTTATGATGGCGTCATCTGCGCTTACCAGTCGTTTGCATTCCTCAAAACACTGAAGGACTTTACAGAGGTCTTTCAGCTTCGATCACTGCACACCCGACAACTCCATGTCTGCCCTCAAACTTCCTGGCCGTGTATCCTCCCACAAATGCATTACAGCCTGCCTCTGTTCGCACAGCCTCTCAACCATGTGCAGGGTGGAGTTCCACGACTGGAGTGTACGGGCGACCGGCGGATGTGCGAGCACAATCTTCGGACCTTCTGGAGCAGGCCTGTTAACTCCGGATAATTATTGAGGAAGCACTGCTCCACCAGGTTCAAGGTGTGAGCCAGGCAAGGTATGTGTCGGAGTTTTGAAAGGGCTATGGCTGCCACAAAATTCCGGCCGTTATCACTAACTACCTTGCCTGCCTCAAGATGTAGACTGCCCAGCCATGACTCAGTTTGTCGCTGAAAATAGTCGGCCAGTACCTCCGCGGTGTGTCTGTCGCCCAAACACATCATCTGCAACACAGCCTGCTGATGCTTACCACTAGCTGTTCGATAGTGGGACACCGAGTGTGCAACACTGGCAGCTGCGGATGGAGTGCTCGTGCGACTGCGCTCTGTGGACGAGCTTTCGCTTCTGGAGGAGGGTCGAACGCCAACAGCCAACTGTTTTCTATAATGTGGGCTAGGCAGCACTGTCCCACCGCCGCTGTCCCCTGTGGACCCTGCATCCACCACATTAACCCAGTGCGCAGTGATGGACACGTAACGGCCCTGGCCATGCCTACTGAACCATGCATGTGTTGTGAGGTGCACCTTTCCACTCACTGATTGCTTGAGTGCATGGACAATGCGGTCTTTCACATGAAGGTGGAGGGCTGGGATGGCTTTGCGAGAAAAGAATTGCCGACTGGGTAGGTCATAGCGTGGTACTGCGTAGGCCATGAGTTCGCGGAAAGCTTCGCTTTCAACCAACTGGTAGGGCATCATCTCTAACAAGATTAGTTTGGCAATGTGGGCGTCCAAACCCAGTGTACGTGAATGAGAGGATGAGTACTTTCTTGTCCTACTCATAGTCTCTGGTAGGGTGAGCTGGACTTGAGAGCTGCATATGGTGGAACTAGCGGTGGACATGGCGGACTGAGAGAGGGTTGATGATGGTGATGGAGTTGGTGTTCTTTCTGATGGCCTAGATTCAGTCTTTCGTAGCAATAACATTGTGATTCTCTGACTGCTTTGGCCTTGCGACGACACCTCAACATTTGCTGCTGGTGGTGTGCTAACCGGTGGGCTTACAGTGGGGGAAACGATGTCGCGTTTCTGACTACCTTCATTGGGAGCAGTTGCACATGTGGTACGTGAGATTTCGTAGTCCGTTCACGCTTGCAAGTGCATGGTGGTTAAATGTCTAAGCATGCAACTGGTATTCAAATTTCTCAGATTTTTCCCTCGGCTAAAGGTCTTTGCGCACTTCTTGCAGATAACCTTTGCCTGATCATTAGGATTTTATTCAAAAAAGTGTCACACTGCACTCTTCCTACTATGGAAGACAGTTTGAGACCTTGCACGCTGTGCTAATTTGACTGTCTGGCCTAGCTGTCCTGCAACTCTTTTGGTTTTTGTAACCCGTTTTTGGAGTGCTCCGGGCCTGCCAGATAACAGCTGTTGCGATGTCGATGTCTGCTGTGGATCCTCCTCCTCCTCTTCTGAGCTATTGGCAGCGGCACCCTCTTCCCCCAATGGATGCCAATCTGGGTCAACAACTGGGTCATCCATCACCTCCTCTTCAATGTCATGTGCACCTTCCTCATGTATGGTGGTATAGTATGCGGGAAGGGGCACCTGAGTTTCATCAGGGTCAGATTCTGGCTCAGTACACTGCGAGGACAATGTAGTGCTCTGAGTGAATGTACCAGCAGATAAATCTAGCAGAGGCTGTGCATCAGTGCACTCCATGTCAGATTCATCTTGGACTGTGTAATTCACGATTTGACTTGATAACCCAGGCATGGTATTATTATTATTTATTATGATTATTTATTGTTATAGCGCCATTTATTCCATGGCGCTTTACATGTAAGGAGGGGTATACATAATAAAAACAAGTACAATAATCTTAAACAATACAAGTCATAACTGGTACAGGAGGAGAGAGCACCCTGCCCGCGAGGGCTCACAATCTACAAGGGATGGGTGATAATACAGTAGGCGAGGGTAGAGCTGGTCGTGCAGCGGTTTGGTCGATCGGTGGTTACTGCAGGTTGTAGGCTTGTCGGAAGAGGTGGGTCTTCAGGCTCTTTTTGAAGTTTTCGATGGTAGGTGAGAGTCTGATATGTTGTGGTAGAGAGTTCCAGAGTAGGGGTGATGCGTGAGAGAAATCTTGTATGCGATTGTGGGAAGAGGAGATAAGAGGGGAGTAGAGAAGGAGATCTTGTGAGGATCGGAGGTTGCGTGCGGGAAAGTACCGGGAGACGAGGTCACAGATGTATGGAAAAGACAGGTTGTGGATGGCTTTGTATGTCATGGTTAGGGTTTTGTAATGGAGTCTCTGGGCAATTGGGAGCCAGTGAAGGGATTGACAGAGGGGAGAAGCTGGGGAATAGCGGGGGGACAGGTGGATTAGTCGGGCAGCAGAGTTTAGAATAGATTGGAGGGGTGCGAGAGTGTTTGAGGGGAGGCCACAGAGCAGGAGGTTGCAGTAATCAAGGCGAGAGATGATGAGGGCAAGGACTAGGGTTTTTGCAGATTCTTGGGTGAGGAATGAACGGATTTGTGAAATATTTTTGAGTTGAAGTCGGCAGGAAGTGGAAAGGGCTTTGATATGTGGTTTGAAGGAGAGATCAGCGTCAAGGATTACTCCGAGGCAGCGAGCTTGTGGGACTGGGGAGAGTGGGCAGTCATTTACTGTAATTGATAGGTTCGTAGGGGGGTCACGTGAGATGGGGGAAAGATGATGAATTCTGTTTTGTCCATGTTGAGTTTCAGAAATCTAGCGGAGAAGAAGGATGAACTAGTGGACAGACATTGAGGGATTCTGGTTAGTAGGGAGGTGATATCTGGTCCAGAGATGTAGATCTGTGTGTCATCAGCGTAGAGATGATACTGAAAGCCATGAGATGAGCTGTCCCAGGCCAAAGGTGTAAATAGAGAACAGCAGGGGCCCAAGGACTGAACCTTGTGGGACTCCGACAGATAGGGGGCGAGGTGAGGAGGTGGTGTGTGAGTGGGAGACACTGAATGTCCGGTCTGTTAGGTATGATGAGATCCAGGATAGGGCCAAGTCTGTGATGCCGAGGGATGAGAGGGTCTGTAATAATAGGGAATGGTCCACTGTGTCAAAGGCAGCCGACAGGTCCAGGAGGAGGACGACAGAGTAGTGTCGCTTGCTCTTGGCGGTTAAGAGGTCATTGGTGACCTTAGTAAGGGCAGTTTCAGTGGAGTGGTGTGACCGGAAGCCAGATTGTAAGCGGTCGAAGAGGGAGCAAGAAGAGAGATGGGAGGACAGTTCAAGGAAGACGTGTTGTTCCAGGAGCTTGGAGGCATAGGGGAGAAGTGATATAGGGCGATAGCTAGATACAGAGGATGGGTCAAGAGAGGGCTTTTTGAGGATAGGTGTGATGGAGGCATGTTAAAAGCTTGAGGGGAAAACACCAGTTGTTAGTGATAGGTTGAAGAGATGGGTTAGGGTTGGGATGAAGACTGTGGTGAGGTTTGGTATGAAGTGGGATGGGATCGGGTCAAGTGCACAGGTGGTGAGATGTGATCTTGAGAGTAGAGTGGAGAGTCGATCTTCTGTAATGGTGGAGAAGTTGGTTTTGAAGGTGGAGGGCTGGGAAGTCGGGAGGAAGGGTTCTGGGGGTTGTTGACCAAAACTGTCTCTGATGTTATCAATCTTCTGCTTGAAAAATGAGGCAAAGTCTTCAGCTGAGATGAGTGGGGAGGGAGGAGGTACTGGGGGGCAGAGGAGAGAATTGAAGGTGTTGAATAACTGTTTAGGGTTGTGAGACAGGGAGGATATGAGAGATGAGAAGTAGGTTTGTTTAGCTGTGGCGAGTGTGGTCTTGAAAGTAGTGAGGGACTGTTTGAATGCGATGAAGTGCTCATTGGAGTGGGATCTTTTCCATCTGCGCTCAGCAGCCCTGGAAGCTCGCCTCAGCTCTTTGGTCAGGCTGGTGTGCCAGGGCTGTCTGTTGATTTTGCGAGTTTTGGTATGTGTAAGTGGGGCAGCGGATTCCAAAGCTACAGCTATTGTGGTGTTATATAGAGCGGCAGCATCATCCGCATTGTGTAAGGAACTTATATCTGTAAGAGGGAGGAGGGATTCAGAGAATGAGTGTAGGTCAAGGTGTTTAAGATTCCTGCGAGGGTGTGAAAGTTTGTGGGGTGGGGATTGTAGACATGGAGTGAAGAGGGAAGAGAATGTGAGAAGGTTGTGGTCAGAGAGAGGAAGAGGTGAGTTAGAGAGGTTAGATAGGGAGCAGAGGCAGGTGAAGATGAGGTCCAGTGTGTGGCCATCTTTGTGGGTGGCTGTAGAAGACCATTGAGTGAGGCTGAAGGAGGAAGTGAGAGATAGGAGTTTAGTGGCAGCTGAGAGGGAAGTGTCAATGGGGATGTTGAAGTCACCCATGATGATAGTAGGGATGTCCGCGGAAAGGAAATGAAGTAACCAGGTGGTGAAGTGGTCAAAGAAGGTGGTGGCTGGCCCTGGGGGGCGGTAGATGACAGCCAGTTGGAGGTTGGAGGGGGAGTAGATGCGCACAGAGTGCACCTCAAAGGAAGGGAGGGTAACAGAGGGTGGCAGTGGGATTGTGGTGAAGGAGCAGGTATCTGACAGGAGAAAACCAACTCCTCCGCCATGTTTGCTGCTGGGGCGGGGGGTGTGAGAAAGGTGGAAGCCGCCATATGAAAGTGCGGCAGGAGAGGCTGTGTCAGAAGGGGTGAGCCAGGTTTCGGTGATGGCGAGGAAGGAAAGTTTGGCAGTAACAAAAAGATCATGGATGTAGGAAAGCTTGTAGCAGACAGAGCGAGCGTTCCACAGAGCTCCTGTTAGTGGGACTGGGGAAGCGGGGGCTGGGTGAATGGGTATAAGGTTGGAAAGGTTACGGAAGGTTGTGATAGAGCGTGGATGGGAGGTAGAAATGACTGTGGGAATGTGGTGAGGAGGACCAGGATTTGGAGAGCTATCACCAGCAGTGAGAAGGAGCAGAGAAAGTGTTAGCAGGTGGGAGCAGGTGAGGGAATGAGGGGGCTGTCTGTGTTTGGAGACAGAGGATTGTATGGTAAGGAACAGTTTTGAGGCGGAGGTGAGGTGGATGGGGAGGATTGAAGAAGAGATGAACAGTTCCTTACTAGGAGTAGGGATTAGGGGAATTAGCAGAAAGTGAAGGATTATAGGGGTGAAAGTGAAAACAAACAGAAACATTGTTTACAGTGACTGTACAGTTACCTTCAGTTCCCTTCTGGTTCAATTCTGGTTTTAATTCTTAAATTAATCTTCACACTTCTAGAACACACTTATAGGAATCACACTGCAGGCTGAAGTCTTTATGCAGACTTGTGCTCTGCAATATATGTACAACTAAGTGCAGTCAGGTGTGAAGCAGAGAGGAGTGGTCTCTGCTCTTCTTGGTCAGACAATTAAGAGTGGACCAGATGCATATGATCAAGCCAGAGTAAACAACATCATAAATAACACTGGGGTAAGCTGGGGTTAGCTGAAAGGCATACCATGTGAATGCTAGGTGCAGAGGCAAGTCTATGTGCAAAGCTGGGTGATGCACTGTGTGCCCTTCATAGACAGACAGCAGGAGAGCAGGAGAGCTGGGTGGATGAACATACCATGTGAATGCTAGGTGCAGAGGCAAGTCTATGTGCAAAGCTGGGTGATGCACTGTGTGCCCTTCATAGACAGACAGCAGGAGAGCAGCTCCATGGAGTAATCTGTAGTGTGGCCTGCCGCATCCTTCACTTTTGGTAGGGGTGAAGGACGCAAGGAAAGGTGTGGTTCATGACCATGAGCCTCCAATGACGACTCAGTGCTTTTATTTTTTAAAACGTCAGAAGAGGAGGCGATAGAGCTGGAGGCTGAGTCAGCAATGTAAGCCAAAACTTGTTCCTGAAGCTCCGGCTTTAAAAGCGGTTTACCTACTCCCAGAAAAGGGAGCCTTCGAGGCCTTGTGGAGCCAGACGATGACGCAGGCTCAACACCTCCTGCATTAGGTGCTATTGTGCTTTTGCCACTACCAGCAGATCCACCACCAACACCATCATTACCAGCTGGCAATCCCCGCCCACTTCCACAGCCTCTTCCAACACACTTCCTCATTTTTGGGAAAATGTACCCAAAATACCACCAGCAATATGGTACTGTAAAACAAGGTACAAGGTGTATAAAGCATTGGGGAGAATTTGAATCTCCCTACAGACTTGAGGACACTGAACTATTATCTCAGACCCAGTGTAGATTACACCTCAATATAACAGCCTGAAATTGGATGGTGCATAAAATGTCTATATAGGACTGGGGAGAATTTGAATCTCCCTAGAGATTTTAGGAGGCTGACAATGATGCTCTCAGTCCCAAGTATGGCAGCAGGCAGCCTAATAAGCAAGACAGCTGCACACAAAAGTGTGGAAAAATGAACGCTTGGTAACTGGGCAAAAAAGAGGATGAAAAGTATTTTTGCTTTTAAAAAAGCAGTTTGCACAGCAGTGTGCAAACAGCAATGCAGCTATCAGGAAGCCTTATAAGGCAGCCTAATAACCAACAGAGCTGATGCACCAAAATATAGCCTCCCCTGTCACTGCACACTAACTGGTGTGTTGTACAGGCAAAGTCGCTAGCAGCAGAAGCAGTTTTTTCTATCTTCTTCCCTGCCTAACGCTCTCCCTACAGAATCAGCAGCAGCAGCAGCTCTCCCTATTCTGAGATCAGCAGAAGTAAGATGGCGGTCGGCGTGCACGCCCTTTTATAGCCCCTGTGACGCCACACATATTTTGCAGAAATATTGGCCTGTTTTGATAGCCGATCCAGACCCAAGAGATCAGTAAACTATCTTAGAGGGGAGAACCTACATTGATATCTAACACATAGTCATTTTCAAAAAGTCAACCCGCGTTAGATATGACGACCAGGAGAATGAAAGCAGGATCTCACCCTTGCAGTTCTTATACTTTCAAGTACAGTATTTAGCAAAAATAAGGGAGTTTGTTAATCTTGTGGATAATTATGTGCCCATGCCCCCAAAAAGTCTCACGCTGCAGCAGTGAGCTCAGTGAGTTCACCATTGTTTTCCGTGAGAAATTTCCTGCAGTTCAATCACTGAGCTCAGGGCTGCACCGTGAGACTTTTTCCTCATGGCACTAGCAGTGATCTCACTGAGGTCACCGCAGTTCTATGGACTGGCTCACAGCGAAGTGAGCTGGAAACGCGGCCTCATTGACCTGCGGTAACGCTGATGATGTCACCGCTAGTCAATGATGCTGCGCTCGCATCAGCTCATTCCTCAGTGGTTTTCAGCCTGGACGGTTGCATCTTAGCACCGTCAAGGTTGAAAACCACTTATCACAGACATGGATTACAGCATGGAACAGAATGTTGGACAGGTGAGGTATATGGTTATTTTTTACTTTTGCATTTTTACAGGAGACGAGGGATTCAATGGAATGGGCATCAGGTGAGTATAACTGTGTTTGTTATTTTTCAATAAAAAAAGTTAAGCAGTGTGTATTTTTATTTCAAATTTAGGACTTTATTCTGGTTGTGTAGTTATTTACGATATGACTATAGGGTTAGTAATGGATAGGTGCCTTTCCATTACTAACCTGTGGGCTTGATGTCAATGACCATAAAACAGCTGACATCAACTCCACAAAATATAATCCCCACTTGCCACCACCAAAGGGCAAGTGGGGACAGTCGGGTACCTAATAAATGCGCCTTTTCTGGACTGCTGCAGGCTGCTATTTTTAGGCTGGGGGGGTCAATATCCATGGACCCTTACCAGCCTGAGATACCAGCCCCCGGCAGTCTCTTTAGCGTGCTTGTTGTCAAAAATAGGGGGGACCTGCCAGTTTTTGAAATTATTCATTTAAATAATTAGAAATTACGTTGTGGGGACACCGCTATTCTTGATAACCAGCCATGATAAAGCTGAAAGCTGAGTGTTTCAGCCTTCAGCTGTCAGTTTTGCCTGGCTGGTTATTGAAAATAGATAGGAACCCATGCCGGGATTTTTTTTTAATCTATTTATTTATAGTGCCATCGCCGACTGATGAATACTCCCATCAGATGCCTCCTGCTCTTGCTGTTATTAGCGGCAGCAGGCGTAGGCTGATGGGAGTCGTATTCTCTCATCAACCGACGCCTTTGTGACCGGAGGTAAACTTTTCACCTCCGGTCACAGCTGCTGACTCACGCTGTCATCTGACAGTGTGGGAACTGCAGCTCTGTGACCGCCGATAGCATAAGTCAGATATACTTTTCTAAACAACTTAGTTTGTACCTATAAATGTAACCCCATAAACAACCTTAATAAAAATAATTTCACACCTGTAGGATCCTGTGTCTTAAATGATAAAATCCCATACGCCTCAGGTCAAAGAAGACGTCTCCGGTCACCAGGTCTCTTAGATCTAGTGACCTCCCCATTGACTCTCACCGTGAGCGTATCACTACTCCCATTGTGTTCTTTAATAAAATGGTGCCAGGCTCCGGGGCAGACTTTTACCCTTGGGCTTACAGATACTGGCAAGGTGTTAATGACTCTCATTCTCATTTTTCCAGTGGTGCCTCTTTTGTATCAGAGGTTTCACAATACATACAATTTATGAATGAGTCTATAGTTTTGATACAATCGTGGCAAGTAGCATCAATGAACTTAGTTCTTCTTGTGAATCTTGCAGATCAGTTTTCGGACCTAGGGGTGGTTTACATTTTTTCATTTTTGCAGCATTATTTTTTCCCCTTACATTTATGCAGCATTTTAAAAGTACCAACAAAGTGAATGAGATTTGTGAAATCTCACGCTGCTTATTTTTCCTTGCAGATTTGAAACGTCAAAGTGTTTTTTTTCACATCTGCAGCACATAGGTTCTTTCAGAGTTTTTGCAGCATTATTTCATCCATGCAAAAGAATGTTAAAAAATGCAGGAAAAAAATCACACATATTCTACCCAGAAATTTTCCTGAAAAAACTCTGGTTGATGCGGTAAAAAAAAAAATCTGCTGCAAACACTGAACATGTGGAAATACCCTTGAAAAGGTCCTTACAAACCAACCATGTCTCAGAGCGAGATGTATCAATAATCAGTTTGCATACAGGCCGTTCCCAGCAAACTGATTAATGATTACATCAATGCACACCTGGTTACAGCAATGCACACCAGGTTACAGCAATGCACACCTGGTTACAGCAATGCACACCAGGTTACAGCAATGCACACCTGGTTACAGCAATGCACACCAGGTTACAGCAATGCACACCTGGATACAGCAATGCACACCTGGATACAGCAATGCACACCAGGTTACAGCAATGCACACCAGGTTACAGCAATGCACACCTGGTTACAGCAATGCACACCAGGTTACAGCAATGCACACCTGGTTACAGCAATGCACACCAGGTTACAGCAATGCACACCTGGATACAGCAATGCACACCTAGTTACAGCAATGCACACCAGGTTACAGCAATGCACACCTGGTTACAGCAATGCACACCAGGTTACAGCAATGCACACCTGGATACAGCAATGCACACCTGGATACAGCAATGCACACCAGGTTACAGCAATGCACACCAGGTTACAGCAATGCACACCTGGATACAGCAATGCACACCTGGTTACAGCAATGCACACCAGGTTACAGCAATGCACACCTGGATACAGCAATGCACACCTGGATACAGCAATGCACACCTGGTTACAGCAATGCACACCAGGTTACAGCAATGCACACCTGGATACAGCAATGCACACCTGGTTACAGCAATGCACACCAGGTTACAGCAATGCACACCTGGATACAGCAATGCACACCTGGTTACAGCAATGCACACCAGGTTACAGCAATCCACACCAGGTTACAGCAATCCACACTTGGTTACAGCAATGCACACCAGGTTTGTGTGTGGGTGGGTGTGGGGACATCATACTGTGTGTGGGGGTCAATGGGGCACCATTCTGTGTGTGTGGGTGGCTGTGGGTGAATCATACTGTGTGTGGGGGTCTGTGGGGCACCATTCTGTATGTGTGGGTGGCTGTGCAGGCATCATAATGTGTGTGTGGGTCTGTGAGGGCACCATTCTGTGTGTGTGTGTGTGTGTGTGGATAGCTGTGGGGACATCATACTGTGTGTGGGGGGATCTGTGGGGCACCATTCTGTGTGTGTGGGTGGCTGTGCGGACATTATACTGTGTGTGTGGGTCTGTGAGGGCACCATTCTGTGTGTGTGTGTGTGTGTGTGTGTGGATGGCTGTGGGGATATCATACTGTGTGTGTGAGGGTCTGTGGGGCACCATTCTGTGTGCGTGGGTGGCTGTGGGACATCAAACTGTGCGTGTGGGGGGTCTGTGGGGCACCATTCTGTGTGTGAGTGGCAGTGGCTGAATCATACTGTGTGTCATTAGCTGTGAGAGCAGTAAGGGAATCATACTGGAAAAGGACACCATATTCTATGGAGGCATAATAGTGTGTGGGTGTCTGTGGGGGCATCCTACTGCGTGTGGGTGGCTTTGGGAAATCATAGTGTATGTGGAAGCCTGTGGGACAACATACTGTGTGTGGATGTCTGTGAGGGCATCAAACTTGTAGGATGACAGTGGAGCAATCATACTGGGCAGGGATCTTCTTACTCTATGGGGGCATTATAGTGTGTGGGGGAGTTGGGTGCTTCATACTGTGTGTGCAAACTGGAGGTATCATACAGAGGAGAGAATGTATTGTGGGGGAAAATATACCATGGGGCATCATACTGTGCATTGAGGGAACTTTGGAGGCTGTGAAAGAGGTGTTGTACTTGTGTGGTAGCACTAATGGGCTCCAGTAGGAGCAATGCTTCCATGTCGGCGGTTTGTGTCCCCCTTTTATACAGTGGGGAAAATAAATATTTGATACGCTGCCGATTTTACAAGTTTTCCCACCTACAAAAAATGGAGAGGTCTGTAATTTTTATAGTAGGTACATTTCACCTGTGAGAGACAGAATCTAAAACTGAAATCCAGAAAATCAAATTGTAGGATTTTTACATAATTAATTTGCAGTTTATGGCATGCGCCGGTACACTATGTCCCGGAAGTATTTTGCTGTGTTCCGGGACATAGTGTACTGGCGCATGCGCAGTAATGATTTTCGACTTTGCCTGCAGTTGGGCAAAGCATACTGCGCATGCGCGAAGGCAGATTGCTTTGCGCACACGCGAACGATGGAGAAGAATACCGGAGAAGATCGCGGACGGGGGCCACGGATGGGGTGGAGAAGAAAGAAGAAACACCGCCCATCGGACCGGACCCAGGCCATTTACATAGGCTTCCAACTTCCGGTGACAGATTCCCTTTAATAAGCCCTCCTACTCTGCACTCATTACCTGTATTAATTGCACCTGTTTGACCTTGTACCTGTATAAAAGACATCTGTCCACACTCAATCACACTCCAAACTCTCCACCATGGCCAAGACCAAAGAGCTGTCTAAGGACAGCAGGGACAAAATTTGTAGACCTGAACAAGGCTGGAATGGGCTACAGGACAATAGGCAAGCAGCTTGGTGAGAAGGCAACAACTGTTGGCACAATTATTAGAAAATTGAAGAAATATAAGGTCACAGTCAATCTTCCTCGGTCTGGGGCTTTGTGCAAGATCTCACCTCATGGAGTAAGGATGTTTCTGAGAAAGGTCAGGAATCAGCCCAGAACTACATGGGAGGACCTGGTCAATTAACTGAAGAGAGCTGGGACCACAGTCTCAAACATTACCGTCAGTAACACACTACGCAGTCATGGAATAAAATCCTACAGGGCACGCAGGGTCCCCCTGCTCACACCAACACATGTCCAGGCCCATTTGAAGTTTGCCAATGACCATCTGGATGATCCACAGAAGGCATGGGAGAAGGTCATGTGATCAGATGAGAACAAGATAGAACTTTTTGATATCAACTCCACTCACCGTGTTTGGAGGAAGAAGAAGGATGAGTACAACCCCAAGAACACTGTCCCAGCTGTGAAGCATGGTGGGGGAAACATCATACTTTGGGGGTGCTTTTCTGCAAAGGTCACATGATGACTGCACCGCATTGAAGGGAGGATGGATTGGGTCATGGCTGGGAACATTTTGACCAACAACTTCTCTCAGTAACAGCATTGAAGATGGGTCATGGCTGGGTCTTCCAGCATGAAAATGACTCAAAACACACAGCCAGGGCAACTAAGGTGTGGCTCCGTAAGAAGCATTTCAAGGTCCTGCAGTGTCCTAGTCGGTCTCCAGATCTGAACTCAATAGAAAATCTTTGGAAGGAGCTGAAATTCAATGTTGACCAGCGACAGCCCTGCAACCTGAAAGATCTGGAGAAGATCTGTCTGGAGGAGGGTGCCAAAATCCCTGCTGCAGTGTCTGCAAACCTGGTCAAGAACCACAGGAAATGTCCGACCTCTGTAACTGCAAGCAAAGGTTTCTGTACCAAATATTAAGTTCTGTTTCTCTATCGTATCAAATACTTATTTCATGCAATGAAATGAAAATTAATTATGTTGTAATCATACAATGTGATTTTCTGGATTATATTTTTAGATTCTGTCTCTCACAGGTGAAATGTATCTATGATAAAAATTACAGACCTCTCCATTCTTTGTAGGTGGGAAAACTTGCAAAATCGGCTCGGGGTTAGGTGCCTGCCCAATTTGAGTACTTGCAGCAGAATATTCTGCACCAAAAAACATAGTGTTGGCAGGAAAATCTCTGTGTAAAATAATTGAGTTTTTGACACATTTTTACTTGTATTTTTCCCCATTTATTTGAATGAGTGAAAAACTCTGAAAGAATCGACATTCTGCATATTGGAAAAAACACTTTGATGGTTCACATGTGCAACAGGAAAAAGAAGCAGCGAGTGCAGGAGATTTTAGAAATCTGACTTACTTTGTTGTACTGTAAAATGGGTGCATTCTTTATCCTTAAAAATTGTGTGGCAAAAAAACACAACGTGTGAACGAAACCTTTCCCAGGTTTATATTCTCTAACCTCCATACGGTGATGTGAATGTTCCAGGAGGGAATTACTGTGCTGTTATCTCCGGAGTAATCTCTGTTATCAATGGCTGACACATAGAAGACTCCAATGTATGGAATTTATACAGAAAATGTAACAAGACAGGGGAGGGTAGGCAGAGTTCTTTCCCAATGGTTGACTTGCAGAAGATCAGGGCAGGCAGCAGACAAAAATCATGGTCAGGAAGCAAGTCAAGTCAATGCGAACAGATACAGGAATGACCAAAACATTTGCACACATTAGGAACTAAATGGTTCTTAATGCTCATTCCATGGTGTGCCTAAAATTCTTGCATATTGTGACGCTAGTCACAACCAGCGTCGGACTGGAACACCTTGGGCCCACCAGAGAAAATCATTCTTGGGGCCCACTATGTAGCTGCATAGAGTTAAATACCAGACCACCAATTATGCGGTAAAACACGCTAATATCCGGGTATAATATAAGGTTGTACATGTCTTAATTATGTAGCAGGAGTTGGGGTAGCCCCCTCATAGAATATAAAGCAGCCCCCTCACATAGTATAATGCAGCCATCTCATAGAATATAATGCAGCCATCTCATAGAATATAATACTGCCCCCCTCATAGGGTATAATACTGCCCCCCTCATAGGGAATAATGCACCCCCTCATAGGGTATAATGCACCCCCTCATAGGGTATAATGCACCCCCTCATAGGGTATAATACTGCCCCCCTCATAGGGTATCATACTGCCCCCCTCATAGGGAATAATGCACCCCCTCATAGGGTATAATGCTGCCTCCTCATAGGGTATAATACTGCCCCCTCATAGGGTATAATACTGCCCCCCTCATAGGGTATAATACTGCCCCCCTCATAGGGTATAATACTGCCCCCCTCATAGGGAATAATGCACCCCCTCATAGGGTATAATGCTGCCTCCTCATAGGGTATAATACTGCCCCCCTCATAGGGTATAATACTGCCCCCCTCATAGGGTATAATACTGCCCCCCTCATAGGGAATAATGCACCCCCTCATAGGGTATAATGCTGCCTCCTCATAGGGTATAATACTGCCCCCCTCATAGGGAATAATGCACCCCCTCATAGGGTATAATGCTGCCCCCTCATAGGGTATAATACTGCCCCCCTCATAGGGTATAATACTGCCCCCCTCATAGGGTATAATGCACCCCCTCATAGGGAATAATGCTGCCTCCTCATAGGGTATAATGCTGCCTCCTCATAGGGTATAATACTGCCCCCCTCATAGGGAATAATGCACCCCCTCATAGGGTATAATGCACCCCCTCATAGGGTATAATGCTGCCTCCTCATAGGGTATAATGCTGCCCCCTCATAGGGTATAATACTGCCCCCCTCATAGGGAATAATGCACCCCCTCATAGGGTATAATACTGCCCCCCTCATAGGGAATAATGCACCCCCTCATAGGGTATAATGCTGCCTCCTCATAGGGTATAATACTGCCCCCCTCATAGGGTATAATGCTATATAGATATATAGATATAGAGTTAGATAGATATAGATAGAAAGATAGATGTAGAAATAGATAGATATAGAGATAGATAGTAGATAATGGATAGAAAGTAGATAATGGATAGATATAGATAGAAAGATTCATAGAGATAGATAGAGATAGATAGAGATAGATATAAAGATAGATATAGAAAGAAATATAGATAGATAGATCGATAGGTAGATAGATATAGAGATAGATAGAAAATAGATAATGGATAGATAGATAGATAGATATAGAGATAGATAGCTATAGATAGAAAGATATAGAGATAGATATATAGATAGAGATAGATAATAGATAGAGATAGATAATAGATAGAGATATACAGATATAATAATAATAATAATAATTAATATAGACATATAGATAGATATAGAGATAAATATATATAGATAGATGGCTATAAATAAAAATAGATATAGAGATATATAGAGATAGATAGATATAGAGATAATAGATATAGAGATAGATAGATATAGAGATAGATATAGAGACAGATAGATATAGAAAGATAGATATAGAGATAGATATAGAGATAATAGCTAGATATAGAGATATGTATAGAGATAGATAGATAGAGTTAGAAAGATAAATATAGACAGATATAGAGATAGATAGATGGATAGATAGATATAGATAATAGAGATAATAGATAGATATAGAGAGATATAGAGATAGATAGAGATAGCTAGATAGATAGATGGATAGATAGATATAGATAATAGAGATAATAGATAGATATAATAGATAGATATAGAAATAGATGGATAGATCAATAGATAGATAGATAAAGAGAGAGAGATAGAGATTGATAGATAATGAGATATAGAGATAGATATAGAGATATAGTGTTAGATAGAAAGATAGATATAGAGATAGATAGATATAGAGATAGATATGGATATAGAGATAGATATGGATATAGAGATAACAGATATAGAGATAGATAGATAGATATAGAGATAGATAGATATAGAGATAGATAGATAGATAGATAGATATAGAGATAATATATAGATAGATAGATAGATATAGAGATAATATATAGATAGCTATAAAGAGAGAGATATAGAGATAGATATAGAGAGAAACAGATATATATAGAGAGATAGATATAGAGATAGATAGGTAGATAGATATAGAGATAATAGATATAGAGATAGATAGATATAGATATAAAGATAGATAGAGATAGAGAGAGCAGTAGATAGAGAGATAGATATAGAGAGATAGATACAGAGATCGATAACTAGATAGAGAGATAGATATAGATATAGATAATAGATAGAGATAGATAAAGATAATAAATATAGAGATAACAGATAGATATAGAGAAAGAGTAAGATAGAAAGATATAGAGATAGGTAGATATAGATAATAGAGATAGCTAGATAGATAGACATAATAGATAGATATAGATAGATATAGATAGATATAGAGATAGATGGAGATAGAAATATAGATATAGAGATAGAGCGATAGATAGAGATAGATAGAGATAATAGATAGAGATAAATAGATAGATAGATAGCTAGATAGAGAAAGATAGATAGATATAGAGATAGATATAGAGATAGATAGATATACAGAGAGATAGATATAGAGATAGAGATAAATAGATAGATAGATATAGAGAGAGATATAGAGAGAAATAGATATAGATATAGAGATAATAGATATATATATATAGAGATAGATATAGATATAGAGAGAGATAGATACAGAGAAAAGATATAGAGATAAATAGATAAAGATAGATAGATATATAGATATAGAGATAGAAAGATAGATATAGAGATAGAGCGATAGATAGATATACAGAGAGATAGATATAGAGATAGATAGAGATATAGAGATAGATATAGAGAGAAAAAGAGATAGATATAGAGATAGATAGATAGAGATATATAGATATAGATATAAAGATAGATATAGAGATAGATATAGATATAGAGATAGAGCGATAGATAGCGAGAGATATAGAGATAGATAGATACAGAGAAAAGATATAGAGATAGATAACGGATAGATAAATAGATAGATAGGTATAGAGATAGATAGATATAGATATTAGATAGAGATATAGATAAAGATAGATAGATATAGATGGTAGCTAGATAGATAATAAATATAGAGATAATAGATATAGAGATAGATAGAGTAAGATAGATAGATATAGAGATAGATAGATAGACATAATAGATAGATATAGAGATATATATATAGAAAGATATAGATAGATAGATAGATATAGAGATAGATGTAGAGATAGAAAGATAGATAGAAAGATAGAGCGATAGATAGAGATAGATATAGAAATAGATAGATATAGATAATAGATAGAGATAGATATAGATAATAGATAGAGATAGATAGATATAGATAATAGATAGAGATAGAAAGATAGATAGATATAAGAGAGATAGAGAGAGAGATATATAGAAATAGATAGATAGAGACAGATAGAGAGAGCGAGAGAGATATAAAAAAAAACCAAACACAATACTCACCTCTCCTCCTCGCTCCCACGCTGATCCCGGCTTCAGTGTCAGGAGCTGCCCCCTCTGCCAGACACACAGCGGGTGCGCGATGTAGTGACGTCATCGTGCACTGGCTGTGAGCCAGGAGCAGAGGGGACTGAGGGTGGCGCCGGCCCTGATTTACAGCTGTAGTCTGCAGAGCGGCTTACTGGGCTGGGGGCGGGGCCCCTGGGGGTGTGGAGACCTGAAATGATATTCACTGCTTCGCAGTGAATATTCATTTCTCTTTAGCAGCGGGGACAGGGGCTCCTGCCTCCTGTCACCCGCTGCTGCTCCGCTGGCAGGGGCCCCCATAGCAGCTGCATGGTGTGCGACACACCACTGGCTGGGGGCCCCTGGACCAGCGGGGGCCCTAGGCAACTGCTGGCCCTGTATGCCAGCAGGTGCCAGGGCCCACCAGATGCCAGGGCCCACCAGAGAATTCACCGGTTCCCCGGTGGGCCAGTCCGACGCTGGTCACAACCCACGGACAGGCCGTGAGTCAGCAACATCAGACGTTCCGTGGTCAATAGCAAAAGAGCACATAGAAAACCAAGGGAAAATACAACGTCATAAGTGAGGTCACATTCCAGGGTCAGAATACCAGAGAAATAGAGGATGAGCAAAGGAGGGATTCAATGGCTGGATATCTTTAAAGACAAAAATGTCCAGGAAGGATGGGAAATCTTGAAAAATGAAATTCTCAAAGCACAGTTGTTAACAATTCCAAAAAGAGGGAAGAATAGGAAGCATTTAAGGAAACCAGGATGGATGAACACAGAACTTAAGCACATGCTAAAAAGGAAGAAAAAAATGTTTATTAAAAGGAAAGAGGGATGCATATCTAAAGAAAAATATAATGCTGTTTGCAGAACCTGCAGGGCACAAATCAGATTAGCTAAAGCTGAAAATGAATTGAGGCTTGCAAGAGATGTCAAAAGCAATAATAAAGGATTTTGGGGATATGTCAAAAGTAAAAGAAAAGTCAAAGATGCTATAGGATTTTTACAGGATGAAAATGATGAAATGATAAGACAGGATGTTGAGAAGGCTGAACTTTTAAATTCCTATTTTGCATCTGTTTTCTCTCAGAAAGGAAATGTAACATCAACTGTTATTCACTGTCCTATTAAGGGAATAGAAGAATCCAGGATATCTATAAACAGAAAGATAGTGAGGAAACACTTAGCTAACCTAAATGAATTCAAGTCTCCAGGTCCAGATGAATTACACCCCAGAGTACTGAAGGAGATAGCAGAAGAAATTTTTGAACCCCTCTCCATAATCTTTGAAAATTCTTGGAGAACAGGAGAAGTGCCAGAAGACTGGAGAAGAGCAAATGTTGTTCCTATCTTCAAAAAGGGGAAAAAGGTGGACCCAGGCAACTATAGGCCGGTGAGTCTGACTTCTATACCAGGAAAGATCTTTGAACAAATTATTAAACAACATGTATGTCAATACCTGGATAAGAATGAAGTGATTAAACAGAGTCAGCATGGGTTTGTAACTAATAAGTCATGTCAGACTAACTTAATTTCCTTCTATGACGGTATCACTGATTGGGTGGATCAAGGAAATGCTGTAGATATAGTATATCTTGACTTCAGCAAAGCATTTGACAAAGTCTCTCATAAAATCCTTATTGAAAAAATGACTAAGTATGGAATGGACAAGGCAACTGTTAGGTGGATTCATAACTGGCTTAGTGATCGGACCCAAAGAGTGGTCGTAAATGGCTGCACATCCAGTTGGAAGAATGTCTCAAGTGGGGTACCACAGGGCTCTGTCCTGGGCCCTGTATTGTTCAACATCTTTATCAATGATTTAGATGAAGGAATTGAGGGTAAACTGATTAAATTTGCTGATGACACAAAGCTAGGAGGGATAGCTAATACTAGAGAAGAGAGAGAGAGGATTCAAAAAGATTTAAATAAACTGGAGAAGTGGGCAGCAACTAACAGAATGGTTTTTAACAGGGAGAAATGCAAAGTATTACATCTGGGCAATAAAAATGAGAAAAGCATATACAGAATGGGAGGAATAGGGCTAAGTGACAGCACATGTGAAAAAGACTTGGGTATACTAATAGATCACAGACTGAATATGAGTCAACAGTGTGATGCAGCAGCAAAAAAGGCAAATGCAATTCTAGGATGCATTAACAGAAGCATACAGTCTAGATCACGTGAAGTCATTATTTCCCTCTACTCCTCTTTGGTCAGACCTCATCTGGAATACTGTGTCCAGTTTTGGGCACCACATTTTAAAAAAGACATCAACAAACTGGAGCAAGTTCAGAAAAGAGCGACCAGAATGGTGACCGGTCTGCAAACCCTGTCTTATGAGGAAAGGTTGCAGGATTTGGGAATGTTTAGTTTGCAAAAGAGAAGACTGAGAGGAGACTTAATAGCTGTCTACAAATATCTAAAGGGCTGTCACATTGTAGAAGGATCAACTTTATTCTCATTTGCACAAGGAAAGACTAGAAGCAATGGGATGAAACTGAATGGGAGGAGACACAGATTAGATATTAGAAAAAACTTTTTGACAGTTAGAGTGATCAATGAGTGGAACAGGCTGCCACGAGAAGTGGTGAGTTCTCCTTCAATGGAAGTCTTCAAACAGAGGCTGGACAGACATCTGACTGGGATGATTTAGCGAATCCTGCTTTGAGCAGGGGGTTGGACCAGATGGCCCAGGAGGTCCCTTCCAACTCTACGATTCTATGATTCTATAGGAGCAATAACAAATGGGTAGTCAGAACATGGTCCAAAGGATAGCAGCAGAAGATTTGAAGTTAAGGGTTCAATAACAAATGGGTAGTCAGAACACGGTCCAAAGGTCAGCAGCAGAAGATCAGATGTAAAGGGGCATTGACAAACGGGTAGTCAGAACACAGTCCAGAGGTCAGCAACAGAAGATCAGAAGCAAAGGGGCGGTAAATGGGTAGGCAGAACATGGTCCAAAGGTAAGCAGCAGAAGATCAGATGTAAAGGGGCAATGCCAAACGGGTAGTCAGAACATGGTCCAGAGGTCAGCAATAGAATTTCAGAACTTACAGCACAGGGATCAGGTGAACACACCAGAGACAACAAGCTACTAATAAGCTTTTAATAGGTAGTGATATGGGCCAGACAGCTCACCTAAATAGCAGGACAATTACCAAGAATAGGGAGCATCTGTGGAAATCTCTGCACCTCCCAGTCTCAGATAGGTCAACCGAGCTGTCAATCAAAGCACCGAAAGCTCAGCATGCCCCAGCACAGGATAGGATGACTGGGCTGTCCATCACAGAGTCACAGACACCCTGAACAGAGGAATCGTGACATACTGTATATATTAGCCATTGGCCGGAGAAGTCGTCTGCATATGCTGATCCTTTTAGAAGACTAGACTTAACAGTAGCAAGGAAGAAGTGAGAGTGAGCAGGTGACATCGGAGCAGAGTATAGTGGGGGTGAGCGTGTCAGGAGCGAAGAGCGCTGGAGGGGAGCACCTGGCAGAGGTGTAAACTGCATTGAGGGCTGCTACAGATCAGGGGGGACTGCACGTCGGCGCCCCCTATAGTTTACAGACTGTTTGGAAAAATGCACATGGAACTAAGCATGTCCCTTGAGATTTTCTAAATGAATCATGATCTCCAACGAGCTTACATAATATGCACTGGACTGTACAAAATTGCACGGCAAAGAGGTAAAATGTCTGATAAAATTGTATCTACAGTTAATATTAGCCGCTGAGTGGTGGAAGGCACGGTATGTGGCGGTCATGACCCGTGAATGTGTCAGTGTCCGTAGTATTCTCTGTTAATCTTTTACTTTCTATCCGCTGCACAAAAAATGGGAAGTTCACAGCCAAAACAGCCGGAGGAATTATCTGCAGAAAATAAGGAAGTGGCGCGGAGAGAAGAACCTGTCAATGGATGATGACAGCTCCCCGGGTCACTGTATCATCAGAAGTTAAAGCCCAAAGTCTTCCTTCGCAATATTGCAGTGACGCGTGACATGCATTTAGCCACCTTTACTGCATGACTTAACATTAAAACTAGTGGTGGTCCGAATACTGTAAGGCTCCCAATGATCAGGAAAATATGGGGACCGTCGTCTTACTGTACTTACAATATTCCCCTGCGCACCGGTGCTCTCGGTCACCCACCGTTCAGGGAACTGCAGCACAACCCCATTCCAGTAAATGTGCTGCATTCTGTGAAGAGTGGGCGGCCGGGAGCGCTGGTGTGCAGAAAAGCACTAAAAAGGAGCAGCCCCTCAGCCAACAATTCCCCTTTATTTTCCCCAGGAGATTCATGTTACTCCCCTGTCTGTAGTCCATATGGCAGTTTTTCGTCACTCTGACCAGTGGCGTAGCGGGGGTCTACAGTGCCGGGAGAAACAAAAAATGTTTGCACCCCCTAACCTGTGAGCAGTTGGTGTTCCCTGAGTCACTTTCTATTAACGCAGTATTGTGTATGTATTGTAATACGGGGAAAATACTGATATAATAATTTTCACTTTGACCTCCTAATTTTTTTCAGTTTTTTTTTGCTGAAACAGACAAAAAAGTCTATAATAATAATAATAATAATAATAATAATAATAATAATAATAAGGTTTTACTTTCTTATATTTTGCTTTTTATTTGTTATGACTTTTTATGTAACCTTTTTTTATTAATCTATCCTTAAGACTATACCTAAACCTATCCCCAACCCAAGCCCTATTTCTAAATGAAACACTAGCCCTATACTGAACCCTATCCCTAACCCTTACCCTATACCTTAACTTTTCCCTAACCCTTGTTCTATACCTAAATCTGTCCCTAATCCTAGCTGTACAGCAAAACCTATCCCCAAACGTAGTCCTATATCTAAAGCTATCCCTAACTACAGCCCTATACCTTAACCTATCCCTAACACTAGCCCTATGCCATAACATATCCTCTACCCTAGCTCTATGCCTAAACTTATCCCAAAACCAAGCCCTATACCTAAACATAACAATAGCCTTATACCTACACCTATCCTTAACACTTACACTATACCTAAGCTTATCCCTATCCATAGCCATACACTTAAATCTGTCCCTAATCCTAGCTGTATAGCTAAACCTATCCCCAAAACTAGCCCTATACCTAAACTTATCCTCAACCCTAGCCCTATATCAAAAGTTATCCCTAACTATAGCCCTATACCTAAACCTTACCCTAATGCTAGCCCTATACCTTAACCCATCCCCAACTCTAGCCCTATACCTAAACCTATCACTAACCCTAGCCCTATTCCTAAACATATCCCTAACCATGGCTCTATACCTAAACCTATCCCTAACCTTATACCCAAATCTATCACTATCCCTAGCTGTATACCCAAATCTATCCCTAACCCTGGCCCTATATCTAAATCTATCAGCAACACTGGCCTTATACCTACATCTATACCTAAACCTATCACCAACCCTAGCCCTATACCTAAACCTATCCCTAACCCTATACCTAAACTTATCCCCAACCCTAACCCTATACCTAAGCCTATCTCCAACTCTAGACCTATATCTAAACCTATCCCTAACTCAAGTCTTACACTTAAACCTAACCCTAGCTATAGCCTTTAACCTAGTCCTAACCGTAAGTCTAACCCTAATTTGATCTCTAGCTCTAACCCTAACTTCTCGACATGTTGTGCCCCCATAGACATTGCCCTGCTGTTCTCTGTATCTACACCACTGCTTCCAATGCTTTCTCATGGCAGTTTCTACGTACCAGGGCCAAGATGAAAAAAAATAGAGAACGCGTTGTATTTTTAAGGGTGAGTGCTGTTGACTTGACGAGCAGCGAGCACCAGCGGTGGATGCAGCAGAGTTGCTTTGGTCTTCATCAAGTAAGCCAGGCTATGGCGTACATCCTTCTGCCCCATGTCGGCTCAGCGCACACTTCTCTATATTTCACACATTTCTCAACCCCGTTATCTCAGTGCTGGTAAATATTCAAGCAATTTCCTAAACTGAGAAGTGAAATTTGCCTTTTCAGCAGCGCGCCAGGCAGGCAAATGTTGTTGTTTTTTTTTTTTACATGGAACAGACGTGTATAGTTGCAATGAGTTTTCCTTCGTTTATTGCCCCCAATGACAAACACTTTTACGCAGGAAGAAATGTGTGCGGAGATAAAACTGGTCTAGTCGGTGCGCTCATATTTAGACCATCGGGACGTGTAAAATTAGATGCAGAATGTAAAGATGAGGAAGTTCCAACTCCGAGCGAACAAAGCCAAAAAGAAAACATATGTATATATAAAACTGGAAAAAAAAATGTAATTTGCAGATTGATTTTTTTTAGCTAAACTTCTTAAAGGGAACCCATCAGCTTCCTTGTGCGCCCTAAATCGCCACCATGTGTCTATTGAACCCTTTATGTACGTCCTAACCCCTCTTTTGCGGCTTACAGATTTTCAAATGTTCATAAAATGAATTTTATAACTGGGCTTGCGATGTGCTAATGAGCACGTCACTGGTCATGGGTCGATGCATTGTTCTTCCTGGGCAAATTTTCTCATTATTCAGGTTATAATGCACTGTGGGCACGTATCACGTGATTTGATAAAGCGGCGCCACTGCTTTATCTTTTCGAATCTCGCGCATGCACACGACATTTAGCTTACTTGGATGCACAGTGAAGCCAGGTCTATGGTCCTCGGTTTCATTACTGCACTGCTCATGCCTAACAAGACAGCCAGGACGCCAGCGGCTACAACTCGTTCATTAAAAATGTCACGCATGCGTGCAATGTTCATCCTTCCTGGCAATGTGCAGTGAAGCCAGGTTTACGCTCCCCAATTTCATTGCCACACTGCGTATGCCCAACAAGCAGATGTGATGCAGTACTCATTCGTTACTGCTCGATCTTTACAAATCGCACGCATGCAAGTGATGTTCATCTTCCTCGGCAATGCACAGTGCACGCTTCCCTTGCTTCATCGGCACATGCTTATGCCCATGGACATAACCATGACTCAACCAGCTGTTAGCGCTGAAGTCCTGCATCACTAATGCCTCGTTGAGCATGCGTGACGCAGCAATGAAGCCGGTGTTCGCACACCTTTGCAGTGAGGCTGAACTTTGCTAGCATGCGCGACATTTGGAAAGAGAGGGTGGAGAGGCATCTCCTGCAAATCATGCCACTTACCCCCTGAGACGCATGATAACATGATTAGTGAGGGGTAATCAACGCCTCCATGACTAGTCACCCCCTATTTAGCATATTGCAAGCCTACTTCTAAAATTGATGGAGATTAAAAAATCTGCAAGCCACGAGAAGGGGCTACATAAGAGGTTCAATGATGACACGGCAGTGATGTGGGGGATCCCTGTAAAAATCAGTAGTAAGTTTTTCAGTTGTCCTATCTAGCTCTAGTTGACTTGTTCATGGGAAAGTTGTCTGACAACAATTATGGCTGCATTATAGCTTACCACAGGAGGTGTCAGACAGAATTTTAGGTCTTTTGTATGACTCATGGTCAAACGGGAAAGCCAGAGATTCCTCCCGTAGGTCTAGACGTGACCGTGATGTCCAAACACAATTGGATCTACACAGTCAAGTTCTCTTTTTGGGAACCTCAATGATACCTGGTGGCAATCGTGGCAGTAATTGGCCAAAGCATGTATTAGTCATTATTGATGGCATGTGTGCAGAATTAAAAGTAGGACTGCACTGGTTCTGTACAATTAATGTTTGATGTCTAGTGAGCATTCCTAATGGTGGAGCCAGAGTAAGACAATTCTCGCACTACAGTCACCGGTTTGGTAAATATAATGTCCCTAGTTTTGTTTATGTGCTCCCTAAAAAAAAAGAAAAGGATTTCCTCACATTGAATCTGTCTTAGGCTATTTTTCTCTTTTGGTTCTTTGGGTGAACTAAGGAACAACCCGCACCAAAGGCGGCACGCTGGTGCACACGACACACGATAGGATAGAATTTTCCAATACTTGGCAACTGAGGAAAATCCAAGGACTTAAAACGTATCCTAAATAAGATACTTAGCGTCATTGAGTTTTCACAAACAGTGACATCAAGTCAATAACAAGTTAGTGTGTATTTTTTTGTTTTACTTGAATTACTACTGGATTTTTTTATTTTTTAGCAGTATAAATACAAGAAACCAGCAAAAAAACTGTTTTTTTTTGCCCATTTTTGGATTTCACATATTAGATAGACTGGAATCATGTAAGGTAAATGCCCACGTCTATACAGTGCCTACAAGTAGTATTCAACCCCCTGCAGATTTAGCAGGTTTGATAAGATGCAAATAAGTTAGAGCCTTCAAACTTCACACAAGAGCAGGATTTATTAACAGATGCATAAATCTTACAAACCAAAAAGATATGTTGCTCAGTTAAATGTTAAAAAATTTTAAACATAAAAGTGTGGGTCAATTATTATTCAACCCCTAGGTTTAATATTTTGTGGAATAACCCTTGTTTGCAATTACAGCTAATAATCGTCTTTTATAAGACCTGATCAGGCCAGCACAGGTCTCTGGTGTTATCTTGGCCCACTCCTCCATGCAGATCTTCTCCAAGTTATCTAGGTTCTTTGGGTGTCTCATGTGGACTTTAATCTTGAGCTCCTTCCACAAGTTTTCAATTGGGTTAAGGTCAGGAGACTGACTAGGCCACTCCAACACCTTGATTTTTTGCCTCTTGAACCAGGCCTTGGTTTTCTTGGCTGTGTGCTTTGGGTCATTGTCTTGTTGGAAGATGAAATGACGACCCATCTTAAGATCCTTGATGGAGGAGCGGAGGTTCTTGGCCAAAACCTCCAGGTAGGCCGTGCTATCCATCTTCCCATGGATGCGGACCAGATGGCCAGGCCCCTTGGCTGAGAAACAGCCCCACAGCATGATGCTGCCACCACCATGCTTGACTGTAGGGATGGTATTCTTGGGGTCGTATGCAGTGCCATCCAGTCTCCAAACGTCACGTGTGTGGTTGGCACCAAAGATCTCGATCTTGGTCTCATCAGACCAGAGAACCTTGAACCAGTCTGTCTCAGAGTCCTCCAAGTGATCTTGAGCAAACTGTAGACGAGCCTTGACATGACGCTTTGAAAGTAAAGGTACCTTACGGGCTCGTCTGGAACGGAGACCATTGCGGTGGAGTACGTTACTTATGGCATTGACTGAAACCAATGTCCCCACTGCCATGAGATCTTCCCGGAGCTCCTTCTTTGTTGTCCTTGGGTTAGCCTTGACTCTTCGGCCAAGCCTGGCCTCGGCACAGGAGGAAACTTTCAAAGGCTGTCCAGGACGTGGAAGGCTAACAGTAGTTCCATAAGCCTTCCACTTCCGGATGATGCTCCCAACAGTGGAGACAGGTAGGCCCAACTCCTTGGAAAGGGTTTTGTACCCCTTGCCAGCCTTGTGACCCTCCACGATCTTGTCTCTGATGGCCTTGGAATGCTCCTTTGTCTTTCCCATGTTGACCATGTATGAGTGCTGTTCACAAGTTTGGGGAGGGTCTTAAATAGTCAGAAAAGGCTGGAAAAAGAGATAATTAATCCAAACATGTGAAGCTCATTGTTCTTTGTGCCTGAAATACTTCTTAATACTTTAGGGGAACCAAACAGAATTCTGGTGGTTTGAGGAGTTGAATAATAAATGACCCTCTAAATAAACTTTTCACAATTTAAAAAAAAATTAAACAAAGAAATAACATTCTTTTTTGCTGCAGTGCATTTCACACTTCCAGGCTGATCTGTACAGTCCAAATGTCACAATGCCAAGTTAATTCCGAATGTGTAAACCTGCTAAATCTGCAGGGGGTTGAATACTACTTGTAGGCACTGTAAATTTCTACCCATCTTAATCAAGAAAACAGAATTTATTCTATGGAACAAATATGCTGAATATTTTTATTTTGCATTCTTTACTCTTTTAAGGTGTTTATGTTCTATTTTTGGAATTTTTCTGCTAAAGACCTGCAACATGTTCTGGATGCCGTAATTTTCAGCTCCACATACTAATATATACTGTGTATCTATCTATCTATCTATCTATCTATCTATCTATCTATCTATCTATCTATCTATATATATATATCTCAGAATCAAGCAATTTACATAGAAATGTAAAAAATTCCACATAGAAACAAAAAAAGTATAACAAAAGAAAATACAGAATTAAAAAGAAAAGAGAAACTGAAAAAAAAAACTACTTTTCATGAAGCTTTTATATCATTAGCTGAAATTTATATCGGTTAAAATACTTTATAATCAATCTTACCTGTTGTTTTTCCTCTTCTGAACCGTTCTATGTCTACGTTGGGAGGTCTCGCTGGCTTTTGAGGAGGAGGACCCAGTTGGGCCTGTGTCGGCAAGGGTTTACGTTTCGGTTCCGATGAATTTTTTTGCTCTTTTGCGTTCTCCGATGATGATGATGGAATTCTTGGGTATTTTGATGTGAACGGTAGAGATGGACTTCCTTCATGGTTCGCTTTGGCCTGATAATCTTTTATTGGTGTAGCTGGCTTTGTCTTGTCATTCGGCTCATCGTTGCTTTGATTTATAAGTGGGCTCTGCACTGGTTTAATCCCAGTTGATCTTAATGTGACTCCAGGAAAGATTTGAGGAGTAGGACCCTGTTCTGGATCTTCTGCCGTTGTTTGCTTTTTTCTTTCTAAGGAATTTGAGAACGTCTTTGAGGCAAAACCATGTTTGTTGGAGTTCAATTCGCTGGATGATACCACAGGGTTTAAGGGAGGCTTTGCCCCAAATGGCGGCCTCTTCTGTACGTAGGGTTTCGACTCAATCTCTGATGCTTTAAAAGTGGACGGCCTGGGGAACACTGGTTTTTGGAGATCGTCTTTTGGCTCAGCTGGAACTGGTAGCTTGACCCCAATCTTGTTTTGTTGAAGAGAGTTTGTGGTTTGAAATGGTTTGTTTCCGAGTGGCTTTGGAAATGGCACCTTTGGTTCATCCTTTGGTTGCTCAAAAGTCTTAAATCCTGATGGTTTTGGAAATGTAGGTTTCGCGTCCGAGTCTTGACTGGCTCCATGAATGGATCCTACACTTCTGTTAAAACCTGCTGGTCTTAGGATAGGGGGCTTTGCTTCATCAGATGCAGATTTGGGAATCTGTAGAGGTTTTGGAGAAGCAGGTTTCTTGGGGAAGGTTGCTGGGGCAGAGTTGTTACCTTTGGCAAATTCTGCTCTTCTTGCTTGGAAAGAACTTAATGACGAATGACCCGGGGACTTCTCGGCTCCCTCCACGGGAGCAGGTGCCGCATTAAACATGTCTGCGAGATACTTCACATTTGGTTTTTTTTCCTGCAAACATAAAAGGAAAGATGAAGTGAAGTAAGATGTTGCTACACTGCTCTCGCACAGTCACAGCTATTTCAAAGGCTTCCTGACTTGAGGCTTGCAACAGAGCTGATTGGTAGGGTTTTTAAACGAAGCATCTTCCTGTACAGCCAAGTAAAAGCTCATCCCCTACAGGTTTCTTTTACTTATTGTGCTATTGTCAAATGTTCATGTCTTTTGTCACGTCGATGTAATACTGAATATTATCACTGTTGCTCTCCAAAGAGAAATCACCCTGAGTTTAATATATTAGCAACATCACGTTACAGTTGTGTAGTTAGAAAAGGTAAAATGCCCCACTTTCTAAGAAGATATTCCCACCATTGTCTCACGCACTTCAAGGTGCAACGCAAGAAAAACGAAAATTCACTTTTTTCTGCAAAATTCAAGACTTTTTACACATCACTGAAGTTTGGAACTGCTGTTCTATAGACTTTTGCACAGATGGAGCATTTCTTATGCGAAACCCTATTGATGGCCACTGTGGTTGTCACCTCTTTGGGGCCATCGTATTATGAACAGTATTGGCTCATGCTAAGAGAAACTATTCAATTCATCTTCACAAAGTGACAAAACTCCAAGTGATCTCTCTTGTTCCCTGTTTCTGCCTGATGAATTTCGAGAAAGAGGAAACGAAGTGTTACATGGAGTCACAGTGTAAACCTGACGGCAGCCATGGTGATTGAAGCCACTTCCTGACGAGTGCTCGGAGCTGGCGCCCTTACATGCAGCTGGCTTCAGGTTTACACCTTTTGTGCATATGACATCAGTCGTGTGTTATCACGTAGTCACCCTCACGAATCAACAACATTGCACTTTCTTCCTATAGTTTTATATTGACAAACTGCTTCTCATATTGCAGCCTCCCAGATCCACGTAAGTATGACACGGATGAAGATCAAGGTCTAAGAACTAACTTTAAAAGTTTAGCAAAAACTTTTTTTCAACATTTTCCCCGGCACAAATACATCGGGCTATAACTACATCTTTCCCAGTAGTCACAGAAGTCCATCTTGGCTCCCAATATAGTATACCTCCCTAGAGGGTCTGCCAAGAGGAGGAGTACTTGGTCCTTGGTCCCCCAGCAGTCACAGAAGTTTACCTTGGCTCCCAATATAGTACACCTTCCCTAGAGGGTCTGCCAAGAGGAGGAGTACTTGGTCCTTGGTCCCCCAGCAGTCACAGAAGTCCATCTTGGCTCCCAATATAGTATACCTTCCCTAGAGGGTCTGCCAAGAGGAGGAGTACTTGGTCCTTGGTCCCCCAGCAGTCACAGAAGTTCACCCTGGCTCCCAATATTGTACACCTTCCCTAGAGGGTCTGCCAAGAGGAGGAGTACTTGGTCCTTGGTCCCCCAGCAGTCACAGAAGTTCACCCTGGCTCCCAATATAGTACACCTTCCCTAGAGGGTCTGACAAGAGGAGGAGTACTTGGTCCTTGGTCCCCCAGCAGTCACAGTTCACCTTGGCTCCCAATATAGTACACCTTCCCTAGAGGGTCTGACAAGAGGAGGAGTACTTGGTCCTTGGTCCCCCAGCAGTCACAGTTCACCTTGGATCCCAATATAGTACACCTTCCCTTGAGGGTCTGCCAAGAGGAGGAGTACTTGGTCCTTGGTCCCCAAGCAGTCACAGAAGTTCACCCTGGCTCCCAATATAGTACACCTTCCCTAGAGGGTCTGCCAAGAGGAGGAGTACTTGGTCCTTGGTCCCCCAGCAGTCACAGAAGTTCACCCTGGCTCCCAATATAGTACACCTTCCCTAGAGGGTCTGTCAAGAGGAGGAGTACTTGGTCCTTGGTCCCCCAGCAGTCACAGAAGTTCACCCTGGCTCCCAATATAGTATACCTTCCCTAGAGGGTCTGCCAAGAGGAGGAGTACTTGGTCCTTGGTCCCCCAGCAGTCACAGAAGTTCACCCTGGCTCCCAATATAGTATACCTTCCCTAGAGGGTCTGACAAGAGGAGGAGTACTTGGTCCTTGGTCCCCCAGCAGTCACAGTTCACCTTGGATCCCAATATAGTACACCTTCCCTAGAGGGTCTGACAAGAGGAGGAGTACTTGATCCTTGGTCCCACTGCGGACAAATAGTCCTAAGATTGCTTTTTGTATTGAGCTCCTATCTTAACATAATGGAAATGGCCGAGGTTCCTTTTGGTGCTGCCCAACGAGATAAAGATGATCAGACGTCTTTGTCTTGTTAATAAAAACAAATGTATTTATCAGTCATAAAAACAAGGCAAAAATTGTAAAATAAAAAGATAAAATACATTAAACAACACTAAACCAAAGGGCTTTTGGCTCTCTACAAGAATTAAAGAGTAACCATAGCTGAGACAGGAGATGACAGTTGGTGCTTACAAAGTTCTATGACCTCTAGCTCCCCCCCTGTATGTCACCTCCAGCTCCTCCCCCTTCCATAGAATTTTAAAAGCACCAACTGCGATCTCCTATTTCAGTAATGGGAAAATCTGTCTTCACTGAATACAGATTTTACCCTGTGATTGAGAGTCAAGGATCAATGTAGGAGGTGAAAGAAGCAGATTTCTCTGATAACATATATTACAAAGTTTCTTATTTTCACATTATCTATTGATTTCTGAAAGAACAAACTATGGTTATGCACACAGGTGTCATAGTAATGGTGCAGTAATCCAATACTGAGACATCCGTGTATATTAAGCCTGATGAGACTGTGAAGATGTGAAAAACGAGTTCATTTTTTTCACTCTTTAATGTGCTTTATCTTTTTATATTGCATTTTTTGTTTATATATGACTTGACATGAATGATAAAGGAAAGATGTCAGGTTATTGTTACATCAGTCGGCAACACGGAAAGGAACCTCGGCTATTACCCTTGCTTGAAGATAGTTTGTGAGACCTACCTGATCTGGCATTTAGGGTTTTAGTTACACCCAAGTGCATTAGGGGACTTAAGTTTAATTCCAATCATATCAACATCTATACTATCAACTTGTTTTTTTATCTCAAACTGTGACGCCGCAGGGCGGCGAGCACTTAGAGTGGACCTTCTAGGCCATGGAACAGACCTACCCCTGGGCGACCTGACCTAGTGGAGACCAACCCCTATTCAGGGATCATCAGGAGCAAGCCCAGAGGTCACTAGACCACGGCAGCCGATACCAAGAGGGGAGGCTCTGGCAGTGAATGGGGACCGAGACTGAGTGGAACCACAAGAGGGTGGAGGATCCAGTGGTGCTGGAGCCGGGAACACGGATACAAGGACACCAGACCGGAACAGGATGGACATCGGAGCAGACGTCAGGACGGGACTACTGGAGGACTGAAGCGGGAGGCAGCTGTGAAAAGAGAAGGTATTACACGAGAAGGAGATTATGCAGCTAGGGCAGTATACTGGAGTACTGGTATATAGAGGACAGGAGAGGCACTAACACACGAGCGTGCGGTTGCAGGCAGGGCAGCGCAAGTGTACATGGGTAGTAGTAAGAGCGCAAGCGCACGAGGCAGCAGGCACGGGCCAGGGTTACTGAGCAGGTAGCAAGCAAATATCCAGGCACCTCCACTTAGAGGTGGTGTCCTGAAATATCCCATGACTTACCTGGATTGGCTGCCGGGGTTTACTGGGCTGAGGCAACCAAGGGCATAAAATACTGAAGAAATGCGCAGGTGCCCTTTAAGGGACCCAGCGCATGCACAGACACCAAAAAGAGTGTGCAGGCGGAATCTGGGGAGAGACACGGCGATGCTGAGCAGAGACAGCACGCTGGGACCCGGGGAAGAAGCCAGAGGGACTGCGGCGGACCAGGTAAGTGACCGCCGAGCAGGCACAGCGGCAGTGGCGGTGACACAAACTAGTCATTTTGACCATGGATTGGTCTTCTGATAGATATTCAAAATGTATGGTTTGTTTTAGATTTTGGCAATCACATAAAAAAACTCAAAACAATAAAACAAAGTATAGAAAATCTAAATCCTCCAGATCCTCCTTTCCTCTATATCTAGTTCTAGGATACTGCTAGAACGGCTACCATTGCCTTCTGCTGTCCGCCATATACCTGTACTTCAGTATACTGTCCTGACAGCATAATCCCCTCATGTGTAACGCCTTCTCTCTTCACAGCTGCCTCCCGTTTCAGCATTTCAGCATTCCTGTAGTCCTGTCCTGATGTCTACTCCCAGTGTCCTTCCTGGGTGTCCTTGTATCCTTGTCCCCAGCTCCTGTACCACTGGATCCGCCGCCCTCCCGTGGTTCCACTCAGTCTCAGTCCCCATTCACTGCCTGAGCCACCCCTCTTGGTATCGGCTACCGTGGTTCAGTGACCTCTGGGCCTGCTCCTGACGATCCCTGTATAGGGGTTGGCCTCCACTAGGTCAGCTCACCCAGGGGTAGGTCTATTCCACAGTCCAGAGGGTCCAATCTTAGCACTCGCCTCCCTGCGGTGTCACAGGCTCATTCCACCGAACGCCTGCTCTTTTTACCCTTGGGAATAGTACTACTCAGACAACACAGGATGATGGTAAAACAGAGTGGCAATATTTTATTGAACCACAAAACAGACAATAACATATAGAACAGTCCCAGCAAAATTTCGAACATGGTGCAAAATTACAAAGTCTCACCCTTCCACTGACTCGCCAGGATTAGAGCAGCTGCGACTCCGGGGCTTACAGGGCTGACTACCCCACCTGTGGCGCACACAGAGAAGAGGCAATGACAATCGTAGGAAGATGACGATCCACTGAGGCACGTGGCCGGGTGACTGGATTGTTACAACCTGGCTTCTCTGAACATCTCCATGGAGCCAGGTGACCAGTGGATGCCAATCCTGACTTCTCCAAATGTATGCATGAGGCTCAGGTGGCCAGTGGATCCCAATCCTGACTTCTCCAAATGTATGCATGAGGCTCAGGTGGCCAGTGGATCCCAATCCTGACTTCTCCAAATGTATGCATGAGGCTCAGGTGGCCAGTGGATCCCAATCCTGACTTCCCCAAATGTATCCATGAGGCTCAGGTGACTGGTGGGTCCCAATACTCGCTTTCCCAAATGTATCCATCGGGCTCAGGTGACTAGTGAGTCCAAATTCTGGCTTTCTCAAACATATCCATGGGTTCAGTGATGGTCAAAGAAGCAGATTTGTATTCTTTCAACCGGGGCCGTGTTCCCCTAAGCTGGCATCCAGTAGAATATGAAATCTGTGTCCCTCGTGACTGAGTCATGATCTGGCAGCTATCCTGTAGAGTGTCCCTGGCTGAGGTTTTTTAAAGAGTTTCCGATTCTCTTTGCAGAATGATAAAAATCCTTTATATATCTCCAGATCTGTGTTTCAGGTCATCATTCACAGGTCAGGGAGGAGGTGGGATGGGTTTAACGCTCATTATTTGATTATTTAATCAATTTGCATAGTTTCTCCTCCTCCTCTGTTTTGCAATTCAACAAGTCACAGGGTCCCGCACAATGGTCAGTCAGCATATTATCAAGCATTGATTGTTCAATGACCCTGTTTCCCTGTTTTTCAAGCATAGCAGACAATAAGCTGTAGGAGCGGAAATAAGAGGCAAACAACAGCCATTCAAAAATATCAAGAATCAACTTTTAAGACTCATATGACAACAGTCTTTGGTTCTTAACCTACTGAAAATAGACATCTGGATAGTGTTGAGCGATACCATCCGATATTGTGAAATATCGGATTGGATTGGATCGGACCGATACCCAAAAAATATCGGGTATCGCCGATTCCGATACCGGAAACCAATGCAAGTCTATGGGACAGAAATATCGGAATTAAAAAAAACCCTTTCTTTCCTTGCACATCCAGTTCGGGAGGGGGGAAGTGTGTGGGCGGTGCGTGGGCGGACATTGTGCGTGTCTGTGTGTGTGGGCGGGGTCTGTACGGGCCTGCCGGGGATCTGTGCGGGCCTGCCGGGGGTCTGTGCGGGCTGCCAGGGCTCTGTGCGGGCCTGCCGGGGGTCTGTACGGGCCTGCCGGGGGTCTGTGCGGGCCTGCCGGGGGTCTGTGCGGGCCTGCCGGGGGTCTGTGCGGGCTGCCGGGGGTCTGTGCGGGACTGCCGGGGGTTGTGTGTGTGTGCAGGCATCGTCCAATGGGACTACAAGTCCCATCAGGCGATGCCTGCTACAATGACAGTGATTGACACATTAGCCAATGATGGGACAGTAGTAGTCCCATCATCCGGCTAATGTGTTGAATGTAAAAAAAAAAAACATACATACTACATGCATACTACATTCATACAACATACATGCATAGTACATGCTACAGACATACAACATACATACTACATACATACTACATACAATACATTCATACATTCATACAATACATACATACAGTTGTGGCCAAAAGTATTGACACCCCTGCAATTCTGTCAGATAATACTCAGTTTCTTCCTGAAAATGATTGCAAACACAAATTCTTTGGTATTATTATCTTCACTTAATTTGTCTTAAATGAAAAAAACACAAAAAGAGAATGAAGCAAAAAGCAAAACATTGATCATTTCACACAAAACTCCAAAAATGGGCCAGACAAAAGTATTGGCACCCTCAGCCTAATACTTGGTTGCACAACCTTTAGCCAAAATAACTGCGACCAACCGCTTCCGGTAACCATCAATGAGTTTCTTACAATGCTCTGCTGGAATTTTAGACCATTCTTCTTTGGCAAACTGTTCCAGGTCCCTGATATTTGAAGGTTGCCTTCTCCAAACTGCCATTTTTAGATCTCTCCACAGGTGTTCTATGGGATTCAGGTCTGGACTCATTGCTGGCCACCTTAGAAGTCTCCAGTGCTTTCTCTCAAACCATTTTCTAGTGCTTTTTGAAGTGTGTTTTGGGTCATTGTCCTGCTGGAAGACCCATGACCTCTGAGGGAGACCCAGCTTTCTCACACTGGGCCCTACATTATGCTGCAAAATTTGTTGGTAGTCTTCAGACTTCATAATGCCATGCACAAGGTCAAGCAGTCCAGTGCCTGAGGCAGCAAAGCAACCCCAAAACATCAGGGAACCTCCGCCATGTTTGACTGTAGGGACCGTGTTCTTTTCTTTGAATGCCTCTTTTTTTCTCCTGTAAACTCTATGTTGATGCCTTTGCCCAAAAAGCTCTACTTTTGTCTCATCTGACCAGAGAACATTCTTCCAAAACGTTTTAGGCTTTTTCAGGTAAGTTTTGGCAAACTCCAGCCTGGCTTTTTTATGTCTCGGGGTAAGAAGTGGGGTCTTCCTGGGTCTCCTACCATACAGTCCCTTTTCATTCAGACGCCGACGGATAGTACGGGTTGACACTGTTGTACCCTCGGACCGCAGGGCAGCTTGAACTTGTTTGGATGTTAGTCGAGGTTCTTTATCCAACATCTGCACAATCTTGCGTTGAAATCTCTTGTCAATTTTTCTTTTCCGTCCACATCTAGGGAGGTTAGCCACAGTGCCAGGGGCTTTAAACTTCTTGATGACACAGTGCACGGTAGACACAGGAACATTCAGGTCTTTGGAGATGGACTTGTAGCCTTGAGGTTGCTCATGCTTCCTCACAATATGGTTTCTCAAGTCCTCAGACAGTTCTTTGGTCTTCTTTCTTTTCTCCATGCTCAATGTGGTACACACAAGGACACAGGACAGAGGTTGAGTCAACTTTAATCCATGTCAACTGGCTGCAAGTGTGATTTAGTTATTGTCAACACCTGTTAGGTGCCACAGGTAAGTTACAGGTGCTGTTAATTACACAAATTAGAGAAGCATCATATGACTTTTCGAACAGTGCCAATACTTTTGTCCACCCTCTTTTTTATGTTTGGTGTGGAATTATATCCAATTTCGCTTTAGGACAATTCTTTTTGTGTTTTTTTAATTTAAGACAAATTAAATTAAGATAATAATACCAAAGAATTTGTGTTTGCAATCATTTTCAGGAAGAAACTGAGTATTATCTGACAGAATTGCAGGGGTGTCAATACTTTTGGCCACAACTGTATAGACATACAGTACATATAACATAGAGTACATACTCACCATCACTTGTTACTTTGATCCCCAAAGCCAGTGTCATCTGTAAAAAATATTAAAATAACAAATAACCGATATGCTCCCTGATCCGCAGAAATCCACGAGTGTCCCACGACGATCTCCCGTGGAGAACAGCAGCATCAGCTGATGCGACCGCTCTCTATGGGCCCCAGGAATACAATGATGTGAGGTAGGTATCCTTCCACATTGTATTCCTCCGCCACTGTAAAAAAAATAGTCCCATCTCACTTTTGGCATTGCTGTGTGAGAAAGTTCCCACACAGCTTTTGCCATAAAGTGGGACCAGTGAACTATAGTAACCTCTCAGTGATGCACTGCAGGAGATCGTCGTGGGACACTCGTGGATTTCTGCGGATCAGGGAGTATATCGGTTGTTTGTTATTTTAATATTTTTTACAGTGAGATGACACTGGCTTCGGGGATCAAAGTGACAAGTGATGGTGAGTATGTACTCTATGTTATATGTACTGTATGTCTATATGTATGTATTGTATGAATGTAGGAATGTATTGTATGTAGTATGTAGTATGTATGTAGTATGTACAGTATGTTGTATGTAGTATGTATGTATGTAGCATGTTGTATGTAGTATGTATGTATGTAGTAAGTAGTATGTATGTATGTTGTATGAATGTAGTATATATGTAGTATGTATGTACTATATATGTATGTATGTTGTATGAATGTAGTATATATGTAGTATGTATGTATGTTGTATGAATGTAGTATATATGTTTTATTAGGAGACTTTCTATTTGCATGGATGGTCAAGGGTTTGCTAGGGAAGTGTAGGCAAAATTATTACTTATGCCCCTGGCTTTCTTGTTAGCACAGCCATGTCTTGCATAATAGAGGAAAAGTTCCTGCTTTGTACTTTATTTTTTCCCCCCTTTTGTCATCTTGTGCACTTTTTGCTTATTTTCACTTTTTTTTTACCCTTATCGATATGATTGTTTCCAATTTCCAGGGTCGTCTTAGCAGATAAACTCCTCCCATAAAGCAAAGGTTAAAAAGAAAAATATCCAAATTTACTTTCTTGAATTTCCCCAGACTTTTCTTCTCCTTTCAGAGATGAACTTCTTTGCATATATCTCTCAAGGAGCATTGCCAGAAAATTTCTTGACCGACTGATCTTTTTTACGTTGTTTCTGGAAACGTTTTGTTTCCGAAAAAAGTTTTGCTTGAACTTCTGAGAGAATCCATAAGCTCAGCAAGACGTATAGTGGTTTCATTTTGCTTCGAATAATCCTTAATTTTCAAATATTCCACCGGTAGATAAAACTATTTGCACTGTCGATGCTGTTGGGGTAATATTAAAGAAAAGCTCTTTTAAGAAAGGAAGTCAACATTATAATCAGCTGACTGCATAAAGTCTGGCTTCTTTCATACCTGGTCTCATAGAGAAAAAATAAAATCCATAAGACATCTCTGGAGAGGGGACATGTCACCCTCCCATTGAACATATAGGATAAATTATAGCTTGGAAAGGGAGAAAGAACTAACAGTTCAACATCCATTGAAGTAGGACTCCTCATTGAACATATAGGATTAATTATAGCTGGGGAAGAGAGAAACTAATTATAACTGAAGAAGGGAGAGAGAGATAAGAAAGATTAACCTCCATTTAAGTAGGGGCCTCCTTCAATGAACAGGTAATGACCACAGGAGATTTGCTCTGGGAAAAAAACACCAAGATTGAGATTTGTTTACTCTTATTAAAGCATGGTTCTGAGTCTTTTTGAAGCCAGTGGTCAGTGATGAATATTGGGGTTTGCATCGATGTGATATTTATAGGAGATATATTTTTGGCACCGCCGCAAAGGGAGGTCAGTAATGAATATTGGGGTTTGCATCAATGTGATATTTAAAGGAGATATATTTTTGGCACTGCAGCAAAGGGAGGTCAGTGATGAATATTGGGGTTTGCATCGATGTGATATTTATAGGAGATATATTTTTGGCATTGCAGCAAAGGTATGAACATAATGCATTTACTCACTTCACCATAAGGCCGGCAGAACACCTCCTATTTAATATTGGTTGGATGAATGATGCTATCAAAGCCATGTTTCATCTCTATATAAAGGTAAAAGCACAATAGGAAACATGACACCATCTACTGCCTGGGATCTGCAGAGGAGAGGATATCCTGTATGTTGGGGATCTCATAAAATTCTAACAGACCTAGCACATCCCATAACCAGCCCCCACATGAGCTCATCATTGGAGGTATGGTGGTGTAACCTTGCTATAATAAAAATGAAAGTTTGGGTGTCTGTCATTGTTCATTCTGGAAGACATAATTCGCTGTGAGAGTATTACATTTTCCTAATCGGAGCGCTTTCCTCCATAAAGATAAGAGCCATTCCTGCAACATCAGGTTTAATCATTCTCTTTCGTTATTCCTTTTTATACAATGTAATTGTATTTATTGTATTGTTTCCATTTTGTATCATCTTTGTATATTTTTAAACACTGCCTACCTTTCTGGACTAAGTATATAAAATTTAATGTCTATTCCTCTTGTTCTGTACACTGCACCCCTGAAGCCATACGCTACCTGAAACTGGTGTTCAATCGGCCTGTGCAAATGATTGGTGGTGGCAGTTAGTGGTTCTTTCTGTTATTGTGGAGTTGGCAGTGACCGTACCGGGGTATATATTTATTCCATGTGTTGGAATTGGAGGTGTATATGGGTCGCCCTCCCAGGGCTGTGGGTTACTCAGTACCGGGCTGGTGTCAGCGGGATGTGTCACAGCAGCGGTGACCCGGTCCATGGCCCTGGGCGCCCAAGTAATGGGGGAATTTGTATTGTGTTTAGTTAAAATGAATAGTTCGTGACGCCACCTGTGGTGTTCGGCAAGTAAGGTGTTAAGCCGACGCTGCTTGCAGATCCTCTGGGGCTGGTGGTGTGTGTCAGCCAAGATGGTGAAGCTCCCCACAGGTGGAGCTGTAGCCCCAGGGCAGTGTAGGTGTACTGGATGAGGAATGGCGCAGGCAGTGTAGGAGCTGGTACCCAGATGTAGTGGTGCTGAGGGTGTAGGCGCGATAATGAATGGAGGACACCGGGGCTTGTAGTTCCAAAGCTTTACTCACAGTCTTTAGTGCACACAGGTGCCTGCCTCCGGGCCGCCTCCTCCGGGTCAGAGACTCAGTCAACCTCCAGGCAAGATGGTAGGCTCCCCTCCAACACTCCGCCAACATGTACCTTTCTGAACGACTCCTCTATAGCACCTTAAAGTGTGAAGATCTCCTAGTACTGAGTTACACTGGAGTTCCTCTCATCAGATGTTCCCAAGAACTCTACTTGTACGGCAGACAGCTGTAGCCTGCTTTGGGGACTCCCTTCTCCTGAGTCCCGGCTCTCTATCCAAATGCTGTTGTGCCCCAAGTCTTAGATGGGAGTAGTGGATTTACAGCCATCTACTCCACCGGTGTCTGCTGTAGAACAATAAGTGTCCATACAACCTCGGGGACCGGGCCCCGGCCTTGCGCTTAGAACCTATAGGCAGAGTGCTTCCTTTCAACCCACGTCCTCTCAGTTCTATTCTCCTTCGTTCCATACTATTCTCTCTTGCTTATGGATGCTTAGGTTACAGATCAGTGTCCTTCTTCCTTCCTTCCTTTCCTGTGCCAGCTAGCTCAGGTCACTGAGGCAGCTGCAGCACTCCTTCCTCCATCCCTTCTTCCAGGGATCCCCACTCCTCTCCGAGTGGCTCTCCTCCGACTTCCCTCCTGGACTCCTGTTGTGAGTTCATTTTCCCCTTCACCATTGAGGTCTGATGAACTCCGTCTTCTGGTGAAGGAAGGTAGTGAGGCTGATTATCAAGCACCTGAGCAGGATGATGATGACTGGGTGACTGGAATTGCTGGCTGGATATAAGGCAGCCGACGCCCTTCTGCCTGGCTGGTGATTTCTCTGAGGGATTCTAGGAGACCAGTCTGATTCCTGCTCCTCAAAAGCTAAGTTTTCTGCTCTGCTTTTTGCATTTGTGTTTTGGTTTTGTTTTGCCTTGTTTTTTGGGATTTCTGCCATTCCCAGCTGGGGTGAGCTGAATTCCTTTTTGCTCTGTCTTCAGAAAATACCTGAGTACTGATATAGTCTTTTTGAAGCCTAGCGTCTTCAGGGCTTTTTTCCCTATCAGTCTGTTGGCTCTTGTTTTGATAGGGTTTTGGCGGATTGCAGACAGCAGCTTTTCTATCCTGTCCTATTTAGTTAGCTTGGGCCCCATCATTTGCTCTGTCTATCTTTCTATCTGTGTGAGTGTTTTTTCATCTTGCTTCACCGTCATTATATGTTGGGGGCTGCCTATTGCTTTGGGGTCTGCTCTGGGGCAGTTTAGATTTCACTTTCTGTCTTTAGGCTATTTAGTTCTCAGGCTGTGACGAGGAGTCTAGGGCACCGTAGGAACCCCCCACGGCTACTGCTAGTTGTTGTTGATAGGTTCAGGGGTCTGCTATCCGATAGCTGCCAACTTCTCTGGTTTTCTGGACTTAGCTAGTATTTCTGTTTTTGCCTCCTATGGTGACTCATTCATAACAGACTCCCCTCAGGGACTGCTCTCGCAGACTGACTGACTAGTAATTCTAAACCTTCCCGGTCTTTTATATATTCTAACTCCACCCACTTCCCAGCATGTCCAGTGTTCCAAGCAGGGAACCACCAAAGGTGCTCTGCTACTCTCTAAGCACTGAGCCACAATGTGGTTGTGCAGAACTACCATGGTGTGTGGGGTGCGAGTGTTGGAGCGTGGAAAGGAGTTCCCACCTTACCTGGATGGTGGGGCACTACACCGTAGGAGAAGGTGCAGTACCTTTATGGCGACTGAGCCTCAGGGGCGCCACATACCCCCCGTTAGACACAGCACGTCCGCGGGCTGCAAGGTGAACAAAATTGACAGTACAGGAACATACAAAAAATTTTATAATGCTGAATAAACATTTCCTATACTAAGCTTCCCAATATGAGAGGCACTGTTTCTTAAACGTTGCAAACAATTCTTAATTATCTATCTAAAATTCTAGGTCCAAAAGTGCAATTCTCAATACTATATGTAATTCAAAGTGCTATTATCTCTTGCTCACTATCACTTCAGTATTCTATATTAGTACATTTCTTCATTATCTTTCCTTTTTCACATTCTCTATTTTTCTGTCATCAGCTCAAAGGGACTTTCACATCTACATTTTCAACTCTTTATCCTTTATTCAACTCTCTCCTTTTCCCTGTCAAAACATTTCTTAATTCTATATAAAAGTCATTTACTCTCATAAGACACATCATTAAATACTTCACATTAAAACATCAATAATTCTTGTAAACGCTGGACACCGCTCCCACCCGGGATCTCTTGCAGTGTCCTTTGATTGGAGGCTCGCTCCAACCGAGGTAGACAGTATCTTCAAAAAGTGTCTTTATGTAAAACCAAGAGAGGGCACCTAAAGAGGTGCAACTATTTACAAGTGCAGTTCCAGATCATACAGCGTCCATGATCTCCTCAGTTCAAATGTAGAAACGCTGCCAATAAAACTGGGCAACACTGGAAAAACAACTAAACCATGATGCAAACAAAAAGGCACAATGGTGCAAAATACACTCCTGGGTAACGAGAGTTATTAGTGCTGATCTCCTCCTGGGGTTATGGAAGCTGGTGAACCGCTACCAGATGAGATACTCTGGGTGTTTTCATTTTATTGCTGGTTGCTTGCTGTAGGATACTGGAGCTGTGGCAAAGGGAACCCATGATGCATCTCAATGCCCATCAACTGCTCCTCCTCAATAGGTGATTCCGCTGTTCTAGTACGAGGCCTAGCACTGAGGATGCCTCAGCTTGTCGCTGATAGGCGACCACATGGGGACTCGGCAGCCAAGTGATCTCGAGGTCACGATCCCAAAGCGACCTAGATTCTTCCAATCCCCAAAGATGCCGAATCGTGCGCGCCTGTTCCAACCGTACCCTTCTCAGTAGGGACCTCCTCCACCTTCCCATTTCCGACAGACTAGTGACCCCAGCTGACTCTTCCAACTGCCCCATCTCGAGTTGCCGCAAGCCCGCCTCCGACAACGTAAATTCAGAGGGTAACCCATCAGGAGGGCCGGGGTATATACCTGGTATCTCCTGGCGGTGCGGCCTCTGCTCCGGTGCAGGCGTAGTGGCCGTGGACACGGCCCGGTGGGACACCGGGGACGGCGGGGGAGCTGATGGCGGCTCCGGCCCCGCGGGGGTCTCTGACGGGACCTGCGCAGCCGCGTCAGGTCCAGACGGGGGTTTCTCTTCTTCCGCTTCAGCTCCCTGTGCTTTCTATAACTCCTCCGGTAGTAGTGGCAGCAAGGGAACAAGGTACGCTGCCGGTGGCGTGGCAGCAGTTGCAGGCTCCACAGGGTCTGCCTGGAAGAGATCCGGTGTAGCAGCGGCGGGTACCGGTGTCGTGGGTACCGCAGGTGTATGCCCCTCCTGGGCATGCTGCAGATTCAATGTCCATAGCGCTTCCTGCCTCAGTTGCAGGCGGTGCGTCAGTTGGGCAATTTCGTCCTCCAGCTGCTGCTGATTCCTCCCGGAGATGTGGTCTGAGCCTTCAGCCATGGCGCCGGGGAGATCCGACTCAACCTCTGCGTGCTCTACAGGCTTCATTCCATCTCTCTCCAAAATGGCGTTCTTCCTGCGTTGGCCCCTTTCCCGCCACTGGCTTCTTCTGCCCCTCCTTCAGGGGGCGGCGTCTTCTTCCAGCGCCTCCATACCAAGCCAGTATACGAACCCCTCGGGGGGTGCGCCATGTTGCTGTCACATAGTAATTCAGGCAGGGGAGGCCCAAGATTCTTCGCGGTCTTTTCCTAGGACCTCCCATATCTTCACGCCCTTCTTCTCCACACCAGCGGCCATTTTCAATGTTCATGTCACAATCTAATAAATTGGTTCATGTCTAATAAATTGGGTCTTCTGCACATTTTCAAAAGTTCCAAGTCCAACAAATCTCAGGCACACAGAACCCGATGGCATCGGGTCTCGTCATCCTGTTCGTGACGCCAAGTTGGGTCGCCCTCCCAGGGCTGTGGGTCACTTGGTACCGGGCCGGTGTCAGTGGGATGTGTCACAGCAGCGGTGGCCCGGTCCGTGGCCCTGGGCGTTCAAGTAATGGGGGAATTTGTATTGTGGTTAGTTTGAATGAATAGTTCGTGACGCCACCTGTGGTGTTCGGCAAGTAAGGTGTTAAGCCGACGCTGCTTGCAGATCCTCTGGGGCTGGTGGTGTGTGTCAGCCAAGATGGTGAAGCTCCCCACAGGTGGAGCTGTAGCCCCAGGGCAGTGTAGATGTCCTGGATGAGGAATGGCGCAGGCAGTGTAGGAGCTGGTACCCAGATGTAGTGGTGCTGAGGGTGTAGGCGCGATAATGAATGGAGGACACCGGGGCTTGTAGTTCCAAAGCATTACTCACAGTCTGTAGTGCACACAGGTGCCTGCCTCCGGGCCGTGTCCTCCGGGTCAGAGACTCAGTCAACCTCCAGGCAAGATGGTAGGCTCCCCTCCAACACTCCGCCAACATGTACCTTTCTGAACGACTCCTCTATAGCGCCTTAAAGTGTGATGATCTCCTAGTACTGAGTTATACTGGAGTTCATCTCATCAGATGTTCCCAAGAACTCTCCTTGTACCGCAGACAGCTGTAGCCTGCTTTGGGGACTCCCTTCTCCTGAGTCCCGGCTCTCTATCCAAATGCTGTTGTGCCCCAAGTCTTAGATGGGAGTAGTGCATTTACAGCCAACTACTCCACCGGTGTCTGCTGCAGAACCATAAGTGTCCATACAACCTTGGGGACCGGCCCCGGCCTTGCGCTTAGAACCTATAGACAGGGTGCTTCCTTCCAACCCATGTCCTCTCTGTTCTATTCTCCTTCGTTCCGTACTATTCTCTCTTGCTTATGGATGCTTAAGTTACAGATCAGTGTCCTTCTTCCTTCCTTTCCCGTGCCAGCTGGCTCAGGTCACTGAGGCAGCTGCAGCACTCCTTCCTCCATCCCTTCGTCCAGGGAACCCCACTCCTCTCTGAGTGGCTCTCCTCCAACTTCCCTTCTGGACTCCCCTCAGGGACTGCTCTCGCAGACTGACTGACTAGTAATTCTAAACCTTCCCCGTCTTTTATATATTCTAACTCCACCCACCTCCCAGCAAGTCCAGTGTTGCAAGCAGGGAACCACCAAAGGTGCTCTGCTACTCTCTAAGCACTGAGCCGCAATGTGGTTGTGCAGAACTACCCTGGTGTGTGGGGTGCGAGTGTTGGAGTGTGGAAAGGAGTTCACACCTTACCTGGATGGTGGGGCACTACACCTTAGGAGAAGGTGTAGTACCTCTGTGGTGACTGAGCCTCAGGGGCGCCACATATATACCATACTTTCACTGTGATTTTCCCAATAACTAGCCTATTAATGGAAGCAGCCGTGGCCTCGTCCATAACTCGTCACTCAATTGTGTAATTGTCCTGACGATTTGAGGCAGCAGAGTTGTGTCTCCCTGACAAATTGGTGGCAATGGTGGATCTCTGCAACTCCCACCCCCCAGCTGTTATCATTGACACATGGCAATCAGCGTCTATTATTAAAGGGGGTTTTCTCACAATCACATAGGGGTAAAATTGCAAAGTGCTTGTAAAAACAAGCAACTCTTCAATTTACCACTTATTAATAAATCTCTCCATTTTCTAGAACTGAAAGATTTTGAATTCTTAAATTTACAGCTCATTTCCTAGTTTAATGGTTTGTTTGCTAGGCAATGAGCGTGCACTTACAAGCTATTTGCTAAATAACTTGTAAACGCTGCTGTGAAGCTGGGGCTGCATTATACTCTGAGGGGGCTGCTTTATACTCTGGGGGGCTGCATTATACTGTGTGTGTGTGTGTGTGTGTGTGTGTGTGTGTGTGTGTGTGTGTGGGGCTGCATTATACTCTTAGGGGGCTACATTATACCCTGAGGGTGCTGCATTATTCTCTATGAGGGGACTACATTATACTCTATGAGGGGCACTGCATTATACTCTATGAGGGGGCTGCAATATACTCTGTGAGAGGGGCTGCAGTATACTCTATGAGGGGGCTGTAGTACACTCTGAGGGGGGCTGCATTATACTCTATCAAGGACCATGGGGAGTGCATTACACTATATGTACTATATGGGACCTGCACTATACTGTATCGAGGACTCTCTGTACCAATCATTCCTCCTCTGCCGGAGTAAGGGTAGGTGCACACGGTCAGTAAACGATGTGGGTTGGACGCGGCATACTTGTGCTGCGTCCAAATGTTACAGCATAGTGGATGGGATTTCAAGATATCCCATGTGCACTATGCGTGCACAGACGCCCGCAGCTCACCCGTGGAGACAGACATGCGGCGCACCTCTCTAGATCACAGCATGTCTATCTCTTGGAGAGGCAAGCCTCCGCAAGATAAGTTTTACCCATACAATGTATTGGACGCAGTGAATCCGCACGGTTCAGTGAACATATGCGGACTCACCTGCGTTCAATAGTCGGCAGCGCTTTGGATACAGCGGACATGTGCTGCGTCCAAAGCACTGCCAATCCTGAACGTGTGCACCTACCCTAAAGAGGCCGGGAAACAAGCGTTGAACAACTTCGATATTGTTGATCGCTATCTTTTAGCGGCCCGAGCTCAGCGCTTGTAAATGCAACAGAAAAGGAAGGGGAAACATGGGAGGAAAAAAGGACATATATCCACCATATGCGTTTCGAACATGTTCTTAGACTTGGTGTGAATGAGGAGTGCAGACAGAGATGGATCCAGCAGAGAAGCGGAGGATCTGGATTTATGCTGCACCATGATTATAGCAGCAGGACAATCACCGTGAATGGATGACCTCTTCCTCAGATGGAGTAATGGTGCGAGGAATGTACTCATGGTACGGTAATAGTCTGCTGCGGATCGGATCTATAGACGGGCATCTCTAACAAAGTGGCCATTCATTCTTATAGCATGCAATATCTGACTTGGATCAGAAAAGTATCACCTGTATGTGTGCAGGGTGCAGCGTGACTACCTGTGGGTGAGAAACGTGTGGGTTGATGCTGCATCAATCGCATCACATATCATTTATTGCTACCATTTGGGTGCACACAGGAAGTGGTGCAGCAGCTATCAGATGCCATGATCTGCAGGATGACTACATTGAATCCTATAGGTGAAAGAATTGAGTCAGAGCAGAACTATGATGCCTCACTGGACACAACCTCCAAGTGATAGCGGCTCTACCTGCAGAAAACCTCTGCGGTTACCAAGCGGTGTGATGCACTCCGAGCAGAAGACAACGTGCTGCAGCTTCACACCCCCACGGTGTATACTTCTTTTAGGCGGAGGTGCTGCACTGGCAATCAGTTTCTGATTGAGAGACTCGGAGTCTCTGCAGCAGCGTTGTGTCAGGAGAAGAGATGAGCGAACCCAAACTGTAAAACTCGGGGTTCGTACCATCCAGTGCTGAACTCCGAACACAGACTTCTCCCGGAATTCTATTTTAATGTTCAGAGTTCCGGGGAAAGTATGAGGAGGAGGAGAGAGAGAATTTTGCTGTTCCGAAGTTCTGGGGCACCATTCAACAAACTGTTTCTCACCCCATGTTTATTATTCTCTAGGGTCTGCAGTCGGACCCCACAGGACAACAAACAACATTTAATTCACATCGAAAAACTTCCCTGAAAAATTTGAATCTCGTCCGACTCGTTCATCTTCCTGCTGATTTCTATATAAAAGCGACTCACTGTTCAGACTTTAGAACGTCTTTTTATGCTTGAAAGATGATCCATACTTTACAACAGAAGTGAGCGGGGAGACAAAAAATAAAAAAAAAAGAAAAACGCTGGAAAAAAATATAAGAAAAAACGATTAAGAAAATGTCTGCCGAAATGAATCAGGAGATGACCGGAAAAAAATTGTGCTTCAGGACAAATAAAAAAGGCAGCGAGAATATGCCGACGCTTCCTTTCTACTTGAAAATCTGAAAAAGTCGTGTGAACATTCCATAAAAGTTTCTCGTATCCATTTCTGTGATTTATGACCTTCCATAAACATGTCATAAAGAAATCATATATTGTCATTTTACCGTAGCTTCCAGATAAGTGGCGTCATACAGCATCCAGATAAAGAGTGGCCGCTTCAGTGTAAGGACCCCACCAAACAAAACCCTAAATGTCAGGAGGGGCGGCCGGACCAGACACCAATGCAATCACGTAAAGAGCAGAACGTAGTGATACATAACATAACGAATATTCACATGCACAGAGCAAATATTTAAGTAGTCAGCGACTAACGCACCTTGTATACGTTTATGTTCTTCAGTTACAGAGTGCCGAGAGTCAACGTAGCCGGCTGCCAAATGACAAACAATCACTTCGTTCTTGTAGCAGCAATGGTTAATGAGGAACTTAAGTTTAAGGGAAGAGGAAAGTGAAATATAATGCTCGATTCTAATTACAGCCAATTAATATTGAGGAATCTGCGAAGTAAAGGAATGTATCAACGGAAAGTGACGGCTTGCTCACACAGAAAAGTTAAAAAAAAGTTTGTTAAAAAGATCCTGAAACATAGCATTTCTCAGCAGACATAATACAAAAAAAACTAAATTTTCTGCTTTACTGTATAGACTGGGTTGGGGTCAACAGAGTCATCTCATAATTATTAGAGGGCAGGGGAGTTACAGACAATTCTATTATAATCCTGGAGGCCTAGATAAGGTAGGATTGTAACACCCTACACATAAATGAGGCAGCTATAAAAAGAAAGATATGATTTTTTTGATTCAACACAGCCTGATATAAATCCCTTCTCGGCATGGTGATTTAAAATTTTTTTGCGCTTTCGTCTTCCTCCTCCCCTTATTTCAACAATCATAATTTTTTTTCCCATCACTATAGCCATATTAGGGCAGAAAAAGAAACGACATTCAGGCATTTCGATTTCTTTTTTCTCACTACGCCGTTTACCAATCAGGTTAATTCATTTTACATTTTGACAGACAGGACTTTTACTGTGGAAATACCACAACTGTGTGTATTTTACATTTTGTAGTGCCCTTAGGGGACTTGAACCTGCGATTGTCTGATCACTTGTGCTATACAGCGATACAAACTTGTCTGAGTATCTTCGGAGTGCTCGAATAATATGTTCTAGTCATCTCTGAACAGGCAATGTGGGGGGGAAGTGTTGTGAGTTCATTTTTCCCTTCACCATTGAGGTCTGATGAACTCCCTCCTCTGGTGAAGGAAGGTAGTGAGGCTGATTACCAAACACATGGGCAACTAGATGATGACTGGGTGGCTGGAATTGAGGACTGGATATAAGGCTGCCGACGCCCTTCTTCCTGGCTGGTGATTTTCCTGCTGGATTCTTGGAGACCAGTCTGATTCCTGCATCTCAAAGCTAAGTTTTTCTGCTCTTTTTTGTACACTTCAGTTTTGTTTTTGTTTTGCCTTGTTTTTTGGGAGTTCTGCCATCCCCGGCCGGGGGTGAGCTGAATTCCATTTTTGTCTCTGATCTGTTGATCTTTTGCTCTGTCTTCAGAACATACCTGAGTGCTGATATAGTCTTTTGAAGCCTAGCATCTTCAGGGCCTGTTTTTCCTATCAGTCGGTTGGCTCAGTTTGATAGGGGTTTTGCGGATGGCAGACAGCAGCTTTCCTATCCTGTCCTATGTAGTTAGATTGGGCCCCATCATTTGCTCAACCTATCTTTCTATCTGGGTTAGTGTTTTCATCTTGCTTCACCATCATTATATGTTGGGGGCTGCCTATTGCTTTGGGGTCTGCTCTGGGGCAGTTTAGTTTTTCCCCTTTCTGTCTTTAGGCTATGTAGTTCTCCGGCTGTGATCGAGGGGTCTAGGGCACCGTAGCAACCCCCCACGGCTACTGCTAGTTGTTGTGGATAGGTTCAGGGGTCTGCAATCCGATAGCTGCCAACCTCTCTGGTTTTTCTGGACTTAGCTGGTATTTTGTTTTTTCCTCCTTTGGTGACTCATCATAACAGAATCACCAGCCATACCGCAGATCCTAGGGTACTCAATAGCAGGAGAGAATTGTAAAAAAAAAAAAAAAAGGGTAAGAATTTTTTTTTTTTTGTGTGCATATTTTTTCCTTTATATCTCTGAGGCCGTAGGGGGAATTTTTCTCTCAATGGAGATGAAGCAATTGTCTGATCGTGTGGAGCAGCTCGCTGCTGAAGTGCGGGGAATTTCCGCCTATCTTGCTCATTCACATGCTGCTGAACCAAAGATTCATACTCCTGATGTATTTTTGGGGGATCGGTCTAAATTCTTGAATTTCAAGAATAATTGTAAATTATTTTTTGCTTTGAAGCCTAACTCGTCGGGGAACTCCGCGCAGCAGGTAAAAATTGTCATCTCTTTGCTGCGCGGCGATCCCCAGGATTGGGCGTTTTCTTTGAAACCTGATGATCCTATTCTGAATAATGTGAAGGAATTTTTTCAAGCCTTGGGGTTGTTGTATGATGAACCTAATGCTATTGATGAGGCTGAAAAGACCTTGTTGGCATTAAGCCAGGGTCGGGATTCGGCAGAGTTGTACTGTCAAAAATTCCAAAAGTGGGCGGTCCTTACTACCTGGAATGATGGTGCCTTGGCAGCCCTCTTTCGGAAGGGTTTGTCAGAAACTGTAAAATATACTATGGTGGGATTTCCTGTTCCCTCTGGTCTTGACGATTCTATGTCATTAGCCATTCAGGTGGATCGGCGTTTACGTGAACGCAAAACTACACGAGAGATGTTGCCACCTGTTGAACAAATGTCTGAACCTATGCAATGTGATAGAGTTTTGTCTAGGGCGCAACGTCAGGAGTTCAGAAGGCGTAATAAGCTGTGTTTTTTTTGTGGAGATGCCTCGCATATTATTTCTGTCTGCCCTAAACGAGAGAAACGCTTTGCACACACGTTTTCTGTGGGTGGTGTTCAACCCAAGTTTCTTCTGGCAATTACTCTGATCTGCTCCCTGTCCACATTTTCCGCCAAGGCTTTTGTGGATTCAGGAGAAGCTCTTAACCTGATGGACTTGGATTTTGCTAAACGTTGTGGTTTTCCCATGATACCTCTGCGGACGCCTAGCCCTTTGAGGGGTATTGATGCTACTCCTTTGGCGAAGAATATACCTCAGTTTTGGACCCAGGTGGTAATGCGGGTCGCCCCAGACCAATAAGAAAATTGCAGATTTTGTGTTGCATAATTTGCATGATACCATTGTTCTGGGGTTTCCCTGGTTGCAAATTCATAATCCAGTTCTGGATTGGAAATCTTTGCCTGTGGTGAGTTGGGGTTGTCGGTGTGCCCTTAGTGATGTTCCTGTTTTCTCCACCTCTCCCCAGTCGCATGATGTTCCTGACTATTTGGCTGACTTTTATGATGTATTTAGTGAGAATGAGTCTGCGTCTTTGCCTCCTCATAGGAGTTATGACTGTGCAATTGAGCTGAACCCGGGGTGTAAATTCCCCAAGGGTCGGCTTTTCAATTTATCGGTACCCGAGCACGAGGCTATGCGATCCTATATTAAGGAGGCATTGGAGAAGGGTCATATTAGACCATCCTCTTCACCCTTAGGTGCTGGGTTTTTTTTCGTGGCTAAAAAGGATGGTTCATTAAGGCCTTGTATTGACTATCGTGCCCTCAACAAAATTACTGTTAAATATCAGTATCCATTACCCCTGATTTCTGATCTATTCTCCAGAGTTAAAGGTGCTTGCTGGTTTACCAAGCTTGACCTCAGGGGGGCGTATAATCTTATTCGCATTAAGCATGGGGATGAATGGAAGACGGCGTTTAATACTCCGGAGGGACATTTTGAGTACCTGGTGATGCCTTTTGGGCTCACTAATGCCCCTTCTGTCTTCCAGTGCTTCATGAACGATATATTCCGAGACTTTGTGGATAAATTTTTGATTATCTATCTGGACGATATTTTGATCTTCTCCAAGAATTGGGACTCTCATGTGGAACATGTTCGGACTGTGTTCCGGATTTTGAGGGAGAATTCCCTGTATGTCAAGGGATCGAAATGCCTTTTTGGGGTACAGAGGATTTCATTTTTGGGATTTATTTTGTCTCCGTCAACTATTGAAATGGACCCGGCCAAGGTACAGGCCATTTAAGATTGGGTTCAGCCCACTTCTTTGAAGGCCCTCCAGAAGTTTTTGGGTTTTGCTAATTTTTATCGGAAATTTATAGCTAATTTTTCTGGTATTGCCCAGCCATTGACGGATTTGACTAGGAAGGGTGCTGATGTGCTGAATTGGTCTCCGGAGGCTGTTTCTTCCTTTCAGGAGCTGAAGCGAAGATTCACTTCTGCTCCGGTTTTGCGGCAACCTGATGTCTCATTCCCGTTTCAGGTGGAGGTGGACGCTTCTGAGATTGTTGCAGGAGCGGTGTTGTCCCAAAAAGATCCTGTGACATCTAAAATGAATCCTTGTGCTTTCTTTTCCCGAAAGCTCTCCCCATCCGAACGTAACTATGATGTGGGGAATCGGGAACTGTTGGCCATGAAATGGGCATTTGAGGAGTGGAGACATTGGTTGGAGGGAGCCAAACACCAAGTCGTGGTCTTTACTGACCACAAGAATTTGATTTACCTGGAGTCGGCCAAGCGCTTGAATCCTAGACAGGCTAGGTGGGCCTTGTTTTTCACACGTTTTGATTTTGTGGTCTCTTTTCTTCCGGGCACTAAGAATATTCAAGGCAGACGCCCTCTCTATGAGTTTCCTTGCTGATTCTCCTGTTGTGACCAAGCCTGCTACCATCTTAGGTGAGAGGGTATTTCTTTCTGCCATCTCGCCCGATTTGAGACGTGCTCTGGAAGAGTTTCAGGAGGACAAACCTGAGCGTTGTCCCAGTGGAAAGTTGTATGTTCCTGACCAGTGGAGGAAGAGAGTGATGTCTGAAGTTCATTGCTCTGCATTGGCTGGTCATCCAGGTATTTTTGGTACTAGAGATCTGGTGAGTCGGTCTTTTTGGTGGCCCGCCTTGTCTCATGATGTCAGGAATTTTGTGCAGTCCTGTGGGACTTGCTCCCGGTCTAAACTTTGTTCTCGCTCTAGTGGCTTGTTGATGCCTTTGCCGGTGCCCAGGAGGCCATGGACCCATATTTCAATGGATTTTATCTCTGATATGCCTGTCTCTCAGAGAATGACTGTTATTTGGGTGATTTGTGATAGATTCTCTAAGATGGTCCATCTTGTACCACTCCCTAAGTTGCCATCTTCCTCTGAGTTGGTGCCCTTGTTTTTGCAACAGGTGGTTCGCTTGCACGGGATTCCTGAGAACATTGTATCTGACAGAGGAGTTCAGTTTGTGTCTAGATTTTGGAGGACTTTCTGTTCCAAGCTGGGAATTCAGTTGTCCTTCTTCTCTGCGTTTCACCCTCAGACCAATGGGCAGACGGAGAGAACAAACCAGACTTTGGAGTCGTATTTGAGATGTTTTATTTCTGCCGATCAGGATGATTGGGTTTCATTTTTGCCCTTGGCCGAATTTGCTTTAAATAATAGAGCTAGTTCTGCCACTTTGATGTCACCTTTTTTTTGTACAAGTGTTGACACTGTGGTGGAGAGAATTTGCTTTAAATAATAGAGCTAGTTCTGCCACTTTGATGTCACCTTTTTTTTGCCCAGGTGTTGACACTGTGGTGGAGAGAATGCACCAGATCTGGGACCAATTAGTGGATAAGTTGTCTCTCTCCCAGGAAAAGGCCCAGCGGTTTTCCAACCGGCGTAGGACCGTTGGTCCCCGGTTTAAGGTGGGTGATATGGTTTGGTTGTCATCAAAAAATATCGTGGAAGGGTTATGGTCAGGAGGATAATTCCTGGGTCTCTGCCTTTGATATTCATGCCGAAAGATTGGTGCGTGCCTTTCATCGGGCTCACCCGGATCGCCCTGGTGGCATGGATGAGGGTTCGGTGACCCCTCAAGGGGGAGGTACTGTTGTGAGTTCATTTTTCCCTTCACCATTGAGGTCTGATGAACTCCCTCCTCTGGTGAAGGAAGGTAGTGAGGCTGATTACCAAACACATGGGCAGCTAGATGATGACTGGGTGGCTGGAATTGAGGACTGGATATAAGGCTGCCGACGCCCTTCTTCCTGGCTGGTGATTTTCCTGCTGGATTCTTGGAGACCAGTCTGATTCCTGCATCTCAAAGCTAAATTTTTCTGCTCTTCTTTGTACACCTCAGTTTTGTTTTTGTTTTGCCTTGTTTTTTGGGAGTTCTGCCATCCCCGGCCGGGGGTGAGCTGAATTCCATTTTTGTCTCTGATCTGTTGATCTTTTGCTCTGTCTTCAGAACATACCTGAGTGCTGATATAGTCTTTTGAAGCCTAGCGTCTTCAGGGCCTGTTTTTCCTATCAGTCGGTTGGCTCATTTTGATAGGGGTTTTGCGGATGGCAGACAGCAGCTTTCCTATCCTGTCCTATGTAGTTAGATTGGGCCCCATCATTTGCTCAACCTATCTTTCTATCTGTGTTAGTGTTTTCATCTTGCTTCACCGTCATTATATGTTGGGGGCTGCCTATTGCTTTGGGGTCTGCTCTGGGGCAGTTTAGTTTTTCCCCTTTCTGTCTTTAGGCTTTGTAGTTCTCCGGCTGTGATCGAGGGGTCTAGGGCACCGTAGGAACCCCCCACGGCTACTGCTAGTTGTTGTGGATAGGTTCAGAGGTCTGCAATCCGATAGCTGCCAACCTCTCTGGTTTTTCTGGACTTAGCTGGTATTTTGTTTTTTCCTCCTTCGGTGACTCATCATAACATGGAAGGTTCATTACTACATAGGTGACAGTGCTATGAGAGGAGAGAGCTCATAGAGGAGTTTGTAATGTGACACAGCTAAACTCAGCTCAGCTCAGGAGGTGAGACAAGGAGATTAGAGCTCTATCGTTAAATGTCGCACACTGAGAAACCTGATCTAAACTATGGTGGTGGCTGTTCTTTTTCCACTCTGCTGCTGCTCTCCTGCTTGTGTTTCGTCAGCATTATATTGGGAGAAGTACAAGCCTCCAGTGAAAACTATCTGATAACACCCACTTGTACTTAACAAAAAATAACTTGTTAGGTGCCAAATACTTTGATTGCTACTACCTCTGCACTATGAGGGCAAAATAAAAAATAATAAAAAACAAAACATTTCAGTCAAGTCTGTAGCCACTATTACATTATGTGTTCTGTTCAACGTGGTTAAAGGTGCTCTTTATAATAAGTCTTTATTTTTATATAGCACTAACATATCCCACAGCACTTTACACACATTATCACCACTGTCCCCGATGGGGCTCACAATCTAAATTCCCTATCAGTATGTCTTGGAATGTGGGAGGAAACCCATGCAAACACGGGGGAGAACATACCAACTCCTTGCAGATGCTGTCCTTGGTGGGATTTGAACTCAGGACTCCAGCGCTGCAAGTCTGCAGTGCTATCCACTGAGCCACCGTGCTGCTCTTTAAGGATGTACTTGGAGTTATAGGTTCATGTGATACCAATGTATGTTGCGAGGGTTTGCCTGAATTTAAAATTGATTGCTGTAAAAAGCTTAGTGCTATATTCATGTACAGATGTTGGTATTAGTGATGTATTAATGTACTGATGGTGGTTCTGGTGTTGTATTCTTGTACTGATGATATGATGATTTTGTTGCTGTATTCACGTGCTGATGGTGGTTTTGGTGCCGTATTCATTTGCTGATGGAAGTTCTGGGCTGTATTCATGTGCTGATGGTGGTTTTGGTGCTGTATTCATGTTCTGAAGGTGGTTATGAGCTGTATTATTATACTGATTGATGGCGGTTCTGAAATTAAAATTGATTGCTGTAAAAAGCTTGGTGCTGTATTCATGTACTGATGTTGGTATTAGTGCTGCATTCATGTGTTGATTGTGGTTCTGGTGTTGTATTCTTGTACTGATGATATGATGATTTTGTTGCTGTATTCATGTGCTGATGGTGGTTTTGGTGCTGTATTCATGTGCTGAAAGTAGTTCTGAGCTGTAGTCATGTGCTGATGGTAGTTCTAGGGCTGTATTCATGTACTAATGGAGGTTCTGGTGTTGAATTCATGTACTTTTAGTGGTTCAGGTGCATTTTTCTGTACTGATGGTGGTTCTGGGGCTGTATTCCTTCATTGGAGACAGAGATTTGTTCTATACATTGTAATCCAAGTAGTAACATTTCTCCTTGCGGAGAGTGACATGTTAAGCATGCCAAGATGAGGAGACTTAAAGACACAATGCTCCTCTGGGAAATATGCAAATAGTCTCTTCAGAGAGGAAGAGTATTACTTGGATTACTTACATGGATTGTGGTCAGATGCCTCTCACACAACCAAACCAGATCTCATACTTTGCACTGATGAGGGGCAGTACCCCAAAACACAGTGTCTGCAAATTGAGATTCTGGTTTGGTTTTTATCCTAAGTCATGTGAAAAGGCTCGTTAAAGGGTTGGCATTGACTTTTAGGATTGCTACTTTCAATAGGTGGCACTACCTCTATATACAGGGAGCTCCCCCTAGTGGTGACTGCAGATAGAAACTTATCATGCATCTCTGTATACAGGGAGCTCCCCTTAGTGGTGACTGCAGACAGAATCTTGTCATGTATCTCAATACAGGGAGCTCCCCCTAGTGGTGGCTGCAGACAGAATCTTGTCATGTACAGTATCTCTGTATACAGGGAGGTCCTCCTAGTGGTGGATGGAGACAGGATCTTATCAATTATCTTTGTATACAGGGAGATCCCCCTAGTGGTGGCTGCAGACAGGATCTTATCATGTATCTCTGTATACAGGGAGATCCCCTTAGTGGTGGCTGCAGACAGAATCTTATGTATCTCTGTATACAGGGAGCTCCCCCTAGTGGTGACTGCAGACAGGATCTTATCATGTATCTCTGTATACAGGGAGATCCCCCTAGTGGTGGCTGCAGACAGAATCTTATCATGTATCTCTGTATACAGGGAGCTGCCCCTAGTAGTGACTGTAGACAGGATCTTATCATGTATCTCTGTATACAGGGAACTCCCCCTAGTGGTGGCTGCAGACAGGATGTTATCATGTATCTCTGTATACAGGGAGCTCCCCTAGTGGTGACTGCAGACAGGATCTTATCATGTATCTCTGTCTACAGGGAGCTCCCTCTAGTGGTGGCTGCAGACAGGATCTTATCATGTATCCCTATATACGGGGAGCTCCCCCTAGTGGTGGCTGCAAACAGGATGTTATCATGTATCTCTGTATACAGGGAGCTCCCCCTAGTGGTGGCTGCAGACAGGATCTTATCATGTATCTTTGTATACAGGGAGCTCCCCCTAGTGGTGGCTGCAGAGATCAGACAAGTTTTGTTAGGGCCCCGTTACATTTAGCGATGCACCAGCGATCCCGACCACGGTATGACCCAGTCATGATCGCTAGTGAGCTGCCAAACAGGCAGATCTCACCAGCAATGCAGCGACGCAGCAGCGGTCATTACTTACCTGTCAGACACAGCGATGATGACGTCCTCCGCCCGCATCCACGCGTTGCTCGTCGGCGCCATCAGGAAGCCGCCGCTGAGAAACGGCCTAGGACGATCTCGCGCGATCAGCGATAGCCAGCGGGGGAGCGAGTCAGAGGTAAGTGTCACATGTAGCGATTTCGATAGCAATATCGCTGCTGCGTCACAAAATTGGTGACGCTGTAGTGATATTGCTAGCGATATCGCTATGTGTAAAGCCCCCTTTACACTGTGTTCACTTTCACAATTTTTTTGTGCATCTGCAGTTCCTTCTTCGAGGAGATGATCAATATTTTTTGTACTTGTCACCAGTTGTAGAAAAGTAGTTTATTAAATATATCTGAAATAATATATAAAATAATAATATATAAAATGATAATAATAAATGTAAAATAATATAATCTGATATTTGCAATAATGATGATAATTTTATAATGATAATAATAACAGCTGTAATAATAACAATAATAATAATAGAAATACAATATAACATCTGAAATATTATTATTATTAATAATAATAATAATAACATATCTAAAATTATATGCTCTAATATTTATAATAATAATAACTGAAATAATAATATAACCTTTCATAATAATTGTTATTATTAGTAATATTATGATATAATATACAAAATAATATCATTTGAGAAAAAAAAATATAAAGCAAATGGGACACTTTTGTAAGCATCCTGAATGTGATTTTGGTCTAAGGGGGTAAGGTTTCTCCTTGTGGAGCGTGACATACCAGCTCTGGCTTGTCAAGGTTAGGAGGCTTATTTGCTATGCAATGCTCCTCTGGGAAATTTAATATGCAAATTGCCTCTTCAGAGAGGAAGAGGACTTGAACTTTATAGCGCCACCTGTTGCTAGTAGCAATCCTACAAGTCACAATCAACCCTTTAACGAGTCTTGTAATATGACTTAGGATAAAAGCCAAATCAGAATCTCAATTTGCAGACACGGTGTTTCGGGCTATTACCCCTCATCAGTGCAAAGTATGGGAACTGATTTGGCTAGAGGAGAGGCCAAGACTGAGGTCTAAAGGGCAAGGTTTCTCCTTGTGGAGAGTGACATACCAGCTCCTTACCTTGACAAGCCAGAGCTGATACGTCACTCTTGGCCACACCCAGAGTGCATCAAGCACCCTAATTAGCATATTTGATTAAACTTCAGTTTCTGCAGAAGAGAGGCATCGAATAAATCACTAAAGGTGCAAATGTAATGAGGGTGACATCCCCTATGAGGCTGTATGCTTAGTTTATAACATGACCCACTCCCTTTAATGAAATGAGATTGCCACTATTTTCATACATAAGCCTCGTCCACTGCAGGATTAGTCACAGACTATACGCACATCATCAGACACCTCCCCAGTTAGCAGACGCTTCCTCTTTTTTAGGTCTCTGCTATTTGTTTATGAACCTTTGGACAGTTTAGAAAAGTACAAGAAAACTCTCTTGTTTCGCTTCCCAGCACAATGAATTCCGTATGTGAATTTTTTTTTGCATTGGGCAAAATGGCTTAAGGGTAATAATAAACACACAGGTAATGCATAGAACAAAGAGCCGCAGTCTTTCCCTGGAAGTCGTATGCAAAGCGCCAAAGCCCCGTGCAGTCACATCGTCACCTTATCGAAAGGCAGGAGCGCGACAAGCAAAGGAAGTATGGCGACAAATGCAACAATGTGATGAAGTGGTGAAAAAAAATTATTATTAATACATCAGAAAACAAGAACTGCTGGAATGGCACCAAGCAGCAGTACCAGGTATAGCCACAACCATGAGTGTGGCGCTGTGCCACGATTAATTCTGCTGAAGGGCAGAGGTGATGGGAGAAAGACCGCCAAACATTAATGTCCTGCACCAACAGAACTGTTTTGCGAAATGTTTCGAGATGTGGATGGGACCTGGGACGTCATAGGAGGCATCAGTGGTTGGGTGACATCAGAGGTATCACCTAAGGTGTCTCCTTTAGGATCCAGCATGGGCCGTGATGTCACAGATTGTTGGTGACATCACAGTGTAGATCCTATAAAGGGCAAAAATGGAGTAACAGCACTGTCAGCTGTGGAAAGGGGAGAGTGGAGAACCACTGATAGACGACCACAGATCCGATATAAAAGAATATATATATCTTTATTAGGACAAATAAACAGATCCTGGACAAAACAGTGCTCAGTAGTGCATTAAAATAACCCACGCACCATGGGAAACATAGCAGACCTCCCTAAAGAACTTAGATAATATAGTCCAAATGGACACTATAATCTCCTCACATGGATAGATGTACAGTATTATCACTACATCATAACATCTTCAATATTACTATTGAACATACCAGCCCTAATAACATATTATACAAATATACATGGCCAATAGATATATGTAAATGAATATATATGTATATATATAGACACTGTATGAAAATATGATGTAACCTAAACATATTATCAGAGAGCCGCTATAATAATAGACAGAGGGTGTCACTATAAACATGCACCACCAAATGGTTATACAAATACCTCATTATGACTATTATTTCTATCAAAAGGGCCTTACCTGGCCCAAAGAGGAGATGAAGTTACAACAGATCATACATACAGCTAACGTCTCACTATGCGAGGAAAAATTAGAAAAGTTGAGGAAAAATCTCAAAACCTCTATCCTCTATAATCACTAGTCAGTAGTTGCTGCTCTCTAATCCAAAAACGCATACAGCGAAAGGAGCGGTAATTGTTACCAGCAAAGGGCGGTGGTGAGGAGTCCCAGGGGGGTCTGCGCGTGTACCCCGACGCGCGTTTCGGAAGCTCGTCCTTCGTCAGGGGGCGTGAACTACAGCAGAACCAGGGAGCTAAAAAGGCCGTGACCGGAAATGAAGCGGCGTAGACCAGAAATGACGCATCCGTCGTCATGACGACCAGGGACGCGAAGTGGCGCCGGCGTCAGCCAGTGTGCATCCCGGCGTCATGGACGCCACGGCAACACACCGGTTAGAGACGCCAGAAGCCGCGTCGCGGCCCCAGACCATGACGCGCATGCGTACGGGTCAGAACATCCTCCTTAATCGGCCACATAATACTTAGATGTGAGCAGTACAAAAATACAATAATCGCATCGCATAAACCCCATTACTCACATGGAGCACAGACAAAACCCTTGCATATTAATTAACAATATGGAATCTAAGAGCATAATTACTAAGTATGTCGTAAAAGATAACAATGTATGGATTTAGCCATATACATTTAGAGCATTGTAGCACAAGTATAGATTTCAACAATAATATAATAACAACAATGTTGTGCCCTATACACATAATATTATGTTACATATATATCTCCAGGCCCGTTGGCTCGTACAGAACTCTTGATTCCACATTAGTCTAAGAAATTGTTTACTAACAAATTTCTCTACAGGTTGTATATAATACATAATAAATAATGCAAGATTAATAACTGTGTCTGGCAAATATATAGCTTTCATAGGTCCGGTTGTTCACCCAATATGGCTGCCAGACTGACACTACGGCAGCTCCACCAAGAAATCAAGATGGAAAATACCATATGAAGAAAAGTATTAGTGACGTCTCACTCACTCACTGAATTCTAGATCCTCACACTTCCCCGCCCCCAGTGTTTAACCTCCGGCCCCTTGCCCCCAGTGTATAACCTCCGGCTCCTCGCCTCCCCCGGTGTATAACCTCTGGCCCCCCGGTGAATAACTTCTTACCTCTCACCCCCTTGTGTATAACCTCCTACACCTCGCCCCCCCAGTGTATAACCTCCGGCCTCTGACCCCCAGTGTATAACCTCCAGCCCCTCACTCCCCATTGCGGCCCCTTGCCCCAGTGTATAACCTCTGGCCCCTCGTCCCCCATTGCATATCCTCTGGCTCCTCGCTCCCAGTGTATAACCTCTGGCCCCTTCCCCCCCATTGTATAACCTCTGGCTCCACGCCCCCAGTGTATAACCTCCAACCCCTCCCGTCTGGTGTATAACTTCTGACCCCTCACCCCCTTGTGTATAACCTCTGGCTCCCCATTGTATAACCTCCGTCCCCTCATCCCTTGTGTATAACATCCAACCCCTTCTCTCCGCTGTGTAACCTCCAGGCCCAGGGGATAACTTCTGACCCCTCGGCCCCCTCAAGTATAACCTCTGGCCCCTCATCCCCATTATATAACCTCTGTCACCAGGTGTATAACATCCAGCCTCTTGCCCCTGGTGTATAACTTCAAGCCCCTCGAATAGCCGTCTGCAGTTACTACCATGTGACACATCGGCCGGTGGTGCAGAGCTCACTGATCTCAGTGTGGTCCTGTAATACGAGGAATTGAGGACAACCCCAATGGACAGAAAGTGGGGGTCATGTGTATACATGAGGAACTCCAACAGTACCTGATCACGGAGGTTACTTTTTCCACACCATGTGGATAAATAAGACAAATGGTGGGAGTGGTGAAGACCCATCCATATGGGACTGTATTGGGAAGATACTTGCCCCTGTTCTGGTGTTGGAGTTTTCAGGGTCTTTTGCATGATTGCAGACAGTGTCTTTCCTTTCCTGTCCTGTCTAGTCAGTTTGGGCCCCATCATTAGCTCAGTCTATTTTTCTGCCTGCGTTTGTGTTTTCATCTTGTCTCACCGACAATATATGTTTGGGGGCTATCTATTCCTTTGGGGTCTGCTCCGGGGCAGTTTAGATTTCACCTTTCTTGCCTTAGGCTGAGTTAGCTCTCCGGCTGTGCCAAGGCATCTAGGGCATCGTAGGCACGCTCCACAGCTACTGCTAGTTGTGTGGATAGGATCAGGGTTCTACAATCCGCTTAGTTACCAACCTCTCTGGTTTTCTGGTGGCTTAGCCTGGTCCTGCTATCCTCCTCGGTGACCCATTCATAACACCTCCCCATCGCTCCCATCATTGGCCCTCTCCCCATCACTCCCATCCTTGCCTTCTCCATCACCCCCATCATTTCACTGGGTGAACATTGTGGAAGCTGGGGCCGAGTCACTCCCTGGCACGGCACATGTGCTACTGATGCCGAGGATTGCTGGCCCTACTTCTATCAGGGTTTTCTCCACCTCCTACATTAACGTTGTTCACATGAGCTGGAAGCTCGGGACATAAGAACGCTAATGCTGATGTGCTGTACAGGATGCCAAATTCACCAGATGGAGGAGAAGATCCAGAAGAACTCGAAGAAATTGAGTTACAGCCTTCCACTGTCCAGTTGCAGCCCAGCGCTCCCAAGAGGTGAGGAAGAAGCGCTATATCGTACGTGAGGTTACGTTGAACCCATTACCCCATCAAGAGTGGGCAGAGACGCAAGATAGTGACCCAGCCGTTCGCCTAGTAAAGGAGTTGCTGACACAAGCTGATTCACACCTTGGTCCAGATGCCCCACAGGAAGCACAGCAGTTATGGAAGGAGAGAGGCAAGCTGTTCATCTATGAGGGTAAGCTGTGTCGGAGGAACATCAACTGACGCACACACGAACTGGCCTGGCAGGTGGTAGTCCCGAAGTGGGATGCGCCAATGGTCTTGGAGCCGTACCACGATGTATCAGGACACTTCGGGTGGAAGAAGTTGGAGGTCCTACTTCGTGAAAGATTCTACTGGGTTGGCATGAGGAGAGCCATTGAGAAGTGGTGCCGATAATGGGGCCCATGCAACCTGCGCAGGAAAGAACGTAAGAGCCAGCGAGCCCCATTACAGCCAATCATCACGAAGCAGTCGCATGAACTGGTAGCCTTAGATCACGTGAAGTTGACTCCAAGAAGGACTGGCTACACCTATACTTTGACCATCGTTGACTATTACTAAAGGTTCTTGGTAGTCGTGCCTGTCAAAGACCAAACAGTAAAGACAGCAGCCAAGGCATTTCAACAGCACTTTTGTCGACCGCACGGTTACCCTGAACATGTGCTCACCGACCAAGGTCCAGCCTTTGATGCAGAAGTGTTCCAGGATTTCTGTAACATATATGGTTGCAGGAAAATCAGGACGACACCATACCATCCACAGACAAATGGCATGTGTGAGAAGATGAACCAGGTGGTAATTGACCTATTGAAGACCTTACCTCTGGAAGAACGAAACCAGTGGACAGAGGAGTTGCCAGATCTGGTAGATCTATATAATCATATACCGGTAAACTCAAAAATTGCACTCCGGCCTACCTGATGAGGGCAAGACCTGGCAAATAACCCATTGATTTGGACATGGGAGTCTTAACACCTGAGAGAACATCACCAGATGCAGACTGGGATATGGAGTGGCAGCAACAATACCATAAAGTGCAAGAATGTGTGGAGAAAAGTTTGTCCCAGGCAAGACAGAGGCAGGAAAGGAATTACAATCAACATGCCCCTGCAGTTCCCTTGACACCAGGAGAACAAGTACTCAAAAGAAAGAGACAAGTTCACAAACTAGATGACCAGTGGGAGGCTGAGCCATTCACCAATATACCTTCAGACTTTAATAATACCAAAGTATGTATCATCAGCAAAGATGGAGGAGAAACCTTAGAAGCAGTCTCAAGAGATCATCTAAAATTGTGCCCTGATCAACTAAAAGACAAAGAGGAAGTCCAAGACACCCCTCAGCACACAGTAGAGGTGGAAGAGAAGATCCATACTATCCTTGGAAAATTTCCTCGGTCGTAGACACAAGTGAATCAGACTATCGTAGTACCTGTCCTAACCTTTCATCAGCCTACTGCACCGGATGAAGCAGAGACTCTTAATGAAACGGCTCCAGTAACAGATGCCACATCTGCAGTGGAATGCGGAAATCTGCCCCCTGCTAGCGGAGAATCTGTCAGCCTCATGGTGAGTCTAAGAGACAGAAGAAGGCAGTCCACAATACCAATACTACACAGGTCCACTTATAGCGTAGTGACTAGTGCACTCGCTGCACCCGCAGTAGACACTAGAGAACAGGTCAGGTCATTGGTGATACCTGTACTGCGTAGATCAACTCGTAGTACTAGAGGTCAGATCCCTGTCCATTATAGAGAATACATAATGTAAATAAGTTAATAAGAATGTATAGTTGTAACCGTTAAGCATGAGAGCCTACAGAGACTTACTGTATGAATTTTTTAAGTATTTGTAATAACCAGTAGAAGAAAAATTGGGCCACAGGACTATGTGTGGTCAGGATTTTATTTGTAAATAGTTTCCTCAACTTGGCCTCGAAAATAAACCGCCTGCATGGCCGAAAAACCAGGCCCATCTACAGAGTGCCCTGTAGCCACGCCCAGGGACGACACACAAAGTGGGCTAAGGCGGTTCCCACCAACCAAACCCCAGGTACAAGGACAAAGACAATTCCTGGACAGCAGCATAAGGACTGGTCGCTGCAGTAACTGTGTTATTGTTTTTTTTTGTTTTTGATAATTTTTACATTTTTATGATTTTGTAGATTTTCACTTATTGTTGTTGGTAACAATTCTTGTTATGTTATCTCAGTCCAGGAGTGCTGAATTTCATGGGGGGAATGTGGCACCCCAGAGTCCAGTTGCCACGGTGACATTGCTTCTAAGGTGTGATGTCATGCCTGGAGGCAGGGGGGGTCCCCATGCCAGGTAACACAGTGTACATGTCAATTCCTGCTCCAGGCCAGAAAAGGGAGCTTCCTTATAAATTCTGGCCAGCAGGTGGGGTTAGTGAGTCAGAAAGAAGTCAGCTTAGAGAGTAAACAGGAGAGTTGGCAGTTGGTCTGTGGAGAGGGAAGGGACAGGAGCAGAGACAAGGGCTTTGGGGAACTAAAATTGCATATAGCCTACCCCAGAGTGGAGCTCTGATAAAAAGTGACTCCAGAGTCCTTGGCTGGGTGGGTGTTGTATACCCTGACAGCCGAATCTGGAGGGCATGGGACTGCAAGCTCCATGGCCGCACCGAGCACCTGAAGGCATGGCAGCAGACCAAGAGCCCGGGGTTGACAGTGAAAAGGACAGTGCCCGTGATATAGGCTCACACTGTCTGCCATACATGTTAGAAACCATCACGCAGGAGAGGGCCGCAGCTTAGCTACAAGCAGCAGGGACCTGAAAAAAGAGCGCAGAAGGAAGGTCCCCAACCCCACCTGGCAGGGTGGATCCCCTGAATGCCTCCAGGCAAGCCGGACTCAATTCGTCATCTGTAATTGGCATCAAATATATTTGCCCTGGGGCCCTGCTCTACCCGTGGGGAGCTGAACCATCTTTGCTGCATCACCATCAGCCCCAGTGGACCAAAACCGCAGCATCAGCCACTCATTGCCAAACACCACGGGTGGCGTCACGATTAAACACCACATAACTATCCTCTATTTTTATGACAAGGCCAGGGCCATGGAAACGGATCACGGCCCCGTGACCTCCCCCATAGGACTGTCCGGACCGATTCCGGGTACCCCATGGTCCTGGTGAGCGCGTCACATAATCAATAATTATTAATACAAAAATTAAAATCACGGCACCTTCCCTTTAAGAAAACCTGGTATGGGCTTTTATTTTTGAAGTGAACTACAGAATGGCAGTGGGCTGTTTGCTCCCTCTGGACTGGGTCTTACAAGTGGCCCATGGGCACAGATTCCATTTAAAAAACCCTGCAGGAAAGGGTTGGATATCAGTCTTGGTTTGCAAACTGCAGAGCAGGTGGCTCTGCAAGGTTCAGCCTGTGTGAAGTAACACGGAGCCATGTGAAGCCTAAAGGCCTGGCACCCCTCAACATGACACGGTGGTGCAGTCGCCCACTGCAACAAGTCTCAGATACGGACTGTCTTGATTCCCGGCTGCGTTCCGGAGGATACCATTTGTTTTCTATTTGTGAGTATGTTGGACATTAAATACACTTTGTTTTGAACTTTCCTGTGATCCCTGCCTGTCTGTCGCACTGCACCAACCCTGCTGCCAAATAACATGTAGCAGTATGTTACAGCACAGTAGGGCATGTGTAGCAGTGTCGATTCGCATGTTTTCTGGTGGCTCTCCATATAGGAATGCTCAGGTTGCTGCTCTTTCCTGTACAGTTAAACACGTGGTTAATGAGACACGTTTTTCTCCCATCTGGTGAATGAAACATATGGGAACATTAATGGAAACCCCATGAAAAGCTCCACATGTAATTTAGGATTACATGTACAGACGCCGTGTGTTCCGAGCTCTGCTTTCACTTTTTATTTTGCATTTGCTAATATTTGTTTTTTGCCGCTATCGGTTGTTTGTCTTCCCTATTTGACTTTGGATTTCGCACCATCCTCAGCTCTGACTTTAGTCTTTTCTGGATACATTTAGGGATCAGATACAAGTTGTTCAGATGAGGTGTGCCGGGCAAGCAACAGGAAACTAAGCTAAACCTTAACTGTAACGTCACGTGCAGGTGACTTCTCCAAGTAAGCTGCCATGTGTGAACAGAAGGAAAAATTCATCTATGACTTGCATCCTGCAGTTATAGCAGTTTTTCCTGTGCACTGGAAGCCTCAGCAGTTTTTCTTTGTGTATCTCTGCTTCTGTCTCCCTCCTACCATTCACCATAGACTTCTACAAGCAGCCGCTGTAATTTGATCCTTCACTGCAGACAGATCTGTAGACCTATTTGAGCAGTTTTTTTTAGAGTGAATAATCAATGCAGAAGAGGAGAGACTATGGAGTGAGAGAAGCAAATTTCACCAATAAGATTTATTACAAAGTTTCTTATCTTCACTTGTACTATTGATTTATAAAAAAAAAGTTAATTATTACTATTAATTATTATTTTTTTTTAATTTTCCCAACTTTTTGCCATTAAACAAGTATCATTCGTAGGGTTTAAGCCTACAGATCTGCAACAATGGTTAGCACTTCCATTAGTTTAACTTAATGTTTTCCTTGGGTGGATACAAATGGTATTCTCCAGAACGCAGCTGGGAATCAAGACAGTCCGCATCCGAGACTGGTTGCAGTGGGCAACTGCACCCCCGTGTCACGCTGAGGGGTGCCACCCAGGTGTATAATCAATGCAGAAGAGGAGAGACTATGGATTGAGAGAAGAAGCAAATTTCACTAATAAGATCTAGTACAAAGTTTCTTATTTTCACTTGTACTATTGATTTATAAAAAAAAAGTTAATTATTACTATTAATTACTATATATTTAAATCTCCCATCTTTTTGCCATTAAACAAGTATCATTCATAAGGTTTAAGCCTACAGATCTGCAACAATGGTTAGCGCTTCCGTTAGTTTAACTCAATGTTTTCCTCGGGTGGATACAAATCTGCAACAATCACAAAAAACGGAATAGCATTGGAATTCTGCTGATTGTCGCAGGTCACCCATAGATTTTCCTTCGTAGAAAAGCTTCAAGTTTGCAACAGTCTATAATTTTATAGTAATTCATTCTTAAAGGGAATCAGAAAAACATGTTTTTTATTTTAACCCCTTCCTGACATCCGACGTACTATCCCGTCCACGGTACCCTGGCCCGTATGACCGTGGACGGGATAGTACGTCTACCGCGATCAGCGGCGCCCACGTGGTGAGCGCCGCTGATCGCGGCCGGGTGTCAGCTGATTATCACAGCTGACACCCGGCACTATGTGTCAGGGGTGGTCACGGACCGCCCCCGACACGTTAACCCCTTGCACACCGCGATCAAACATGATCGCGGTGTACCGGGAGTTAAAGGGAAGCATCGGCAGGGAGGGGGCTCCCTCCGTGCTTCCCTGAGCCCCCCACGGCAGCGCAATGTGCAGCGCTGCTGCGGGGGGCTCCTATCCTCCAGGCCCCCGAATCCAAGATGGCGACGGGGGCCTTCGGGGACCTGAGGAAGCTGGCTTCCTCAGTGCCTGCAAAGCGCAGGCAAGAGGAAGTCTTCTTCAATGCCTGTGACAGATTGCTGATCTGTCACAGTGATCTGTGATATGACAGATCAGCGATCTGTCACAGGACAGTGATGTCCCACCTGGGACTATGTAATAAAGTAAAAAAAAAATTAAAAAAAAATGTAAAAATAAATTTAAAAAAATCGCCAAATAAATTAGAAAAAAAAAAAAAAATATTCCCTCAATAAATCCATTTTTTGGAAATAATAAAAAAAAAACAATAAAAGTACACATATTAGGTATCGCCGCGTCCGTAATGACCCGCCCTATAAAACTGTCCCATTAGTTAACCCTTTTAGCGAACCCCTTAAAAATAAAAATAAAAAACGAAGCAAAAAATAATGATTTATTTTCATACCGCCAAACAAAAAGTGTAATAACGCGCGATCAAAAAGACGCATATAAATATCCATGGTACCGCTGAAAACATCATCTTGTCCCGCAAAAAACGAGCTGCCACACAGCATCATCAGCGAAAAAATAAAAAAGTTATAGCTCACAGAATAAAGCGATGCAAAAATAATTATTTTTTATATAAAATAGTTTTCATTGCATAAAACCGACAAAAACATAAAAAAACGACCTAAATGAGGTATCGCTGTAACCGTACTGACCCGAAGAATAAAACCGCTTTATCAATTTTACCGCAAGCGGAACGGTGTAAACGCACCCCCCCAAAAGAAATTCATGAAACGCTGGTTTTTGTTCATTCTGCGTCCCAAAAATAGGAATAAAAAGCGATCAAAAAATTTCACGTGCCCGAAAATGGTACCAATAAAAACGTCAACTCGTCCCGCAAAAAATAAGACCTCACATGACTCAGTGGGTCAAAATACGGAAAAATTATAGCTCTCAATATGTGGTGATGCAAAAACTATTTTACAATAAAAAGCGTCTTTTAGCGTGTGACAGCCGCCAAACATAAAAACCGCCATAAATAGTAAGTCAAACCCCCCGTTATCACCCCCTTAGTTAGGGAAAAATAATAAAACTAAAAAAAAAGTATTTATCTCCATTTTCCCGTTAGGGTAAGGCTGTGTGCACACGCTGCGGATTAGGTGCGGATTCATCCGCGCGGATTTTGTAAAATCCGCAGGTGAAACCGCAGGTCAAAAGACCTGCGGTTTTACCTGCGGATTGCTCTGCGGTTTTGTCCTGCGGTTTTTCATCTCCTCAATAGAGGAGATGGCAAACCGCAGGAGAATCCGCAGAAAGAATTGACATGTCAATTCTTTCTGCGGATTGAAAACCGCAGATAATCCGCGCGGAAAATTCCGCACCGTCTGCACTGCGGTTTTTGATTCCCATAGGGAATCATGGTACTGTACACCACAGCAGAAACTGCTGCGGGTCCGCAGCAGCCAAAACCGCTGCAGAACCGCAGCAAAATCCGCAGCGTGTGCACACAGCCTTAGGGTTAGGGCTAGGGTTAGGGCTAGGGCTAGGGTTAGGGCTAGGGTTAGGGCTAGGGTTAGGGCTAGGGTTAGGGCTCAGATTAGGGTTAGGGGTGTGTTGGGGTTAGGGTTGGAGTTATAATTGGGGGTTTCCACTGTTTGGGCACATCAGGGGCTCTCCAAATGCAACATTGCGTCTGATCTCAATTCCAGCCAATTCTGAGTTGAAAAAGTCAAATGGTGCTCCTTCCCTTCCAAGCTCTGCCATGCGCCCAAACAGTGTTTTACCCCCACATGTAGGGTATCAGCCTACTCAGGACAAATTGCAAAACAATTTTTGGGGTCCAATTTCTCCTGTTACCCTTAGGAAAATAAAAAATTGGGGGCAAAAATATCATTTTTGTGGAAAAAAATGATTTTTTTATTTTCACGTCCGAGTGTTATAAACTTCTGTGAAACACTTGGGGGTTCAAAGTGCTCACCACACATCTAGATAAGTTCCGTGGGGGGTCTAGTGTCCAAAATGGGGTCACTTGTGGGGAGTTTCAATAGTTTAGGTACATCAGGGGCTCTCCAAACGCACATGACACCTGCAGACCATTCCATCAAAGTCTGCATTCCAAAACGTCACTACTTCCCTTCCAAGCCCCGACGTGTGCCCATACAGTAGTTTTCTCCCACATATGGGGTATCAGCATACTCAGGACAAATTGGACAACAACTTTTGGGGTCCAATTTCTCCTGTTACCCTTGGGAAAATAAAAAAATGGTGACTAAAAGATCATGTTTGTGGAAAAAATACGAATTTTTTATTTTCACGCCCGGGCGTTATAAACTTCTGTGAAGCACTGGGGGGTTCAAAGTGCTCACCACACATCTAGATAAGTTCCTTGGGGGGTCTAGTTTACAAAATGGTGTCATTTGTGGGGGGTTTCCACTGTTTAGGTACATTAGGGGCTCTCCAAAGGCAACATGACACCCGCAGACCATTCCATCAAAGTCTGCATTCCAAAACGTCACTACTTCCCTTCCGAGCCCCGACGTGTGCCCATACAGTAGTTTTCTCCCACATATGGGGTATCAGCATACTCAGGACAAATTGGACAACAACTTTTGGGGTCCAATTTCTCCTGGTACCCTTGGGAAAATAAAAAAATGGTGACTAAAAGATCATGTTTGTGGAAAAAATACGAATTATTTATTTTCACGCCCGGGCATTATAAACTTCTGTGAAGCACTGGGGGGTCAAAGTGCTCACCACACATCTAGATAAGTTCCTTAGGGGGTCTAGTTTCCAAAATGGTGTCATTTGTGGGGGGTTTCCACTGTTTTGGTACATCAGGAGTTTTCCAAACGCGACATGGTGTCCGATCTCAATTCCAGCAAAAAAGTCAAATGGCGCTGCTTCCCTTCCGAGCTCTGCCATGCGCCCAAATAGTGGTTTACCCCCACATGTGGGGTATCAGCGTACTCAGAACAAATTGCACAATAACTTTTACGGTCCTGTTACCCTTGGAAAAATAAGAATTGAGGGTGAAAAGATCATTTTTGTGGAAAAAATATGATTTTTTAATTGTATGGCTTTATGTTATAAACTTCTGTGAAGCCCATGGGGGTTCAAAGTTCTCACCACACATCTAGATAAGTTTCTTAGGGGGTCTAGATTCCAAAATGGTGTCATTTGTGGGGGGTTTCCACTGTTTTGGTACATCAGGGGTTTTCCAAACGCGACATGGTGTCCGATCTCAATTCCAGCCAAAAACGTCAAATGGCACTGCTTCCCTTCCGAGCTCTGCCATGCGCCCAAATAGTGGTTTACCCCCACATGTGGGGTATCAGCGTACTCAGAACAAATTGCACAATAACTTTTACGGTCCTGTTACCCTTGGAAAAATAAGAATTGAGGGTGAAAAGATCATTTTTGTGGAAAAAATATGATTTTTTAATTGTATGGCTTTATGTTATAAACTTCTGTGAAGCCCATGGGGGTTCAAAGTTCTCACCACACATCTAGATAAGTTCCTTAGGGGGTCTAGTTTCCAAAATGGTGTCATTTGTGGGGGGTTTCCACTGTTTTGGTACATCAGGAGTTTTCCAAACGCGACATGGTGTCCGATCTCAATTCCAGCAAAAAACGTCAAATGGCGCTGCTTCCCTTCCGAGCTCTGCCATGCGCCCAAATAGTGGTTTACCCCCACATGTGGGGTATCAGCATACTCAGAACAAATTGCACAATAACTTTTACGGTCCTGTTACCCTTGGAAAAATAAGAATTGAGGGTGAAAAGATCATTTTTGTGGAAAAAAAATGATTTTTTAATTGTATGGCTTTATGTTATAAACTTCTGTGAAGCCCATGGGGGTTCAAAGTTCTCACCACACATCTAGATAAGTTCCTTAGGGGGTCTAGTTTCCAAAATGGTGTCATTTGTGGGGGGTTTCCACTGTTTTGGTACATCAGGGGTTTTCCAAACGCGACATGGTGTCCGATCTCAATTCCAGCCAAAAACGTCAAATGGCACTGCTTCCCTTCCGAGCTCTGCCATGCGCCCAAATAGTGGTTTACCCCCACATGTGGGGTATCAGCGTACTCAGAACAAATTGCACAATAACTTTTACGGTCCTGTTACCCTTGGAAAAATAAGAATTGAGGGTGAAAAGATCATTTTTGTGGAAAAAATATGATTTTTTAATTGTATGGCTTTATGTTATAAACTTCTGTGAAGCCCATGGGGGTTCAAAGTTCTCACCACACATCTAGATAAGTTCCTTAGGGGGTCTAGTTTCCAAAATGGTGTCATTTGTGGGGGGTTTCCACTGTTTTGGTACATCAGGGGTTTTCCAAACGCGACATGGTGTCCGATTTCAATTCCAGCCAAAAACGTCAAATGGCACTGCTTCCCTTCCGAGCTCTGCCATGCGCCCAAATAGTGGTTTACCCCCACATGTGGGGTATCAGCGTACTCAGGACAAATTGCACAATAACTTTTAGGGTCCTGTTACCCTTGGGAAAATAAAAATTGGGGTGAAAAGATCATTTTTGTGGAAAAAATATGATTTTTTAATTGTACCGCTGTACGATATAAACTTCTGTAAAGCCCTTGTGGGTTCAAAGTTCTCACCACATATCTAGATAAGTTCCTTGGGGGGTCTAGTTTCCAAAATGGGGTCACTTGTAGGGGGTTTCCACTGTTTAGGTACATCAGGGACTCTCCAAACGTGACATGGCGTCCGATCTGAATTCCAGCCAATTTTGCATTGAAAAAGTCAAACGGCGCTCCTTCCATTCTGAGCTCTGCCATGCGCCGAAACAGTCGTTCCCCCCCACAAATCAGGTATCAGCGTACTCAGGACAAATTGCACAATAACTTTTGCAGTCCAATTTCTCCTGTTACCCTTGGTAAAATAAAAAAAATTGAACCTGAAGTATTTTTTTTGTGAAAAAAAGTTAGATGTTCATTTCTTTTTAAATATTCAAAAAAATTCCTGTGACGCACCTAATGGGTTAATAAACTTCTTGAATGTGGTTTTGAGCACCTTAAGGGGTTCAGTTTTTAGAATGGTGTCACTTTTGGGTATTTTCTATCATATAGACCCCTCAAAGTGGCTTCAAATGTGATGTGGTCCTAAAAATAAAATGGTGTTGTAAAAATGAGAAATCGCTGGTCAACTTTTAACCCTTATAACTTCCTAACAAAAAAAAATTTTGGTTCCAAAATTGTGCTGATGTAAAGTAAACATGTGGGAAATGTTACTTATCAAGTTTTTTGTGTGCCGTATCTCTGTGATTTAAGGGCATAAAAATTCAAAGTTGGAAAATTGCGAAATTTTCAAAATTTTTGCCAAATTTCCATTTTTTTCACAAATAAACGCAAGTTATTTGAATGAAATTTTACCACTAACATGAAGGACAATATGTCACGAGAAAACAATATCAGAATCACCGGGATCAATGGAAGCGTTCCAGAGTTGTGACCTCATAAAGGTACAGTGGTCAGAATTGTAAAAATTGGCCCGGTCATGAACGTGCAAACCACCCTTGGGGGTGAAGGGGTTAAATGTGTTTTTTCTTTTACATTTTTTATTACAATCCCCATAAATCATGCAATTTTCACACTGGCCACTGGAGTTCATTTTAGTCTCATTCTTGCTGTTCTTTATAGAAGACTTTTCAGCAGTCTCATTTTTGTCACAGACAGGATTAAAATGACACAGCTTCTACACAAAAGATAGGGTGTGAGTCAGTCTATTCCTGCTAATATACATGGGAATTTTCTGAAAGAACAGGAAGTTCTAGAATTGACAAAAGTAGCCAAAGTGAAAATTGCAACATTTTTCTATATATATATTTTTTAATTTAAAGGGGATGTTTAGGATTCTAAAAATGTCTCTGCTTTTTTCCTGATGTGTCCGATGTTGCAGCTCAGCTCCATTCACTTCAATTAATTTTTTCTAATTTGCTCCCTCTTTAGCTATGAGAAAAAAAAGTGCTCTCATTCACTGGTGCAATCAAATATAGTGAAAATTGTGAAGAATTAAAATTGTATGGATGGAATTCAGAAAGGACTGAATAACATAAAATTGGAGATAAAAAGGGAATATGTTAGCAAGTGTTGGCTATTTAACTTAAGAGCAGAATAACATAGGGGCTCAGAACCTGATTCCAGTGATGTATCACTTGCTCAGCAGCTTCCATTAGTTTCAATGCAATCAAGTGTTTTATCAGCAGGAGATTATCAGTGCAGGACTAGTTGTCTCATGCAAGGTAGTCCTGCTAATCTATTTAACCCCACCCCCACCACCGATTGGCAGCTTGCTGACACTGTATACAGGAAGCTACCAATCAGGGATTTGGGCGGGGTTATACACAGCTCAGCATTCCGAGCTCTGCTACATCTATAGCAGAGAAAACTGTGATTGTGTCAAAACTGCAACAAACAGCTCAGTAAGTGAGACATCACTGGAATCAGGGTCTTTGCCCCTACATCACTGTACTCTCAGATTACGCAACTCACAAATTCCCTTTAAGAAAAGAAATGATGCGACTTTTGACATTTTTTTACACTAGTTCTGCCAACTTCTTGAAATATAAAGCGTCGCACAATTATTTGATTGCTTTGGAGAATCGTTAAATATACGGCCATGGATGAAAGTGTGGGCACCCTTGAAATTGTTCCAGAAAATGAAGTGTTTCTCCCAGAAAATTATTGCAATTACACAGCTTTTGTTATACACAGGTTTATTTCCTTTGTGTGTATTGAAACAACAAAAAAGAGCAGAAATATACTGTATCTCCTGTGTAAGACTGTCTCTACACTTTTTTTCACCACTTTCCCTACAGGAGTGGACCGGAATCCATTTCTACCTTTCTCACAATTGAGAGATCCGGCATGCCACTCATTCACATACAGGCGCTTCTCACAAAATTAGAATATAATCAAAAAAAAGTTAATCCCGGTTGCTTGTGCACCTGTTTCTACCACACTTTTTCCTTCCACTCCACTTTCCATTAATATGCTTGGATACAGCACTCTGTGAACAGCCGGCTTTTTTAGCAATGACCTTTTGTGGCTTCCCCATGATTGTGGAGTGTGTCAGTGACTGCCTTCTAGACATCTGTCAGGTCAGCAGTCTTCCCCATGATTGTGGAGCTACTGAAACAGATTAAGGGACGTTATAAACGCTTTGGAACCTTTGCAGGTGTTTTTGTTAATTAATCTAATTTACTAAGATAATGAGTTCGGGCAGCACAGGTGCAACCCACTGATGAAGACAGCCAGTAACCCAACATAAGAGGGGCTGGCTGCCTAGTGGGAAAAATGTACACAGATAAGGCTTGCATAGGACATCAGTGACACAGTGTGGTGCAAAGTGTCTGACCACACTGTAACTGATGTCTTATGCAAGCTTTATCTGTGTGCATTTTTCCCACTAGGCAGCCAGCCCCTCTTATGTTGGGTTACTGGCTGTCTTCATCAGTGGATTGCACCTGTGCTGCCCCAAACCTTTATCAATGGAGGCCTGCTGCATCCTGCTAGTACCTCAGTCAGGGTTTGGTGAGTCTACCTTCCATATGTAAGTTTTTTTTTTATTTTTTCTTATGTTAGCTATTCAGAAAATTGTAAAGAGTCACATATTTTTTTTTCCAATATTAATGAAATGTGCATTCGTTCCAGCATTTATTAGAAAGTTGTAGAACTTTCCACTTATACAATTGTAGCGTTTTTTTACAGTGATACATTGTTGCTTTTTTCTAACATTCCGCACTTCAAATCTTTCTAGAAGTTACATTTGGGTGGAAATTTTTGAGGAATTGACACCCAAAGAACATCACAGGGTAATCTTTCTCATGTGAAAGAGGAAGAGCGTTTTCTCATTTATATTACAAAGTGCAACCAAAGATAATTTTCCTAATTTGTCCGTAGGCTTTACCCTCCTAAGTCATCTATAACGCCATGTGGGCCATAGGAAGCTGAACAAAATGATACCTTGATATCTGTGATCTGATGTTTTATACCAGAGAAATCCACATTTTTCTCATATGTAAATGAGCTGTTAAGATCTATGGGCCGGACATAGATCTCTATGAGACTCCGCCTCCAGATAATCTTACCAGCGCTTAGGAAAGTTGATCCTACTGACAGATGCCCTTTAAATTCATATATTTTCAGTTAAAAAAGACTTTTCAAATATGGTTCACTTATTAGTTTTTGGATAATTTGTCTTCTACATCCTCAATGCATCACTGTATATAGTAGACTGCAGAAGGAGTTAACAGTGAAACCGTCAGTGAGCTCATTCAGAGTATGTGAACTTTGATTTGGCAATGAATCAGCTTAGAAAATGGATTAGGACAGGAAAGATAAAGTGTATAGACTAGAAGACAAGCTCCCTGATGAATAAGTTGAGCTCGTCAGGGTCTGTATCACTTGTCATCTCCTGAACCATTTTTATAAAGTTGTAAATTGTACTTTGATGTGGTCATGAGTCAGCTTAAAAGATAAATCGGGAAAAGAAGAGTGATAGGTTTTAGAGACCAGAAAACGAGCTCACTGACAGATCACTAGTAACTCGTTCTGCAGTCTGTTATGTACAGTGATAAATAGAGGATGCAGGAGCTTATCAATGTAAACTTTTTAAGGATACCTTAGTGCAAAAATGCTTTGGAGCCCAAAAATAATTCCAATTGTGCCCAATTATTTTGCAGCACAGCATCAAAGTAATAACCTCATGCAGGGATTGAAGGATATGGACACTTTGGGGGCGTTTGTTTCTTTATATGTATGTACTTCTTTCCATAGTGTGTAATTACAAATGTTGGAGTGTTTGTCTTCTGCAGCTTCTATGTATCATGGTACATACACAAGCAAACAACAGAATAAGTTACCATTTTATCCCTCAGCGAGCTCATTCTCTGGTCTAAATAATGTTATTTCTCTTCTCTTGAACTCAGCATGAAAGTTTACCTTTGAGGTGACCATAAATAAGCTTACAAGATAACAGTCACAGTCCATAGACCTGTTTCCCTGACCGAGTCTCTGTTTACTCATTCTGCAGTCTCCTAGGTACAGTGATACATATAGGATGCAGAAAAATAAACGCTAACAACTTTTGAACGAAACAGTGTTTCAAAAGATAAGAGTCACATCGTAACTATTTCACTGACCGAGTCTTTGTTAGCTCATTCTGCAATCTGCCATGTACAGTGATAAATATAGGATGCAGAAAACAACCGCTACCAAATTTTGAATCAAACCATGTTGGAGAAGATAAGAGTCACAGCCCATAGAACAGTTATATGGACCGAGTCTCCGTTATCTCATTCTGCAGCCTGCTAGGCGCAGTGATAAATATAGGATGCAAAAGACAAACGCTACCCAATTTTCAATTAAACAACGTTGTAGAAGATAAGAGTCACAGCCCATAGAACAGTTTCACTGACTGACTCTTCGTTAACTCATTCTGCAGTCTGCCTTGTACAGCTCTGGTCTAAAAACTTTTATTTCTCTTCTCCTGATCTCAGGATGAAAGATGACCATAGATAAGCTTACAAGATAACAGTCACAGCCCAAAGAACTGTTTCACTGAGCGAGTCTCTGTTAACTCATTCCGCAGTCTGCCATGTACAGTGATAAATATAGGATGCAGAAAACAAATGCTAACAAATTTTCAATGAAACAATCTTGCAAAATTGCTATTAAGCCAAAACACAAGAGGAAAAGATGTCCATAGCCTTTAAATAACACCGCCATACAGTGCTAATATAGCGTATTCTGAATGCAAAGCAGCAGATAAACTTTCTCTCTCTCTTTGCACATACACTCCCTTGGACGGAGATGTACTATGCCTTTTCTTGTGGGAATCACTTCCCTGTTGTGACACACAGCTGACTGTGCACAGTTGTGATGTTTTTCTTGTATTCAACGGCGCAGAAGCAAATATCAATGTATCCAGGTCTCAGAACAGGTGACAATTGGAACCTTCCGGGGACGGTAAGTTTTCCTGCCATAATGTACCGCAGTCAGGCACCGTACTCACCATTGTGCTGCTGCGTGCACTCGCTGGCGGTGTAGTGTCGTCTGAGGCTTAATGATTATCCCTTCGCTGCGCTCAGAACACTTCCTCTTTCTTTTGGCTTCTCTCTCATTCCCTCTAATCATTGATCCATTATCTGCCGTTACTATTGAAGAACGTTCCCTTTTTTTTAAAAAGATAATTACGTAACATTAGAAAAATGCAAAAGACGGCGGCACGGCCCCCGACGGAGAGCCGTCAATCAGGACTTGTCCCCGAGTCTCCTGCCTTCTGTATTTGCATAGTTTTAAAGAAACGTGGATGACATTTCACATTACGCCTTGGAGCGAACTGGTATAAAATTACACGCTAAGACATTAAAATACTAAAAGGAAAAAGTATCCTATATCTGAAATATTGTACGGATTTTCTTTATATTTTCGGCACACGGACAGAAGAAATTACCTAATAAAATCCACAAATGTGAATATACTATAAGTAGTGATGAGCGAGTATTTTGGCGTGCTCGGAGATTTAGTTTCTGTCGACGCAGCTGCATGATTTGCGGCTGCTAGACAGCCTGAATTCATGTGTGGAATGCCAGTTTGTTAGGGAATCTACATGTATTCAGGCTGTCTAGCAGCCTGAAAAAAATTTTTTTTTTCACCTTTTCCATTCCGACAGTCGATGTCATCCGAGTGTGGTTCGATGTTTTCCACGTACCCATAGACTTCAGTGGCTGAATGGGATCCGAGAATCGGATGATGTTGAATCGGGACCTACTGATCCAAAGAGTCTACGGAGATGCCACAGGGCTCTGATACGGCTCCGGATTCCCGACGTGGCCACTTGATTAGAGTCCGGTGAATCTTTTTGCTCAACTCTACTATTAACTAGTGATGAGCGAGGTGTTATCTGAGCATGCTCCTGTTTTAATCGAGCATTTTCTTCATGCTCGAAAAATTTGATCAAGTCGCCGCGGATGTTCAACTGTCACAACACATGCAGGGATTTCTTGTTTGTTAGGAAATCCCTCCATGTGTTGTGATTGTCGAACAGCCCCGGGGACTTGAGCATATTTTTCGAGCATGCAAAAAAAGCTCGATTAAAACACGAGCATGCTTAGGTAACACCTTATCCGAGCACGGTCGCTCATCACTACTACTAACCCTTCTTCGTATCTTCCTATGTCCTTTAAAAAATATGACATTCACCTTTGCAGTCATTGATTGCATTCCTCCAGATCAAAAAAAATTATTGCAAATTTTAAAAAATTTGCAATACTCCCTGGGAAAAGCATACAAAATATATTCTTCAGTAGGGAAAATATTTCTCTAGTGCCACCTATCTGTGGCTACAACATAAGTCAATTTTTGTTGGAACCAAGCAAGAGACCCTCCATATTCAGCCTTCTATTTCACCGGGCAAGTAAAAAAATTCGGAAAAAGCTTTTTATGCATGATGGCAACTTGCAAACCAGTGCTTACCTTCTGGTCACCATCAGCTGGAGCCCATAATACAAGCGTTTATATTCTAGTCTTTTGTCTCCTGAGCTTGTGTAACATCTACCTGTGTAAGACTGACCTGGTCTGGAATATGCAGCGACTTTTCCCACCTTGGTTCTTTTGGTCACTTTTAAATCCTGGACCCAAAATCAAGTAAAAAATAGAACCGTCTCAGTAACCAATTGTTAGTAGTGCAATTTCTCTTGGGATTTACATCACCGAGGCCAACCACCTTGGTGACACATATCTGCAATCCAGGACCTTACCTCCTGCTTTCTTACAATGGTCAGTTGCAGGAAGCACATTTTACATCTAATTCTAATAGATCCTTGCCTGTCCCCAAGGTCAGTTGCAGGGAGCTTGTATTATATCTATCTCTGATAGATTCAGGGTGAAGTCTGTGTTCGGGGTACGTGCATGGACATTAGGTGTTCAGTACGGACCCTGAACCTTACTGTTCAGGCTTGGCCATCCTCAGTCAGGAGCCAAAAGGTATATTAACCCCAAAGGAACCATCCTACTTAAAGTTGGAAGGAGAAGATGATCTGTAAATTAACAATGAGAACCACAGACAGGCAGTGGGAGCACTTCTATACATACAGTAGCAACTACGACTTGACCGAATATCAGAGCAACTATTGGAATTCTCTGCAGATGTCACGGAGTGACTGGCCCAGTGTGACACGACCCACCAACTGGTCGGTCACTAAATGGCAAAACAAAAAACACACCAAGAAACACCAGGGAAACTTTAACAACGGTAGGGAATGGGGAAAATGGACACCTCCTGCACACACCTGAGGAAGTGCCCTGATCTTATTAACGTCCCTATACAGGCTCTTTCAACCCGTCACCGAGCAGGATACCTAAGCCCTCACTTGCCCTGCTCCTACCGCTAAGTAGGGAATTGGCAAGTGAAGACACCGCTGCACTAAGACAACACAAAATAAGGTAAGACAAACACCACAGGGAATAGGAAACACAAAACAACACTTAGCTTTCTCTGCTGCAAAGCACCACACAGCAGAGTAAGGCACCAGATCACAGCATTCAGCTGAAGCACCACTGCATCAACAACCTCCTGTCTTCAGCACGGTTGGTATACAAAAGGACCTGTATAACCAACAGTCAGCTGATGCATCAGGTGACCTTTTAAAGGAAGGTAGGAGTGGTCACCACCTGCATCAGCAAACTCAGCAGCAATGTAATTACACCAGCGGCCACCGGGAGAAAAACTGACATTAACCCCCGATGGCCTGAAAAGAAAAAAAGTTTTAATATGAAACGCCAAATCTGCCACAGATCCAAAAATGAATCATGAAAGCAGATATGTGGAAAAAATGTGCCTAAAACACTGGAATGTTGTTAAGAGAGCTCTTCAATATTTGAAAGAGTTTCAAGACATAAATGTAAAGATATCTGCAACAGGAGATCTAAAACTCACAGGCTATGTGGATGTAGACTGGGTCGGTGACTTAAGTGATCATAAATCGACAAGTGGCTATTTGGGGAAAATTCAATTTCTTGGTCTAGCAGAAACCAGGTGTCTATAGCCTTGTCATCTACAGAAGCAGAGTATGTGTCTGCAGCCCCCTGCAAGTCAAGAGGTCATTTGGTTAACCCCTTACCTACAAATGACGTAATATTCCGTCCATATGACCATGGACCTAATTACCATGGACGGAATATTACGTCATCGCGATCAGCGGCGCCCACGTGGTGAGCGCCGCTGATCGCGGCCGAGTGTCAGCTAATTATCATAGCTGACACCCGGCACAATGTGTCAGGGGCGGGCACGGACCGCCCCCGACACGTTAACCCCTTGCACACCGCGATCAAACACGATCGCGGTGTACCGGGGGTTAAAGGGAAGCATCGGCAGGGAGGGGGCTCCCTCCGTGCTTCCCTGAGCCCCCCACAGCAGCGCAATGTGCAGCGCTGCTGTGGGGGGCTCCTTTCCTGCAGGTCCCCGGATCCAAGATGGTGACAGGGACCTCCGGGGGCCTGCAGGAAGCTGGCTTCCTCAGTGCCTGCAAAGCGCAGGCATGAGGAAGCCTGTGCAGTGCCTGTGACAGATTGCTGATCTGTCACAGTGATCTGTGATGTGACAGATCAGCGATCTGTCACAGGACAGTGATGTCCCCCCTGGGACATTGTAATAAAGTAAAAAAAAAAATTAAAAAAAGTGTAAAAATAATTAAAAAAAAAAATCGCCAAATAAATTAAAAAAAAAAAAAAAAATTCCCCAATAAATTCATTTTTTGGAAATAAAAACAAAACAAAACAATAAAAGTACACATATTTGGTATCGCCGCATCTGTAACGACCGGCCCTATAATACTGTCCCAATAGTTAACCCCTTAAGCGAACCCCTTAAAAAATAAAAATAAAAAACGAAGCAAAAAATAATGATTTATTATCATACCGCCGAACAAAAAGTGCAATAACGCGCGATCAAAAAGACGCATATAAATATCCATGGTACCGCTAAAAAAACGTCATCTTGTCCCGCAAAAAACGAGCCACCATACAGCGTCATCAGTGAAAAAATAAAAAAGTTATAGCTCGCAGAATAAAGTGATGCAAAAATAATTATTTTTTATATAAAATTGTTTTCATTGCATAAAACCGACAAAACATAAAAAAACGACCTAAATGAGGTATCGCTGTAACCGTACTGACCCAAAGAATAAAACCGCCTTATAAATTTTACCGCACCCGGAACGGCGTAAACGCACCACCCAAAAGAAATTCATGAAACGCTGGTTTTTGTAAATTCTGCTTCCCAAAAAACGAAATAAAAAGCGATCAAAAAATGTCACATGCCCGAACATGATACCAATAAAAGCGTCAACTCATCCTGCAAAAAATAAGACCTCACATGACTCGGTGGGTCAAAATATGGAAAAATTATAGCTCTCAATATGTGGTGATGCAAAAACTATTTTTACAATAAAAAGCGTCTTTTAGCGTGCGACAGCCGCCAAACATAAAAACCGCCATAAATAGTAAATCAAACCCCCCGTTATCACCCCCTTAGTTAGGGAAAAATAATAAAATTAAAAAAATGTATTTATTTTCATTTTCCCATTAGGGTTAGGGCTAGGGTTAGGGCTAGGGTTAGGGCTAGGGCTAGGGTTAGGGCGAGGGTTAGGGTTAGAATTGGGGGTTTCCACTATTTGCGCACATCAGGTGCTCTCCAAACGCAACATGGCATCTGATCTCAATTCCAGCCAATTCTGCGTTGAAAAAGTCAAATGGTGCTCCTTCCCTTCCAAGCTCTGCCATGCACCCAAACAGTGTTTTACCCCCTCATATGGGGTATCAGCCTACTCAGGACAATTTGCAAAACGACTTTTGGGGTCCTATTTCTCCTGTTGCCCTTAGGAAAATAAAAATTTTGGGGCAAAAATATCATTTTTGTGGAAAAAAAAATGTTTGTTATTTTCACGCCTGGGCGTTATAAACTTCTGTGAAGCACTTGGGGGTTCAAAGTTCTCACCACACATCTAGATAAGTTCCTTGGGGGGTCTAGTTTCCAAAATGGGGTCATTTGTGGGGGGTTTCCACTGTTTTGGTACATCAGGGGCTTTCCAAACGCGACATGGTGTCTGATCTCAATTCCAGCCAAAAAAGTCAAATGGCGCTGCTTCCCTTCCGAGCTCTGCCATGTGCCCAAATAGTCATTTACACCCACATATGGGGTATCAGCGTACTCAGGACAAATTGCACAATAACTTTTAGGGTCCTGTTACCCTTGGGAAAATAAAAATTGGGGGTGAAAAGATCATTTTGTGGAAAAAATATGATTTTTTAATTGTACTGCTGTACATTATAAACTTCTGTGAAGCCCTTGTGGGTTCAAAGTTCTCACCACATATCTAAATAAGTTCCTTAGGGGGTCTAGTTTCAAAAATGGGGTCACTTGTGGGGGGTTTCCACTGTTTAGATACATCAGGGGCTCTCCAAACGCGACATGGCGTCCGATCAGAATTCCAGCCAATTTTGCATTCAAAAAGTCAAACGGCGCTCCTTCCCTTCTGAGCTCTTGCATGCGCCGAAACAGTGGTTCCCCCCCACATATCAGGTATCAGCGTGCTCAGCACAAATTGCACAATAATTTTTGCAGTCCAATTTCTCCTATTACACTTGGTAAAATAAAAAAAATTGAACCTGAAGTAATTTTTTTTGTGAAAAAAAGTTAAATGTTAATTTTTTTTAAATATTCAAAAAATTCCTGTGACGCACCTGAAGGGTTAATAAACTCCTTGAATGTGGTTTTAAGCACCTTAAGGGGTGCAGTTTTTAGAATGGTGTCACTTTTGGGTATTTTCTATCATATAAACCCCTCAAAGTGGCTTCAAATGTGATGTGGTCCGTAAAAATAAAATGGTGTTGCAAAAATGAGAGATAGCTGGTCAACTTTTAACCCTTATATCTTACTAACAAATAAAAATTTTGGTTCCAAAATTGTGCTGATGTAAAGTAAACACGTGGCAAATGTTACTTATTAACATTTTTGTGTGCCATATCTCTGTGATTTAAGGGCATAAAAATTCAAAGTTGGAAAATTGCGGAATTTTCAAAATTTTCGCCAAATTTCCATTTTTCTCATAAATAAATGCAAGTTATATGAATGAAATTTTACCACTAACATGAAGTACAATATGTCACGAGAAAACAATGTCAGAATCACCGGGATCCACGGAAGCGTTTCAGAGTTATGACCTCATAAAGGGACAGTGGTCAGAATTGTAAAAATTGGCCCGGTAGTTAACGTGCAAACCACCTTTGGTAGTGAAGGGGTTAAAGGAATTGTTAGGCAATCTTGGTAAGCCATCAACTCAACCGATGGTGGTTTATGAAAACAACCAAGGATGCATGACACTTGCATACAGTGAGAAGATCAGTACGAAAACCAAATATATTAACGTTACAGTCCGATTTCGCAGTACGTGGCATAATTGAGTTTGTTTATTGCGAGACTGACCAGATGGTAACTGATGTTAAGACAAAGCTATATCCAAGAGATAAATTTGCAGAACTCAGAACCACTATAGAACTAACAGAATAAGTAGTTGTTGAGTAGACTTCTTGGAGTAATGCTTATTACTGTAACTATAGCATCAACTGCTATTTACGGCTGTTTAATTGTGCAGGAGTTTCTGTGTCCAGCAGCAGTGTTGTATTGCCAATAATACTTAGTTAAAAAAGAAATAGCCAGGAAGTTCCTGCTCACTGTGTGTGTAGCCGGAGCACATTTTACTTTCACTCTGCAAGCTGACAGACAAGATGGTAAGATCCTAAGCTATAAGAAATACCAGTTGTAAGCTGCATTATCTTTGTTCCTGAAATATACAGTATGCACTATTGAACGGCTGAACAGTACAAAGATTAATCCGCTGTCAACACCCGACCTGTCCTAGTCAGATCATTTCTTGTAGTATTCAAATATCTAATGGAAGTTGATCATCCAAGAGGTTGAACCATCTTCAGGAAAACCTTCTAATTTCAAGTCACTCTTGCGGAGCACCGTCAGCTAGTTTTCTAAACCACCCAATGAAGAAAATGAAAAGTCCCCTCTTGGTGATTGTTGATCAAAGTGGAAGTCGCTGAAGGAATGACTGAGTGGGTGAATGAGAACCTGTTATTGTAATGTATGTACTCAAAGCGAAACCCAGGTCATTGCAAGAGCATCAGATGCCAAGATACTTAAAATTACTGTTAATAATGCTAAAAACTGCAAATGCGACCAGAAAGAAATCCATCCAGACAAAAGAAAGGAAGGAATGACCACAAATGCAAAATACTAAAACCCATGTTCCTTTTTGTGTCAATGATGAAATACTGAAAATCACATTTTTACTTTACCCCTGAGGATTTCTGTTTATCATACACATGTTCAATGTTCATATATTTGTAGTTTTTTTATATTCTCTTTCGTGAAATGATTTGCATGTGGGGAACCGCACTGCTCAAATAAAAAAAGCACTAAAAATAATATTTCATCTGAACAGATTATTTTTAGGGTTTTATGTTATTTAATGTTGATGATATCAAATGTTGAAATATGACAATTCTCACACCGACCATAAGAGCAAAAATTGGTTGATATTTCCTGTTTTCTGCTGCTTATTTCTAAGATTTGCTGTACAGACTGGGACAGAATAAGCAGAGTTATCTTGTTATTATTGAAAGGGAGTTAAGGCCCCGTCACACACAGTGAGATCGCCAACGATGTCGCTGTGTGTGACATGCATGAGCGACCGGCTGATCGTGCTTGATCGTCCTGGGCCACTTTTTGATTGTTGGTCTCTCGCTGGCCAGCGCGCATCACTGCGTGTGGCAGCGAGAGACCAACAATCAGCGACGCTGGGAGCTGGTTTCTAAGGTAAACAGCGGGTTTCTAAGAGCTGCGCGGCTTTTAGATACCCGCTGTTTACCTTGGAAACCAGATTACTTGCTGATCCTGATCGCTGGTGAATCTGTCTATGTGTCAGGTCACCAGCGATCAGCTAACTATGTCCCAGCGATCCCATCCACGTCGGATCATTGGTGGGATCGCTAGGACATTGATACATGTAAAGGGGGCCTTACTGATAGCTCCAATTGTTCTGCTGGACACCAAGATAACAGGATATGTCTATTGCCTCAATTCACTGCAGCTGCCATAATGCACGAACCCTGCTGCGCACTATATACAGACAGGAAGCAAGTGTGTGCTCCAATATGGCCTCCTCTGTACAGACAATACAGGAGGGAAGTGTGTGCTCCAATATGGCCTCCTCTGTACAGACAATACAGGAGGGAAGTGTGTGCTCCAATATGGCCTCCTCTATACAGACAATACAGGAGGGAAGTGTGTGCTCCAATATGGCCTCCTCTATACAGACAATACAGGAGGGAAGTGTGTGCTCCAATATGGCCTCCTCTATACAGACAATACAGGAGGGAAGTGTGTGCTCCAATATGGCCTCCTCTATACAGACAATACAGGAGGGAAGTGTGCGCTCCAATATGGCCTCCTCTATACAGACAATACAGGAGGGAAGTGTGTGCTCCAATATGGCCTCCTCTATACAGACAATACAGGAGGGAAGTGTGTGCTCCAATATGGCCTCCTCTATACAGACAATACAGGAGGGAAGTGTGTGCTCCAATATGGCCTCCTCTGTACAGACAATACAGGAGGGAAGTGTGTGCTCCAATATGGCCTCCTCTGTACAGACAATACAGGAGGGAAGTGTGTGCTCCAATATGGCCTCCTCTATACAGACAATACAGGAGGAAAGTGTGTGCTCCGATATGGCCTCCTCTATACGGACAATACAGGAGGGAAGTGTGTGCTCCGATATGGCCTCCTCTATACAGACAATACAGGAGGGAAGTGTGTGCTCCAATATGGCCTCCTCTATACAGACAATACAGGAGGGAAGTGTGTGCTCCAATATGGTCTCCTCTATACAGACAATACAGGAAGTGTGTGCTCCAATATGGCCTCCTCTATACAGACAATACAGGAGGGAAGTGTGTGCTCCAAAATGGCCACCTCTGTACAGACAATACAGGAGGGAAGTGTGTGCTCCAATATGGCCTCCTCTATACAGACAATACAGGAAGTGTGTGCTCCAATATGGCCTCCTCTATACAGACAATACAGGAGGGAAGTGTGTGCTCCAATATGGCCACCTCTGTACAGACAATACAGGAGGGAAGTGTGTGCTCCAATATGGTCTCCTCTATACAGACAATACAGGAAGTGTGTGCTCCAATATGGCCTCCTCTATACAGACAATACAGGAGGGAAGTGTGTGCTCCAATATGGCCTCCTCTGTACAGACAATACAGGAGGGAAGTGTGTGCTCCAATATGGCCTCCTCTATACAGACAATACAGGAGGGAAGTGTGTGCTCCAATATGGCCTCCTCTATACAGACAATACAGGAGGGGAGTGTGTGCTCCAATATGGCCTCCTCTATACAGACAATACAGGAGGGAAGTGTGTGCTCCAATATGGCCTCCTCTATACAGACAATACAGGAGGGAAGTGTGTGCTCCGATATGGCCTCCTCTATACAGACAATACAGGAGGGAAGTGTGTGCTCCAATATGGCCTCCTCTATACAGACAATACAGGAGGGAAGTGTGTGCTCCAATATGGCCTCCTCTATACAGACAATACAGGAGGGAAGTGTGTGCTCCAATATGGCCTCCTCTATACAGACAATATAGGAGGGAAGTGTGCTCCAATATGGCCTCCTCTATACAGACAATACAGGAGAGAAGTGTGCGCTCCAATATGGCCTCCTCTATACAGACAATACAGGAGGGAAGTGTGTGCTCCAATATGGCCTCCTCTATACAGACAATACAGGAGGGAAGTGTGCTCCAATATGGCCTCCTCTATACAGACAATACAGGAGAGAAGTGTGCGCTCCAATATGGCCTCCTCTGTACAGACAATACAGGAGGGAAGTGTGTGCTCCAATATGGCCTCCTCTATACAGACAATACAGGAGGGAAGTGTGTGCTCCGATATGGCCTCCTCTATACAGACAATACAGGAGGGAAGTGTGTGCTCCGATATGGCCTCCTCTATACAGACAATACAGGAGGGAAGTGTGTGCTCCAATATGGCCTCCTCTATACAGACAATACAGGAGGGAAGTGTGTGCTCCAATATGGCCTCCTCTATACAGACAATACAGGAGGGAAGTGTGTGCTCCAATATGGCCTCCTCTATACAGACAATATAGGAGGGAAGTGTGCTCCAATATGGCCTCCTCTATACAGACAATACAGGAGAGAAGTGTGCGCTCCAATATGGCCACCTCTATACAGACAATACAGGAGAGAAGTGTGCGCTCCAATATGGCCTCCTCTATACATACAATACAGGAGGGAAGTGTGCGCTCCAATATGGCCTCCTCTATACAGACAATATAGGAGGGAAGTGTGCTCCAATATGGCCTCCTCTATACAGACAATACAGGAGAGAAGTGTGCGCTCCAATATGGCCACCTCTATACAGACAATACAGGAGAGAAGTGTGCGCTCCAATATGGCCTCCTCTATACATACAATACAGGAGGGAAGTGTGTGCTCCAATATGGCCTCCTCTATACAGACAATACCGGAGGGAAGTGTGCGCTCCAATATGGCCTCCTCTATACAGACAATACAGGAGGGAAGTGTGTGCTCCAATATGGCCTCCTCTATACAGACAGTACAGGAGAGAAGTGAGCGCTCCAATATGGCCTCCTCTATACAGACAATACAGGAGGGAAGTGTGCGCTCCAATATGGCCTCCTCTATACAGACAATACAGGAGAGAAGTGTGCGCTCCAATATGGTCTCCTCTATACAGACAATACAGGAGGGAAGTGTGCGCTCCAATATGGCCTCCTCTATACAGACAATACAGGAGAGAAGTGTGCGCTCCAATATGGCCTCCTCTATACAGACAATACAGGAGGGAAGTGTGCGCTCCAATATGGCCTCCTCTATACAGACAATACAGGAGAGAAGTGTGCGCTCCAATATGGCCTCCTCTATACAGACAATACAGGAGGGAAGTGTGTGCTCCAACATGGTCTCCTCTATACAGGCAATACAGGAGGGAAGTGTGTGCTCCAATATGGCCTCCTCTATACAGACAATACAGGAGGGAAGTGTGTGCTCCAATATGGCCTCCTCTATACAGACAATACAGGAGGGAAGTGTGTGTTCCAATATGGCTTCCTCTATACAGACAATACAGGAGGGAAGTGTGCGCTCCAATATGGTCTCCTCTATACAGACAATACAGGATGGAAGTGTGCGTTCCAATATGGCCTCCTCTATACAGACAATACAGGAGGGAAGTGTGTGCTCCAATATGGACTCCTTTATACAGACAATACAGGAGGGAAGTGTGTGCTCCAATATGGCCTCCTCTATACAGACAATACAGGAGGGAAGTGTGTGCTCCAATATGACCTCCTCTATACAGACAATACAGGAGGGAAGTGTGTGCTCCAATATGGCCTCCTCTATACAGACAATACAGGAGGGAAATGTGTGCTCCAATATGGCCTCCTCTATAGAGACAATACAGGAGGGAAGTGTGTGCTCCAATATGGCCTCCTCTATACAGACAATACAGGAGGGAAGTGTGTGCTCCAATATGGCCTCCTCTATACAGACAATACAGGAGAGAAGTGTGCGCTCCAATATGGCCTCCTCTATACAGACAATACAGGAGGGAAGTGTGCGCTCCAATATGGCCTCCTCTATACAGACAATACAGGAGAGAAGTGTGCGCTCCAATATGGCCTCCTCTATACAGACAATACAGGAGGGAAGTGTGCGCTCCAATATGGTCTCCTCTATACAGGCAATACAGGAGGGAAGTGTGCGCTCCAATATGGCCTCCTCTATACAGACAATACAGGAGGGAAGTGTGCGCTCCAATATGACCTCCTCTATACAGACAATACAGGAGGGAAGTGTGCGCTCCAATATGGCCTCCTCTATACAGACAATACAGGAGGGAAGTGTGCGCTCCAATATGGCCTCCTCTATACAGACAATACAGGAGGGAAGTGTGTGCTCCAATATGGCCTCCTCTATACAGACAATACAGGAGGGAAGTGTGTGCTCCAATATGGCCTCCTCTATACAGACAATACAGGAGGGAAGTGTGTGCTCCAATATGGCCTCCTCTATACAGACAATACAGGAGGGAAGTGTGTGCTCCAATATGGCCTCCTCTATACAGACAATACAGGAGGGAAGTGTGTGCTCCAATATGGCCTCCTCTATACAGACAATACAGGAGGGAAGTGTGTGCTCCAATATGGCCTCCTCTATACAGACAATACAGGAGGGAAGTGTGTGCTCCAATATGGCCTCCTCTATACAGACAATACAGGAGGGAAGTGTGCGCTCCAGTATGACCTCCTCTATACAGACAATACAGGAGGAAAGTGTGCGCTCCAATATGGCCTCCTCTATACAGACAATACAGGAGGGAAGTGTGTGCACCAATATGGCCTCCTCTATACAGACAATACAGGAGGGAAGTGTGTGCTCCAATATGGCCTCCTCTATACAGACAATACAGGAGGGAAGTGTGTGCTCCAATATGGCCTCCTCTATACAGACAATACAGGAGGGAAGTGTGTGCTCCAGTATGACCTCCTCTATACAGACAATACAGGAGGGAAGTGTGCGCTCCAATATGGCCTCCTCTATACAGACAATACAGGAGGGAAGTGTGTGCTCCAGTATGACCTCCTCTATACAGACAATACAGGAGGAAAGTGTGTGCTCCAATATGGCCTCCTCTATACAGACAATACAGGAGGGAAGTGTGTGCTCCAATATGGCCTCCTCTATACAGACAATACAGGAGGGAAGTGTGTGCTCCAATATGGCCTCCTCTATACAGACAATACAGGAGGGAAGTGTGTGCTCCAATATGGCCTCCTCTATACAGACAATACAGGAGGGAAGTGTGTGCTCCAATATGGCCTCCTCTATACAGACAATACAGGAGGGAAGTGTGTGCACCAATATGGTCTCCTCTATACAGACAATACAGGAGGGAAGTGTGTGCTCCAATATGGCCTCCTCTATACAGACAATACAGGAGGGAAGTGTGTGCTCCAATATGGCCTCCTCTATACAGACAATACAGGAGGGAAGTGTGTGCTCCAATATGGCCTCCTCTATACAGACAATACAGGAGGGAAGTGTGTGCACCAATATGGCCTCCTCTATACAGACAATACAGGAGGGAAGTGTGTGCTCCAATATGGCCTCCTCTATACAGACAATACAGGAGGGAAGTGTGTGCTCCAATATGGCCTCCTCTATACAGACAATACAGGAGAGAAGTGTGTGCTCCAATATGGCCTCCTCTATACAGACAATACAGGAGGGAAGTGTGTGCACCAATATGGTCTCCTCTATACAGACAATACAGGAGGGAAGTGTGTTCTCCAATATGGCCTCCTCTATACAGACAATACAGGAGGGAAGTGTGTGCTCCAATATGGTCTCCTCTATACAGACAATACAGGAGGAAAGTGTGTGCTCCAATATGGCCTCCTCTGTACAGACAATACAGGAGGGAAGTGTGTGCTCCAATACGGCCTCCTCTGTACAGAAAATACAGGAGGGAAGTGTGTGCTCCAATATGGCCGCCTCTATACAGACAATACAGGAGGGAAGTGTGTGCTCCAATATGGCCTCCTCTATACAGACAATACAGGAGGGAAGTGTGTGCTCCAATACGGCCTCCTCTATACAGAGAATACAGGAGGGAAGTGTGTGCTCCAATACGGCCTCCTCTATACAGACAATACAGGAGGGAAGTGTGTGCTCCAATATGGCCGCCTCTATACAGACAATACAGGAGGGAAGTGTGTGCTCCAATATGGCCTCCTCTATACAGACAATACAGGAGGGAAGTGTGTGCTCCAATATGGCCTCCTCTATACAGACAATACAGGAGGGAAGTGTGTGCTCCAATATGGCCTCCTCTATACAGACAATACAGGAGAGAAGTGTGTGCTCCAATATGGCCTCCTCTATACAGACAATACAGGAGGGAAGTGTGTGCTCCAATATGACCTCCTCTATACAGACAATACAGGAGGGAAGTGTGTGCTCCAATATGGCCTCCTCTATACAGACAATACAGGAGGGAAGTGTGTGCTCCAATATGGCCTCCTCTATACAGACAATACAGGAGGGAAGTTTGTGCTCCAATATGGCCTCCTCTATACAGACAATACAGGAGGGAAGTGTGTGCTCCAATATGACCTCCTCCTCAATACAGACAATACAGGAGGAAAGTGTGCGCTCCAATATGGCCTCCTCTATACAGACAATACAGGAGGGAAGTGTGTGCTCCAATATGGCCTCCTCTGTACAGACAATACAGGAGGGAAGTGTGTGCTCCAATATGGCCTCCTCTGTACAGACAATACAGGAGGGAAGTGTGTGCTCCAATATGGCCTCCTCTATACAGACAATACAGGAGGAAAGTGTGTGCTCCGATATGGCCTCCTCTATACGGACAATACAGGAGGGAAGTGTGTGCTCCGATATGGCCTCCTCTATACAGACAATACAGGAGGGAAGTGTGTGCTCCAATATGGCCTCCTCTATACAGACAATACAGGAGGGAAGTGTGTGCTCCAATATGGTCTCCTCTATACAGACAATACAGGAAGTGTGTGCTCCAATATGGCCTCCTCTATACAGACAATACAGGAGGGAAGTGTGTGCTCCAAAATGGCCACCTCTGTACAGACAATACAGGAGGGAAGTGTGTGCTCCAATATGGCCTCCTCTATACAGACAATACAGGAAGTGTGTGCTCCAATATGGCCTCCTCTATACAGACAATACAGGAGGGAAGTGTGTGCTCCAATATGGCCACCTCTGTACAGACAATACAGGAGGGAAGTGTGTGCTCCAATATGGTCTCCTCTATACAGACAATACAGGAAGTGTGTGCTCCAATATGGCCTCCTCTATACAGACAATACAGGAGGGAAGTGTGTGCTCCAATATGGCCTCCTCTGTACAGACAATACAGGAGGGAAGTGTGTGCTCCAATATGGCCTCCTCTATACAGACAATACAGGAGGGAAGTGTGTGCTCCAATATGGCCTCCTCTATACAGACAATACAGGAGGGGAGTGTGTGCTCCAATATGGCCTCCTCTATACAGACAATACAGGAGGGAAGTGTGTGCTCCAATATGGCCTCCTCTATACAGACAATACAGGAGGGAAGTGTGTGCTCCGATATGGCCTCCTCTATACAGACAATACAGGAGGGAAGTGTGTGCTCCAATATGGCCTCCTCTATACAGACAATACAGGAGGGAAGTGTGTGCTCCAATATGGCCTCCTCTATACAGACAATACAGGAGGGAAGTGTGTGCTCCAATATGGCCTCCTCTATACAGACAATATAGGAGGGAAGTGTGCTCCAATATGGCCTCCTCTATACAGACAATACAGGAGAGAAGTGTGCGCTCCAATATGGCCTCCTCTATACAGACAATACAGGAGGGAAGTGTGTGCTCCAATATGGCCTCCTCTATACAGACAATACAGGAGGGAAGTGTGCTCCAATATGGCCTCCTCTATACAGACAATACAGGAGAGAAGTGTGCGCTCCAATATGGCCTCCTCTGTACAGACAATACAGGAGGGAAGTGTGTGCTCCAATATGGCCTCCTCTATACAGACAATACAGGAGGGAAGTGTGTGCTCCGATATGGCCTCCTCTATACAGACAATACAGGAGGGAAGTGTGTGCTCCGATATGGCCTCCTCTATACAGACAATACAGGAGGGAAGTGTGTGCTCCAATATGGCCTCCTCTATACAGACAATACAGGAGGGAAGTGTGTGCTCCAATATGGCCTCCTCTATACAGACAATACAGGAGGGAAGTGTGTGCTCCAATATGGCCTCCTCTATACAGACAATATAGGAGGGAAGTGTGCTCCAATATGGCCTCCTCTATACAGACAATACAGGAGAGAAGTGTGCGCTCCAATATGGCCACCTCTATACAGACAATACAGGAGAGAAGTGTGCGCTCCAATATGGCCTCCTCTATACATACAATACAGGAGGGAAGTGTGCGCTCCAATATGGCCTCCTCTATACAGACAATATAGGAGGGAAGTGTGCTCCAATATGGCCTCCTCTATACAGACAATACAGGAGAGAAGTGTGCGCTCCAATATGGCCACCTCTATACAGACAATACAGGAGAGAAGTGTGCGCTCCAATATGGCCTCCTCTATACATACAATACAGGAGGGAAGTGTGTGCTCCAATATGGCCTCCTCTATACAGACAATACCGGAGGGAAGTGTGCGCTCCAATATGGCCTCCTCTATACAGACAATACAGGAGGGAAGTGTGTGCTCCAATATGGCCTCCTCTATACAGACAGTACAGGAGAGAAGTGAGCGCTCCAATATGGCCTCCTCTATACAGACAATACAGGAGGGAAGTGTGCGCTCCAATATGGCCTCCTCTATACAGACAATACAGGAGAGAAGTGTGCGCTCCAATATGGTCTCCTCTATACAGACAATACAGGAGGGAAGTGTGCGCTCCAATATGGCCTCCTCTATACAGACAATACAGGAGAGAAGTGTGCGCTCCAATATGGCCTCCTCTATACAGACAATACAGGAGGGAAGTGTGCGCTCCAATATGGCCTCCTCTATACAGACAATACAGGAGAGAAGTGTGCGCTCCAATATGGCCTCCTCTATACAGACAATACAGGAGGGAAGTGTGTGCTCCAACATGGTCTCCTCTATACAGGCAATACAGGAGGGAAGTGTGTGCTCCAATATGGCCTCCTCTATACAGACAATACAGGAGGGAAGTGTGTGCTCCAATATGGCCTCCTCTATACAGACAATACAGGAGGGAAGTGTGTGTTCCAATATGGCTTCCTCTATACAGACAATACAGGAGGGAAGTGTGCGCTCCAATATGGTCTCCTCTATACAGACAATACAGGATGGAAGTGTGCGTTCCAATATGGCCTCCTCTATACAGACAATACAGGAGGGAAGTGTGTGCTCCAATATGGACTCCTTTATACAGACAATACAGGAGGGAAGTGTGTGCTCCAATATGGCCTCCTCTATACAGACAATACAGGAGGGAAGTGTGTGCTCCAATATGACCTCCTCTATACAGACAATACAGGAGGGAAGTGTGTGCTCCAATATGGCCTCCTCTATACAGACAATACAGGAGGGAAATGTGTGCTCCAATATGGCCTCCTCTATAGAGACAATACAGGAGGGAAGTGTGTGCTCCAATATGGCCTCCTCTATACAGACAATACAGGAGGGAAGTGTGTGCTCCAATATGGCCTCCTCTATACAGACAATACAGGAGAGAAGTGTGCGCTCCAATATGGCCTCCTCTATACAGACAATACAGGAGGGAAGTGTGCGCTCCAATATGGCCTCCTCTATACAGACAATACAGGAGAGAAGTGTGCGCTCCAATATGGCCTCCTCTATACAGACAATACAGGAGGGAAGTGTGCGCTCCAATATGGTCTCCTCTATACAGGCAATACAGGAGGGAAGTGTGCGCTCCAATATGGCCTCCTCTATACAGACAATACAGGAGGGAAGTGTGCGCTCCAATATGACCTCCTCTATACAGACAATACAGGAGGGAAGTGTGCGCTCCAATATGGCCTCCTCTATACAGACAATACAGGAGGGAAGTGTGTGCTCCAATATGGCCTCCTCTATACAGACAATACAGGAGGGAAGTGTGTGCTCCAATATGGCCTCCTCTATACAGACAATACAGGAGGGAAGTGTGTGCTCCAATATGGCCTCCTCTATACAGACAATACAGGAGGGAAGTGTGTGCTCCAATATGGCCTCCTCTATACAGACAATACAGGAGGGAAGTGTGTGCTCCAATATGGCCTCCTCTATACAGACAATACAGGAGGGAAGTGTGTGCTCCAATATGGCCTCCTCTATACAGACAATACAGGAGGGAAGTGTGTGCTCCAATATGGCCTCCTCTATACAGACAATACAGGAGGGAAGTGTGCGCTCCAGTATGACCTCCTCTATACAGACAATACAGGAGGAAAGTGTGCGCTCCAATATGGCCTCCTCTATACAGACAATACAGGAGGGAAGTGTGTGCACCAATATGGCCTCCTCTATACAGACAATACAGGAGGGAAGTGTGTGCTCCAATATGGCCTCCTCTATACAGACAATACAGGAGGGAAGTGTGTGCTCCAATATGGCCTCCTCTATACAGACAATACAGGAGGGAAGTGTGTGCTCCAGTATGACCTCCTCTATACAGACAATACAGGAGGGAAGTGTGCGCTCCAATATGGCCTCCTCTATACAGACAATACAGGAGGGAAGTGTGTGCTCCAGTATGACCTCCTCTATACAGACAATACAGGAGGAAAGTGTGTGCTCCAATATGGCCTCCTCTATACAGACAATACAGGAGGGAAGTGTGTGCTCCAATATGGCCTCCTCTATACAGACAATACAGGAGGGAAGTGTGTGCTCCAATATGGCCTCCTCTATACAGACAATACAGGAGGGAAGTGTGTGCTCCAATATGGCCTCCTCTATACAGACAATACAGGAGGGAAGTGTGTGCTCCAATATGGCCTCCTCTATACAGACAATACAGGAGGGAAGTGTGTGCACCAATATGGTCTCCTCTATACAGACAATACAGGAGGGAAGTGTGTGCTCCAATATGGCCTCCTCTATACAGACAATACAGGAGGGAAGTGTGTGCTCCAATATGGCCTCCTCTATACAGACAATACAGGAGGGAAGTGTGTGCTCCAATATGGCCTCCTCTATACAGACAATACAGGAGGGAAGTGTGTGCACCAATATGGCCTCCTCTATACAGACAATACAGGAGGGAAGTGTGTGCTCCAATATGGCCTCCTCTATACAGACAATACAGGAGGGAAGTGTGTGCTCCAATATGGCCTCCTCTATACAGACAATACAGGAGAGAAGTGTGTGCTCCAATATGGCCTCCTCTATACAGACAATACAGGAGGGAAGTGTGTGCACCAATATGGTCTCCTCTATACAGACAATACAGGAGGGAAGTGTGTTCTCCAATATGGCCTCCTCTATACAGACAATACAGGAGGGAAGTGTGTGCTCCAATATGGTCTCCTCTATACAGACAATACAGGAGGAAAGTGTGTGCTCCAATATGGCCTCCTCTGTACAGACAATACAGGAGGGAAGTGTGTGCTCCAATACGGCCTCCTCTGTACAGAAAATACAGGAGGGAAGTGTGTGCTCCAATATGGCCGCCTCTATACAGACAATACAGGAGGGAAGTGTGTGCTCCAATATGGCCTCCTCTATACAGACAATACAGGAGGGAAGTGTGTGCTCCAATACGGCCTCCTCTATACAGAGAATACAGGAGGGAAGTGTGTGCTCCAATACGGCCTCCTCTATACAGACAATACAGGAGGGAAGTGTGTGCTCCAATATGGCCGCCTCTATACAGACAATACAGGAGGGAAGTGTGTGCTCCAATATGGCCTCCTCTATACAGACAATACAGGAGGGAAGTGTGTGCTCCAATATGGCCTCCTCTATACAGACAATACAGGAGGGAAGTGTGTGCTCCAATATGGCCTCCTCTATACAGACAATACAGGAGAGAAGTGTGTGCTCCAATATGGCCTCCTCTATACAGACAATACAGGAGGGAAGTGTGTGCTCCAATATGACCTCCTCTATACAGACAATACAGGAGGGAAGTGTGTGCTCCAATATGGCCTCCTCTATACAGACAATACAGGAGGGAAGTGTGTGCTCCAATATGGCCTCCTCTATACAGACAATACAGGAGGGAAGTTTGTGCTCCAATATGGCCTCCTCTATACAGACAATACAGGAGGGAAGTGTGTGCTCCAATATGACCTCCTCCTCAATACAGACAATACAGGAGGAAAGTGTGCGCTCCAATATGGCCTCCTCTATACAGACAATACAGGAGGGAAGTGTGTGCTCCAATATGGCCTCCTCTATACAGACAATACAGGAGGGAAGTGTGTGCTCCAATATGGCCTCCTCTATACAGACAATACAGGAGGGAAGTGTGTGCTCCAATATGGCCTCCTCTATACAGACAATACAGGAGAGAAGTGTGTGCTCCAATATGGCCTCCTCTATACAGACAATACAGGAGGGAAGTGTGTGCTCCAATATGACCTCCTCTATACAGACAATACAGGAGGGAAGTGTGTGCTCCAATATGGCCTCCTCTATACAGACAATACAGGAGAGAAGTGTGTGCTCCAATATGGCCTCCTCTATACAGACAATACAGGAGGGAAGTGTGTGCTCCAATATGACCTCCTCTATACAGACAATACAGGAGGGAAGTGTGTGCTCCAATATGGTCTCCTCTATACAGACAATACAGGATGGAAGTGTGCGTTCCAATATGGCCTCCTCTATACAGACAATACAGGAGGGAAGTGTGTGCTCCAATATGGACTCCTTTATACAGACAATACAGGAGGGAAGTGTGTGCTCCAATATGGCCTCCTCTATACAGACAATACAGGAGGGAAGTGTGTGCTCCAATATGACCTCCTCTATACAGACAATACAGGAGGGAAGTGTGTGCTCCAATATGGCCTCCTCTATACAGACAATACAGGAGGGAAATGTGTGCTCCAATATGGCCTCCTCTATAGAGACAATACAGGAGGGAAGTGTGTGCTCCAATATGGCCTCCTCTATACAGACAATACAGGAGGGAAGTGTGTGCTCCAATATGGCCTCCTCTATACAGACAATACAGGAGAGAAGTGTGCGCTCCAATATGGCCTCCTCTATACAGACAATACAGGAGGGAAGTGTGCGCTCCAATATGGCCTCCTCTATACAGACAATACAGGAGGGAAGTGTGCGCTCCAATATGACCTCCTCTATACAGACAATACAGGAGGGAAGTGTGTGCTCCAATATGACCTCCTCTATACAGACAATACAGGAGGGAAGTGTGTGCTCCAATATGGCCTCCTCTATACAGACAATACAGGAGGGAAGTGTGTGCTCCAATATGGCCTCCTCTATACAGACAATACAGGAGGGAAGTGTGTGCTCCAATATGGCCTCCTCTATACAGACAATACAGGAGGGAAGTGTGTGCTCCAATATGGCCTCCTCTATACAGACAATACAGGAGGGAAGTGTGTGCTCCAATATGGCCTCCTCTATACAGACAATACAGGAGGGAAGTGTGTGCTCCAATATGGCCTCCTCTATACAGACAATACAGGAGGGAAGTGTGTGCTCCAATATGGCCTCCTCTATACAGACAATACAGGAGGGAAGTGTGCGCTCCAGTATGACCTCCTCTATACAGACAATACAGGAGGAAAGTGTGCGCTCCAATATGGCCTCCTCTATACAGACAATACAGGAGGGAAGTGTGTGCACCAATATGGCCTCCTCTATACAGACAATACAGGAGGGAAGTGTGTGCTCCAATATGGCCTCCTCTATACAGACAATACAGGAGGGAAGTGTGTGCTCCAATATGGCCTCCTCTATACAGACAATACAGGAGGGAAGTGTGTGCTCCAATATGGCCTCCTCTATACAGACAATACAGGAGGGAAGTGTGTGCTCCAGTATGACCTCCTCTATACAGACAATACAGGAGGAAAGTGTGTGCTCCAATATGGCCTCATCTATACAGACAATACAGGAGGGAAGTGTGTGCTCCAATATGGCCTCCTCTATACAGACAATACAGGAGGGAAGTGTGTGCTCCAATATGGCCTCCTCTATACAGACAATACAGGAGGGAAGTGTGTGCTCCAATATGGCCTCCTCTATACAGACAATACAGGAGGGAAGTGTGTGCTCCAATATGGCCTCCTCTATACAGACAATACAGGAGGGAAGTGTGTGCACCAATATGGTCTCCTCTATACAGACAATACAGGAGGGAAGTGTGTGCTCCAATATGGCCTCCTCTATACAGACAATACAGGAGGGAAGTGTGTGCTCCAATATGGCCTCCTCTATACAGACAATACAGGAGGGAAGTGTGTGCTCCAATATGGCCTCCTCTATACAGACAATACAGGAGGGAAGTGTGTGCACCAATATGGCCTCCTCTATACAGACAATACAGGAGGGAAGTGTGTGCTCCAATATGGCCTCCTCTATACAGACAATACAGGAGGGAAGTGTGTGCTCCAATATGGCCTCCTCTATACAGACAATACAGGAGAGAAGTGTGTGCTCCAATATGGCCTCCTCTATACAGACAATACAGGAGGGAAGTGTGTGCACCAATATGGTCTCCTCTATACAGACAATACAGGAGGGAAGTGTGTTCTCCAATATGGCCTCCTCTATACAGACAATACAGGAGGGAAGTGTGTGCTCCAATATGGTCTCCTCTATACAGACAATACAGGAGGAAAGTGTGTGCTCCAATATGGCCTCCTCTGTACAGACAATACAGGAGGGAAGTGTGTGCTCCAATATGGCCGCCTCTATACAGACAATACAGGAGGGAAGTGTGTGCTCCAATATGGCCTCCTCTATACAGACAATACAGGAGGGAAGTGTGTGCTCCAATACGGCCTCCTCTATACAGAGAATACAGGAGGGAAGTGTGTGCTCCAATACGGCCTCCTCTATACAGACAATACAGGAGGGAAGTGTGTGCTCCAATATGGCCGCCTCTATACAGACAATACAGGAGGGAAGTGTGTGCTCCAATATGGCCTCCTCTATACAGACAATACAGGAGGGAAGTGTGTGCTCCAATATGGCCTCCTCTATACAGACAATACAGGAGGGAAGTGTGTGCTCCAATATGGCCTCCTCTATACAGACAATACAGGAGAGAAGTGTGTGCTCCAATATGGCCTCCTCTATACAGACAATACAGGAGGGAAGTGTGTGCTCCAATATGACCTCCTCTATACAGACAATACAGGAGGGAAGTGTGTGCTCCAATATGGCCTCCTCTATACAGACAATACAGGAGGGAAGTGTGTGCTCCAATATGGCCTCCTCTATACAGACAATACAGGAGGGAAGTTTGTGCTCCAATATGGCCTCCTCTATACAGACAATACAGGAGGGAAGTGTGTGCTCCAATATGACCTCCTCCTCAATACAGACAATACAGGAGGAAAGTGTGCGCTCCAATATGGCCTCCTCTATACAGACAATACAGGAGGAAAGTGTGCGCTCCAATATGGCCTCCTCTATACAGACAATACCGGAGGGAAGTTTGTGCTCCAATATGGCCTCCTCTATACAGACAATACAGGAGGGAAGTGTGTGCTCCAATATGACCTCCTCCTCAATACAGACAATACAGGAGGAAAGTGTGCGCTCCAATATGGCCTCCTCTATACAGACAATACAGGAGGGAAGTGTGTGCTCCAATATGGCCTCCTCTATACAGACAATACAGGAGAGAAGTGTGCGCTCCAATATGGCCTCCTCTATACAGACAATACAGGAGGGAAGTGTGCGCTCCAATATGGCCTCCTCTATACAGACAATACAGGAGAGAAGTGTGCGCTCCAATATGGCCTCCTCTATACAGACAATACAGGAGGGAAGTGTGTGCTCCAACATGGTCTCCTCTATACAGGCAATACAGGAGGGAAGTGTGTGCTCCAATATGGCCTCCTCTATACAGACAATACAGGAGGGAAGTGTGTGCTCCAATATGGCCTCCTCTATACAGACAATACAGGAGGGAAGTGTGTGTTCCAATATGGCTTCCTCTATACAGACAATACAGGAGGGAAGTGTGCGCTCCAATATGGTCTCCTCTATACAGACAATACAGGATGGAAGTGTGCGTTCCAATATGGCCTCCTCTATACAGACAATACAGGAGGGAAGTGTGTGCTCCAATATGGACTCCTTTATACAGACAATACAGGAGGGAAGTGTGTGCTCCAATATGGCCTCCTCTATACAGACAATACAGGAGGGAAGTGTGTGCTCCAATATGACCTCCTCTATACAGACAATACAGGAGGGAAGTGTGTGCTCCAATATGGCCTCCTCTATACAGACAATACAGGAGGGAAATGTGTGCTCCAATATGGCCTCCTCTATAGAGACAATACAGGAGGGAAGTGTGTGCTCCAATATGGCCTCCTCTATACAGACAATACAGGAGGGAAGTGTGTGCTCCAATATGGCCTCCTCTATACAGACAATACAGGAGAGAAGTGTGCGCTCCAATATGGCCTCCTCTATACAGACAATACAGGAGGGAAGTGTGCGCTCCAATATGGCCTCCTCTATACAGACAATACAGGAGAGAAGTGTGCGCTCCAATATGGCCTCCTCTATACAGACAATACAGGAGGGAAGTGTGCGCTCCAATATGGTCTCCTCTATACAGGCAATACAGGAGGGAAGTGTGCGCTCCAATATGGCCTCCTCTATACAGACAATACAGGAGGGAAGTGTGCGCTCCAATATGACCTCCTCTATACAGACAATACAGGAGGGAAGTGTGCGCTCCAATATGGCCTCCTCTATACAGACAATACAGGAGGGAAGTGTGTGCTCCAATATGGCCTCCTCTATACAGACAATACAGGAGGGAAGTGTGTGCTCCAATATGGCCTCCTCTATACAGACAATACAGGAGGGAAGTGTGTGCTCCAATATGGCCTCCTCTATACAGACAATACAGGAGGGAAGTGTGTGCTCCAATATGGCCTCCTCTATACAGACAATACAGGAGGGAAGTGTGTGCTCCAATATGGCCTCCTCTATACAGACAATACAGGAGGGAAGTGTGTGCTCCAATATGGCCTCCTCTATACAGACAATACAGGAGGGAAGTGTGTGCTCCAATATGGCCTCCTCTATACAGACAATACAGGAGGGAAGTGTGCGCTCCAGTATGACCTCCTCTATACAGACAATACAGGAGGAAAGTGTGCGCTCCAATATGGCCTCCTCTATACAGACAATACAGGAGGGAAGTGTGTGCACCAATATGGCCTCCTCTATACAGACAATACAGGAGGGAAGTGTGTGCTCCAATATGGCCTCCTCTATACAGACAATACAGGAGGGAAGTGTGTGCTCCAATATGGCCTCCTCTATACAGACAATACAGGAGGGAAGTGTGTGCTCCAGTATGACCTCCTCTATACAGACAATACAGGAGGGAAGTGTGCGCTCCAATATGGCCTCCTCTATACAGACAATACAGGAGGGAAGTGTGTGCTCCAGTATGACCTCCTCTATACAGACAATACAGGAGGAAAGTGTGTGCTCCAATATGGCCTCCTCTATACAGACAATACAGGAGGGAAGTGTGTGCTCCAATATGGCCTCCTCTATACAGACAATACAGGAGGGAAGTGTGTGCTCCAATATGGCCTCCTCTATACAGACAATACAGGAGGGAAGTGTGTGCTCCAATATGGCCTCCTCTATACAGACAATACAGGAGGGAAGTGTGTGCTCCAATATGGCCTCCTCTATACAGACAATACAGGAGGGAAGTGTGTGCACCAATATGGTCTCCTCTATACAGACAATACAGGAGGGAAGTGTGTGCTCCAATATGGCCTCCTCTATACAGACAATACAGGAGGGAAGTGTGTGCTCCAATATGGCCTCCTCTATACAGACAATACAGGAGGGAAGTGTGTGCTCCAATATGGCCTCCTCTATACAGACAATACAGGAGGGAAGTGTGTGCACCAATATGGCCTCCTCTATACAGACAATACAGGAGGGAAGTGTGTGCTCCAATATGGCCTCCTCTATACAGACAATACAGGAGGGAAGTGTGTGCTCCAATATGGCCTCCTCTATACAGACAATACAGGAGAGAAGTGTGTGCTCCAATATGGCCTCCTCTATACAGACAATACAGGAGGGAAGTGTGTGCACCAATATGGTCTCCTCTATACAGACAATACAGGAGGGAAGTGTGTTCTCCAATATGGCCTCCTCTATACAGACAATACAGGAGGGAAGTGTGTGCTCCAATATGGTCTCCTCTATACAGACAATACAGGAGGAAAGTGTGTGCTCCAATATGGCCTCCTCTGTACAGACAATACAGGAGGGAAGTGTGTGCTCCAATACGGCCTCCTCTGTACAGAAAATACAGGAGGGAAGTGTGTGCTCCAATATGGCCGCCTCTATACAGACAATACAGGAGGGAAGTGTGTGCTCCAATATGGCCTCCTCTATACAGACAATACAGGAGGGAAGTGTGTGCTCCAATACGGCCTCCTCTATACAGAGAATACAGGAGGGAAGTGTGTGCTCCAATACGGCCTCCTCTATACAGACAATACAGGAGGGAAGTGTGTGCTCCAATATGGCCGCCTCTATACAGACAATACAGGAGGGAAGTGTGTGCTCCAATATGGCCTCCTCTATACAGACAATACAGGAGGGAAGTGTGTGCTCCAATATGGCCTCCTCTATACAGACAATACAGGAGGGAAGTGTGTGCTCCAATATGGCCTCCTCTATACAGACAATACAGGAGAGAAGTGTGTGCTCCAATATGGCCTCCTCTATACAGACAATACAGGAGGGAAGTGTGTGCTCCAATATGACCTCCTCTATACAGACAATACAGGAGGGAAGTGTGTGCTCCAATATGGCCTCCTCTATACAGACAATACAGGAGGGAAGTGTGTGCTCCAATATGGCCTCCTCTATACAGACAATACAGGAGGGAAGTTTGTGCTCCAATATGGCCTCCTCTATACAGACAATACAGGAGGGAAGTGTGTGCTCCAATATGACCTCCTCCTCAATACAGACAATACAGGAGGAAAGTGTGCGCTCCAATATGGCCTCCTCTATACAGACAATACAGGAGGGAAGTGTGTGCTCCAATATGGCCTCCTCTATACAGACAATACAGGAGGGAAGTGTGTGCTCCAATATGGCCTCCTCTATACAGACAATACAGGAGGGAAGTGTGTGCTCCAATATGGCCTCCTCTATACAGACAATACAGGAGAGAAGTGTGTGCTCCAATATGGCCTCCTCTATACAGACAATACAGGAGGGAAGTGTGTGCTCCAATATGACCTCCTCTATACAGACAATACAGGAGGGAAGTGTGTGCTCCAATATGGCCTCCTCTATACAGACAATACAGGAGAGAAGTGTGTGCTCCAATATGGCCTCCTCTATACAGACAATACAGGAGGGAAGTGTGTGCTCCAATATGACCTCCTCTATACAGACAATACAGGAGGGAAGTGTGTGCTCCAATATGGTCTCCTCTATACAGACAATACAGGATGGAAGTGTGCGTTCCAATATGGCCTCCTCTATACAGACAATACAGGAGGGAAGTGTGTGCTCCAATATGGACTCCTTTATACAGACAATACAGGAGGGAAGTGTGTGCTCCAATATGGCCTCCTCTATACAGACAATACAGGAGGGAAGTGTGTGCTCCAATATGACCTCCTCTATACAGACAATACAGGAGGGAAGTGTGTGCTCCAATATGGCCTCCTCTATACAGACAATACAGGAGGGAAATGTGTGCTCCAATATGGCCTCCTCTATAGAGACAATACAGGAGGGAAGTGTGTGCTCCAATATGGCCTCCTCTATACAGACAATACAGGAGGGAAGTGTGTGCTCCAATATGGCCTCCTCTATACAGACAATACAGGAGAGAAGTGTGCGCTCCAATATGGCCTCCTCTATACAGACAATACAGGAGGGAAGTGTGCGCTCCAATATGGCCTCCTCTATACAGACAATACAGGAGGGAAGTGTGCGCTCCAATATGACCTCCTCTATACAGACAATACAGGAGGGAAGTGTGTGCTCCAATATGACCTCCTCTATACAGACAATACAGGAGGGAAGTGTGTGCTCCAATATGGCCTCCTCTATACAGACAATACAGGAGGGAAGTGTGTGCTCCAATATGGCCTCCTCTATACAGACAATACAGGAGGGAAGTGTGTGCTCCAATATGGCCTCCTCTATACAGACAATACAGGAGGGAAGTGTGTGCTCCAATATGGCCTCCTCTATACAGACAATACAGGAGGGAAGTGTGTGCTCCAATATGGCCTCCTCTATACAGACAATACAGGAGGGAAGTGTGTGCTCCAATATGGCCTCCTCTATACAGACAATACAGGAGGGAAGTGTGTGCTCCAATATGGCCTCCTCTATACAGACAATACAGGAGGGAAGTGTGCGCTCCAGTATGACCTCCTCTATACAGACAATACAGGAGGAAAGTGTGCGCTCCAATATGGCCTCCTCTATACAGACAATACAGGAGGGAAGTGTGTGCACCAATATGGCCTCCTCTATACAGACAATACAGGAGGGAAGTGTGTGCTCCAATATGGCCTCCTCTATACAGACAATACAGGAGGGAAGTGTGTGCTCCAATATGGCCTCCTCTATACAGACAATACAGGAGGGAAGTGTGTGCTCCAATATGGCCTCCTCTATACAGACAATACAGGAGGGAAGTGTGTGCTCCAGTATGACCTCCTCTATACAGACAATACAGGAGGAAAGTGTGTGCTCCAATATGGCCTCATCTATACAGACAATACAGGAGGGAAGTGTGTGCTCCAATATGGCCTCCTCTATACAGACAATACAGGAGGGAAGTGTGTGCTCCAATATGGCCTCCTCTATACAGACAATACAGGAGGGAAGTGTGTGCTCCAATATGGCCTCCTCTATACAGACAATACAGGAGGGAAGTGTGTGCTCCAATATGGCCTCCTCTATACAGACAATACAGGAGGGAAGTGTGTGCACCAATATGGTCTCCTCTATACAGACAATACAGGAGGGAAGTGTGTGCTCCAATATGGCCTCCTCTATACAGACAATACAGGAGGGAAGTGTGTGCTCCAATATGGCCTCCTCTATACAGACAATACAGGAGGGAAGTGTGTGCTCCAATATGGCCTCCTCTATACAGACAATACAGGAGGGAAGTGTGTGCACCAATATGGCCTCCTCTATACAGACAATACAGGAGGGAAGTGTGTGCTCCAATATGGCCTCCTCTATACAGACAATACAGGAGGGAAGTGTGTGCTCCAATATGGCCTCCTCTATACAGACAATACAGGAGAGAAGTGTGTGCTCCAATATGGCCTCCTCTATACAGACAATACAGGAGGGAAGTGTGTGCACCAATATGGTCTCCTCTATACAGACAATACAGGAGGGAAGTGTGTTCTCCAATATGGCCTCCTCTATACAGACAATACAGGAGGGAAGTGTGTGCTCCAATATGGTCTCCTCTATACAGACAATACAGGAGGAAAGTGTGTGCTCCAATATGGCCTCCTCTGTACAGACAATACAGGAGGGAAGTGTGTGCTCCAATATGGCCGCCTCTATACAGACAATACAGGAGGGAAGTGTGTGCTCCAATATGGCCTCCTCTATACAGACAATACAGGAGGGAAGTGTGTGCTCCAATACGGCCTCCTCTATACAGAGAATACAGGAGGGAAGTGTGTGCTCCAATACGGCCTCCTCTATACAGACAATACAGGAGGGAAGTGTGTGCTCCAATATGGCCGCCTCTATACAGACAATACAGGAGGGAAGTGTGTGCTCCAATATGGCCTCCTCTATACAGACAATACAGGAGGGAAGTGTGTGCTCCAATATGGCCTCCTCTATACAGACAATACAGGAGGGAAGTGTGTGCTCCAATATGGCCTCCTCTATACAGACAATACAGGAGAGAAGTGTGTGCTCCAATATGGCCTCCTCTATACAGACAATACAGGAGGGAAGTGTGTGCTCCAATATGACCTCCTCTATACAGACAATACAGGAGGGAAGTGTGTGCTCCAATATGGCCTCCTCTATACAGACAATACAGGAGGGAAGTGTGTGCTCCAATATGGCCTCCTCTATACAGACAATACAGGAGGGAAGTTTGTGCTCCAATATGGCCTCCTCTATACAGACAATACAGGAGGGAAGTGTGTGCTCCAATATGACCTCCTCCTCAATACAGACAATACAGGAGGAAAGTGTGCGCTCCAATATGGCCTCCTCTATACAGACAATACAGGAGGAAAGTGTGCGCTCCAATATGGCCTCCTCTATACAGACAATACCGGAGGGAAGTTTGTGCTCCAATATGGCCTCCTCTATACAGACAATACAGGAGGGAAGTGTGTGCTCCAATATGACCTCCTCCTCAATACAGACAATACAGGAGGAAAGTGTGCGCTCCAATATGGCCTCCTCTATACAGACAATACAGGAGGGAAGTGTGTGCTCCAATATGGCCTCCTCTATACAGACAATACAGGAGGGAAGTGTGTGCTCCAATATGGCCTCCTCTATACAGACAAAACAGGAGAGAAGTGTGTGCTCCAATATGGCCTCCTGTATACAGACAATACAGGAGAGAAGTGTGCGCTCCAATATGGCCTCCTCTATACAGACAATACAGGAGAGAAGTGTGCGCTCCAATATGGCCTCCTCTATACAGACAATACAGGAGGGAAGTGTGTGCTCCGATATGGCCTCCTCTATACAGACAATACAGGAGGGAAGTGTGCGCTCCAATATGGCCTCCACTATACAGACAATACAGGAGGGAAGTGTGCGCTCCAATATGGCCTCCTCTATACAGACAATACAGGAGGGATGTGTGTGCTCCAATATGGCCGCCTCTATGCAGACAATACAGGAGGGAAGTGTGTGCTCCAATATGGCCTCCTGTATACAGACAATACAGGAAGGAAATGTGCGCTCCAATATGGCCTCCTCTATACAGACAATACAGGAGGGAAGTGTGTGCTCCAATATTGCCTCCTCTATACAGACAATACAGGAGGGAAGTGTGTGCTCCAATATGGCCTCCTCTATACAGACAATACAGGAGGGAAGTGTGCGCTCCAATATGGCCTCCTCTATACAGACAATACAGGAGAGAAGTGTGTGCTCCAATATGGCCTCCTCTATACAGACAATACAGGAAGGAAGTGTGTGCTCCAATATGGCCTCCTCTATACAGACAATACAGGAAGGAAGTGTGTGCTCCAATATAGCCTCCTCTATACAGACAATACAGGAGGGAAGTGTGTGCTCCAATATGGCCTCCTCTATACAGACAATACAGGAGAGAAGTGTGTGCTCCAATATGGCCTCCTCTATACAGGCAATACAGGAGGGAAGTGTGCGCTCCAATATGGCCACCTCTATACAGACAATACAGGAAGTGTGTGCTCCAATATGGCCTCCTCTATACAGACAATACAGGAGGGAAGTGTGTGCTCCAATATGGCCTCCTCTATACAGACAATACAGGAGGGAGGTGTGTGCTCCAATATGGCCTCCTCTATACAGACAATACAGGAAGGAAGTGTGTGCTCCAATATGGCCTCCTCTATACAGACAATACAGGAGGGAAGTGTGTGCTCCAATATGGCCTCCTCTATACAGACAATACAGGAGGGAGGTGTGTGCTCCAATATGGCCTCCTCTATACAGGCAATACAGGAGGGAAGTGTGTGCTCCAATATGGCCACCTCTATACAGACAATACAGGAAGTGTGTGCTCCAATATGGTCTCCTCTATACAGACAATACAGGAGAGAAGTGTGTGCTCCAATATGGCCTCCTCTATACAGACAATACAGGAGGGAGGTGTGTGCTCCAATATGGCCTCCTCTATACAGACAATACAGGAAGGAAGTGTGTGCTCCAATATGGCCTCCTCTATACAGACAATACAGGAGGGAAGTGTGTGCTCCAATATGGCCTCCTCTATACAGACAATACAGGAGAGAAGTGTGTGCTCCAATATGGCCTCCTCTATACAGGCAATACAGGAGGGAAGTGTGTGCTCCAATATGGCCTCCTCTATACAGGCAATACAGGAGGGAAGTGTGTGCTCCAATATGGCCTCCTCTATACAGACAATACAGGAAGTGTGTGCTCCAATATGGCCTCCTCTATACAGACAATACAGGAAGGAAGTGTGTGCTCCAATATGGCCTCCTCTATACAGACAATACAGGAGGGAGGTGTGTGCTCCAATATGGCCTCCTCTATACAGGCAATACAGGAGGGAAGTGTGTGCTCCAATATGGCCTCCTCTATACAGGCAATACAGGAGGGAAATGTGTGCTCCAATATGGCCTCCTCTATACAGACAATACAGGAGGGAAGTGTGTGCTCCAATATGGCCTCCTCTATACAGACAATACAGGAAGTGTGTGCTCCAATATGGCCTCCTCTATACAGACAATACAGGAAGGAAGTGGTGCTCCAATATGGTCTCCTCTATACAGACAATACAGGAGAGAAGTGTGTGCTCCAATATGGCCTCCTCTATACAGACAATACAGGAAGGAAATGTGTGCTCCAATATGGCCTCCTCTATACAGACAATACAGGAAGGAAGTGTGTGCTCCAATATGGCCTCCTCTATACAGACAATACAGGAGGGAAGTGTGTGCTCCAATATGGCCTCCTCTATACAGACAATACAGGAGAGAAGTGTGTGCTCCAATATGGCCTCCTCTATACAGGCAATACAGGAGGGAAGTGTGTGCTCCAATATGGCCTCCTCTATACAGACAATACAGGAGGGAAGTGTGTGCTCCAATATGGCCTCCTCTATACAGACAATACAGGAGAGAAGTGTGCGCTCCAATATGGCCTCCTCTATACAGACAATACAGGAGGGAAGTGTGTGCTCCAATATGGCCTCCTCTATACAGACAATACAGGAGGGAAGTGTGTGCTCCAATATGGCCTCCTCTATACAGACAATACAGGAGGGAAGTGTGCGCTCCAATATGGCCTCCTCTATACAGACAATACAGGAGGGAAGTGTGTGCTCCAATATGGCCTCCTCTATACAGACAATACAGGAGGGAAGTGTGTGCTCCAATATGGCCTCCTCTATACAGACAATACAGGAGAGAAGTGTGTGCTCCAATATGGCCTCCTCTATACAGGCAATACAGGAGGGAAGTGTGTGCTCCAATATGGCCTCCTCTATACAGACAATACAGGAGGGAAGTGTGTGCTCCAATATGGCCTCCTCTATACAGACAATACAGGAGAGAAGTGTGCGCTCCAATATGGCCTCCTCTATACAGGCAATACAGGAGGGAAGTGTGTGCTCCAATATGGCCTCCTCTATACAGGCAATACAGGAGGGAAGTGTGTGCTCCAATATGGCCTCCTCTATACAGACAATACAGGAAGGAAGTGTGTGCTCCAATATGGCCTCCTCTATACAGACAATACAGGAGGGAAGTGTGTGCTCCAATATGGCCTCCTCTATACAGACAATACAGGAGGGAAGTGTGTGCTCCAATATGGCCTCCTCTATACAGGCAATACAGGAGGGAAGTGTGTGCTCCAATATGGCCTCCTCTATACAGGCAATACAGGAGGGAAGTGTGTGCTCCAATATGGCCACCTCTATACAGACAATACAGGAAGTGTGTGCTCCAATATGTCCTCCTCTATACAGACAATACAGGAAGGAAGTGTGTGCTCCAATATGGCCTCCTCTATACAGACAATACAGGAGGGAAGTGTGTGCACCAGTATGGCCTCCTCTATACAGACAATACAGGAGGGAAGTGTGTGCTCAAATATGGCCTCCTCTATACAGACAATACAGGAGGGAAGTGTGCGCTCCAATATGGCCTCCTCTATACAGACAATACAGGAGGGAAGTGTGTGCTCCAATATGGCCTCCTCTATACAGACAATACAGGAGGGAAGTGTGTGCTCCAATATGGCCTCCTCTATACAGACAATACAGGAGAGAAGTGTGTGCTCCAATATGGCCTCCTCTATACAGGCAATACAGGAGGGAAGTGTGTGCTCCAATATGGCCTCCTCTATACAGACAATACAGGAGGGAAGTGTGTGCTCCAATATGGCCTCCTCTATACAGACAATACAGGAGAGAAGTGTGCGCTCCAATATGGCCTCCTCTATACAGGCAATACAGGAGGGAAGTGTGTGCTCCAATATGGCCTCCTCTATACAGGCAATACAGGAGGGAAGTGTGTGCTCCAATATGGCCTCCTCTATACAGACAATACAGGAAGGAAGTGTGTGCTCCAATATGGCCTCCTCTATACAGACAATACAGGAGGGAAGTGTGTGCTCCAATATGGCCTCCTCTATACAGACAATACAGGAGGGAAGTGTGTGCTCCAATATGGCCTCCTCTATACAGGCAATACAGGAGGGAAGTGTGTGCTCCAATATGGCCTCCTCTATACAGGCAATACAGGAGGGAAGTGTGTGCTCCAATATGGCCACCTCTATACAGACAATACAGGAAGTGTGTGCTCCAATATGTCCTCCTCTATACAGACAATACAGGAAGGAAGTGTGTGCTCCAATATGGCCTCCTCTATACAGACAATACAGGAGGGAAGTGTGTGCACCAGTATGGCCTCCTCTATACAGACAATACAGGAGGGAAGTGTGTGCTCAAATATGGCCTCCTCTATACAGACAATACAGGAGGGAAGTGTGCGCTCCAATATGGCCTCCTCTATACAGACAATACAGGAGGGAAGTGTGTGCTCCAATATGGCCTCCTCTATACAGACAATACAGGAGGGAAGTGTGTGCTCCAATATGGCCTCCTCTATACAGACAATACAGGAGGGAAGTGTGTGCTCCAATATGGCCTCCTCTATACAGACAATACAGGAGGGAAGTGTGTGCTCCAATATGGCCTCCTCTATACAGACAATACAGGAGGGAAGTGTGTGCTCCAATATGGCCACCTCTATACAGACAATACAGGAAGTGTGTGCTCCAATATGGCCTCCTCTATACAGACAATCCAGGAGGGAAGTGTTTGCTCCAATATGGCCTCCTCTATACAGACAATACAGGAGGGAAGTGTGTGCTCCAATATGTCCTCCTCTATACAGACAATACAGGAGGGAAGTGTGTGCTCCAATATGGCCTCCTCTATACAGACAATACAGGAAGTGTGTGCTCCAATATGGCCACCTCTATACAGACAATACAGGAAGTGTGTGCTCCAATATGGCCTCCTCTATACAGACAATACAGGAAGGAAGTGTGTGCTCCAATATGGTCTCCTCTATACAGACAATACAGGAGAGAAGTGTGTGCTCCAATATGGTCTCCTCTATACAGACAATACAGGAGAGAAGTGTGTGCTCCAATATGGTCTCCTCTATACAGACAATACAGGAGAGAAGTGTGTGCTCCAATATGGCCTCCTCTATACAGACAATACAGGAGGGAAGTGTGCGCTCCAATATGGCCTCCTCTATACAGACAATACAGGAAGTGTGCGCTCCAATATGGTCTCCTCTATACAGAAAATACAGGAGAGAAGTGTGTGTTCCAATATGGCCTCCTCTATACAGACACTAATGGAGGAAAGTGTGTGCTCCAATATGGCCTCCTCTATACAGACAATACAGGAGGGAAGTGTGTGCTCCAATATGGCCACCTCTATACAGACAATACAGGAAGTGTGCGCTCCAATATGGCCTCCTCTATATAGACAATACAGGAAGGAAGTGTGTGCTCCAATATGGTCTCCTCTATACAGACAATACAGGAGAGAAGTGTGCGCTCCAATATGGTCTCCTCTATACAGAAAATACAGGAGAGAAGTGTGTGCTCCAATATGGCCTCCTCTATACAGACAATACAGGAGGGAAGTGTGTGCTCCAATATGGCCACCTCTATACAGACAATACAGGAAGTGTGCGCTCCAATATGGCCTCCTCTATACAGACAATACAGGAAGGATGTGTGTGCTCCAATATGGTCTCCTCTATACAGACAATACAGGAGGGAAGTGTTTGCTCCAATATGGCCTCCTCTATACAGACAATACAGGAGGGAAGTGTGTGCTCCAATATGGCCACCTCTATACAGACAATACAGGAAGTGTGTGCTCCAATATGGCCTCTTCTATACAGACAATACAGGAAGGAAGTGTGTGCTCCAATATGGTCTCCTCTATACAGACAATACAGGAGAGAAGTGTGTGCTCCAATATGGTCTCCTCTATACAGACAATACAGGAGAGAAGTGTGTGCTCCAATATGGCCTCCTCTATACAGACAATACAGGAGGGAAGTGTGTGCTCCAATATGGTCTCCTCTATACAGACAATACAGGAGAGAAGTGTGTGCTCCAATATGGCCTCCTCTATACAGACAATACAGGAGGGAAGTGTTTGCTCCAATATGGTCTCCTCTATACAGACAATACAGGAGGGAAGTGTGTGCTCCAATATGGCCACCTCTATACAGACAATACAGGAAGTGTGTGCTCCAATATGGCCTCCTCTATACAGACAATACAGGAAGGAAGTGTGTGCTCCAATATGGTCTCCTCTATACAGACAATACAGGAGAGAAGTGTGTGCTCCAATATGGTCTCCTCTATACAGACAATACAGGAGAGAAGTGTGTGCTCCAATATGGCCTCCTCTATACAGACAATACAGGAAGGAAGTGTGTGCTCCAATATGGTCTCCTCTATACAGACAATACAGGAGAGAAGTGTGTGCTCCAATATGGCCTCCTCTATACAGACAATACAGGAGGGAAGTGTTTGCTCCAATATGGTCTCCTCTATACAGACAATACAGGAGGGAAGTGTGTGCTCCAATATGGCCACCTCTATACAGACAATACAGGAAGTGTGTGCTCCAATATGGCCTCCTCTATACAGACAATACAGGAAGGAAGTGTGTGCTCCAATATTGCCTCCTCTATACAGACAATACAGGAGGGAAGTGTGTGCTCCAATATGGTCTCCTCTATACAGACAATACAGGAGAGAAGTGTGTGCTCCAATATGGCCTCCTCTATACAGACAATACAGGAGGGAAGTGTGCGCTCCAATATGGCCTCCTCTATACAGACAATACAGGAAGGAAGTGTGTGCTCCAATATGGTCTCCTCTATACAGAAAATACAGGAGAGAAGTGTGTGTTCCAATATGGCCTCCTCTATACAGACACTAATGGAGGAAAGTGTGTGCTCCAATATGGCCTCCTCTATACAGACAATACAGGAGGGAAGTGTGTGTTCCAATATGGCCTCCTCTATACAGACACTAATGGAGGAAAGTGTGTGCTCCAATATGGCCTCCTCTATACAGACAATACAGGAGGGAAGTGTGTGCTCCAATATGGCCACCTCTATACAGACAATACAGGAAGTGTGCGCTCCAATATGGCCTCCTCTATATAGACAATACAGGAAGGAAGTGTGTGCTCCAATATGGTCTCCTCTATACAGACAATACAGGAGAGAAGTGTGCGCTCCAATATGGTCTCCTCTATACAGAAAATACAGGAGAGAAGTGTGTGTTCCAATATGGCCTCCTCTATACAGACACTAATGGAGGAAAGTGTGTGCTCCAATATGGCCTCCTCTATACAGACAATACAGGAGGGAAGTGTGTGCTCCAATATGGCCACCTCTATACAGACAATACAGGAAGTGTGCGCTCCAATATGGCCTCCTCTATACAGACAATACAGGAAGGATGTGTGTGGTCCAATATGGTCTCCTCTATACAGACAATACAGGAGGGAAGTGTTTGCTCCAATATGGCCTCCTCTATACAGACAATACAGGAGGGAAGTGTGTGCTCCAATATGGCCACCTCTATACAGACAATACAGGAAGTGTGTGCTCCAATATGGCCTCCTCTATACAGACAATACAGGAAGGAAGTGTGTGCTCCAATATGGTCTCCTCTATACAGACAATACAGGAGAGAAGTGTGTGCTCCAATATTGCCTCCTCTATACAGACAATACAGGAGGGAAGTGTGTGCTCCAATATGGCCTCCTCTATACAGACAATACAGGAGGGAAGTGTGCGCTCCAATATGGCCTCCTCTATACAGACAATACAGGAAGGAAGTGTGTGCTCCAATATGGTCTCCTCTATACAGAAAATACAGGAGAGAAGTGTGTGTTCCAATATGGCCTCCTCTATACAGACACTAATGGAGGAAAGTGTGTGCTCCAATATGGCCTCCTCTATACAGACAATACAGGAGGGAAGTGTGTGCTCCAATATGGCCTCCTCTATACAGACAATACAGGAAGTGTGCGCTCCAATATGGCCTCCTCTATATAGACAATACAGGAAGGAAGTGTGTGCTCCAATATGGTCTCCTCTATACAGACAATACAGGAGGGAAGTGTGTGCTCCAATATGGCCTCCTCTATACAGACACTAAAGGAGGAAAGTGTGTGCTCCAATATGGCCTCCTCTATACAGACAATACAGGAAGTGTGCGCTCCAATATGGCCTCCTCTATATATACAATACAGGAAGGAAGTGTGTGCTCCAATATGGTCTCCTCTATACAGACAATACAGGAGGGAAGTGTGTGCTCCAATATGGCCTCCTCTATACAGACACTAAAGGAGGAAAGTGTGTGCTCCAATATGGCCACCTCTATACAGACAATACAGGAAGTGTGCGCTCCAATATGGCCTCCTCTATATAGACAATACAGGAAGGAAATGTGTGCTCCAATATGGTCTCCTCTATACAGACAATACAGGAGGGAAGTGTGTGCTCCAATATGGCCTCCTCTATACAGACACTAAAGGAGGAAAGTGTGTGCTCCAATATGGCCTCCTCTATACAGACAATACAGGAGGGAAGTGTGTGCTCCAATATGGCCTCCTCTATACAGACACTAAAGGAGGAAAGTGTGTGCTCCAATATGGCCTCCTCTATACAGACAATACAGGAGGGAAGTGTGTGCTCCAATATGGCCACCTCTATACAGACAATACAGGAGGGAAGTGTGTGCTCCAATATGGCCTCCTCTATACAGACACTAAAGGAGGAAAGTGTGTGCTCCAATATGGCCTCCTCTATACAGACAATACAGGAGGGAAGTGTGTGCTCCAATATGGCCTCCTCTATACAGACACTAAAGGAGGAAAGTGTGTGCTCCAATATGGCCTCCTCTATACAGACAATACAGGAGGGAAGTGTGTGCTCCAATATGGCCTCCTCTATACAGACACTAAAGGAGGAAAGTGTGTGCTCCAATATGGCCTCCTCTATACAGACAATACAGGAGGGAAGTGTGTGCTCCAATATGGCCACCTCTATACAGACAATACAGGAAGTGTGTGCTCCAATATGGTCTCCTCTATACAGACAATACAGGAAGGAAGTGTGTGCTCCAATATGGCCTCCTCTATACAGACAATACAGGAAGGAAGTGTGTGCTCCAATATGGCCTCCTCTATACAGACAATACAGGAGGGAGGTGTGTGCTCCAATATGGCCTCCTCTATACAGACAATACAGGAGGGAAGTGTGTGCTCCAATATGGCCTCCTCTATACAGACAATACAGGAGGGAAGTGTGTGCTCCAATATGGCCTCCTCTATACAGACAATACAGGAGGGAAGTGTGCGCTCCAATATGGCCTCCTCTATACAGACAATACAGGAGGGAAGTGTGCGCTCCATTATGGCCTCCTCTATACAGACAATACAGGAGGGAAGTGTGCGCTCCAATATGGCCTCCTCTATACAGACAATACAGGAGAGAAGTGTGCGCTCCAATATGGCCTCCTCTATACAGACAATACAGGAGGGAAGTGTGCGCTCCAATATGGCCTCCTCTATACAGACAATACAGGAGGGAAGTGTGCGCTCCAATATGGCCTCCTCTATACAGACAATACAGGAGGGAAGTGTGCGCTCCAATATGGCCTCCTCTATCCTCCTCTATACAGACAATACAAGAGGGAAGTGTGCGCTCCAATATGGTCTCCTCTATACAGACAATACAGGAGGGAAGTGTGCGCTCCAATATGGCCTCCTCTATACAGACAATACAGGAGGGAAGTGTGCGCTCCAATATGGCCTCCTCTATACAGACAATACAGGAGAGAAGTTTGCGCTCCAATATGGCCTCCTCTATACAGACAATACAGGAGGGAAGTGTGCGCTCCAATATGGCCTCCTCTATACAGACAATACAGGAGGGAAGTGTGCGCTCCAATATGGCCTCCTCTATACAGACAGTACAGGAGGGAAGTGTGCGCTCCAATATGGCCTCCTCTATACAGACAGTACAGGAGGGAAGTGTACGCTCCAATATGGCCACCTCTATACAGACAATACAGGAGGGAACTGTGCGCTCCAATATGGCCTCCTCTATACAGACAATACAGGAGGGAAGTGTGCGCTCCAATATGGCCACCTCTATGCAGACAATACAGGAGGGAAGTGTGCGCTCCAATATGGCCTCCTCTATTCGGACAATACAGGAGGGAAGTGTGCGCTCCAATATGGCCACCTCTATACAGACAATACAGGAGGGAAGTGTGTGCTCCAATATGGCCTCCTCTATACAGACAGTACAGGAGGGAAGTGTGTGCTCCAATATGGCCTCCTCTATACAGACAATACAGGAGGGAAGTGTGTGCTCCAATATGGCCTCCTCTATACAGACAATACAGGAGGGAAGTGTGTGATCCAATATGGCCTCCTCTATACAGAAAGTACAGGAGGGAAGTGTGCGCTCCAATATGGCCTCCTCTATACAGACAATACAGGAGGGAAGTGTGCACTCCACTATGGCCTCCTCTATACAGACAATACAGGAGGGAAGTGTGCGCTCCATTATGGCCTCCTCTATACAGACAATACAGGAGGGAAGTGTGCGCTCCAATATGGCCTCCCCTATACAGACAATACAGGAGGGAAGTGTGTGCTCCAATATGGCCTCCTCTATACAGACAGTACAGGAGGGAAGTGTGTGCTCCAATATGGCTTCCTCTATATAGACAGTACAGGAGGGAAGTGTGTGCTCCAATATGGCCTCCTCTATACCGACAATACAGGAGGGAAGTGTGTGCTCCAATATGGCCTCCTCTATACAGACAGTACAGGAGGGAAGTGTGTGCTCCAATATGGCCTCCTCTATACAGACAGTACAGGAGGGAAGTGTGTGCTCCAATATGGCCTCCTCTATACAGACAGTACAGGAGGGAAGTGTGTGCTCCAATATGGCCTCCTCTATACAGACAGTACAGGAGGGAAGTGTGTGCTCCAATATGGCCTCCTCTTTACAGACAATACAGGAGGGAAGTGTGAGCTCCAATATGGCCTCCTCTATACAGACAATACAGGAGGGAAGTGTGCGCTCCAATATGGCCTTCTCTATACAGACAATACAGGAAGTGTGTGCTCCAATATGGCCTCCTCTATGCAAACAATATGAAGTGTGAGCTCCAATATGGCCTCCTCTATACGGACAATACAGGAGGGAAGTGTGTCCTGCAATATGGCTTCTGTTATGATTGGGTCACCAAGGAGGACAGCAAGACCAAGCTAAGCCATAGAAAACCAGAGAGGTTGGTAAATAAGTGGATTGCAGACCCCTGATCCTATCCACACAACTAGCAGTAGCCGTGGAGCGTACCTACTATGATCCTAGATGCCTCGACACAGCTGGAGAACTAAATAAGCCTAAAGCAAGTAAGGGGAAATCTAAACTGCCCCAAAGCAGACCCCATAGGAACAGATAGCCCCCAAACATATATTGTTGGTGAGAGAAGATGAAAACACAAACGCAGGTAGGAAAATAGACTGAGCAAACTATGGGGCCCACACTAACTAGACAGGACAGGAAAGGAAAGACTCTGTCTGCAATCGCGCAAAAAACCCTGCAAAAATGCCCAACACGTCTGATAGAATAAATACTGAAGTTACTAGACTTTGCCCACTATATCAGCAATCTGGTATATTCTGAATGCAGAGCAAAGAGAGGCCAATCTAATAAGGGACAAAAACAATCTGGCACAAACAGTAACATAAGGATGGAAATTCAGCACAGCCCCAGCCGGGGCTGGCTGACCACACAAAACTGAAATAGACTAAACCCAATCAAATGTGAACAATAGCAAAAGACCGCTTAGCTTGAGCATGCAGGGACTGAGCTGGAAACTAAGACCTCAGGAGGCTGGAAAAAATCACCAGCAGGGATAGAGGGAGTCGGCTGTCTTAAATCCAGTCAGAAACTCCAATGTCCAATCGTCCTCCTCATTATCAGGTGGCAGGCCTCTTTTAATTAGATCAGCTTGATTACCTCCTGTAACCACCAGAGGGAGCCTGGAAAGAGAACTCGCGACCCCTCTGTCAATATAGCCATCTCCACTACCTTCACCAGTAACCAGAGGTAGGCCAGAAAGTGAATTCACAACAGGCCTCCTCTATATGGACAATACAGGAGGGAAGTGTGTGCTCCAATATGGCTGCCACTATACAGATAATACAGGAAGTGTGTGCTCCAATATGGCCTACTCTATACAGACAATACAGGAGGGAAGTGTGTGCTCCTCCTAGTTGAAGACCTTCATCTTTGCTTTTTTCTTCATCCAGCACAGACCGCCATAATATCTTTAATGCAGGACTCATCTCTGCAGAATATAACAGTTATTTAGAGTACATTCCCCAATTTTTCTCCAACTTCTACACCACACCAGATGAAGAAAAAAGCGTTATAGTGCCACCCTTCACAGTACCAGCACCCCCACACTGAAAACAGTATCATCAAAAATAAAATACTTCACAGCAGTTATAATATCCCTTAATTAGCCCCTACAGGAATAAGAGTCCCCTACAGGCCCCTTAGTGTAATAATATCCCCCATCCTGGTCCCTTGCACCTCATTCCTGCCCCCATGTGTCTCCATCCTGCCCCATATGATCTCCTATCCTGCCCCATGTGTCTCCATCCTGCCTCATGTCTCCATACAGCCCCACGTGTCTCCATCCTGCCCTCATATGATCTCCCATCCTGCCCCATGTGTCTCCATCCTGCCCCATATGATCTCCTATCCTGCCCCATGTGTCTCCATCCTGCCCCATATGATCTCCCATCCTGCTTCATATGATCTCCCATCCTGCCCCAAATTTCTCCTTACCTGGCCTTGGTCCAGCGGCGTCCTCTCCCTTATGCATTTTGAGGTGCGGACGTGTCAGCGCATGGCAGTAACCTTTATACGCCGGCAACATGCGTGTTGATGTCAGCTGCTGGCTGCTAACTATTGCAGTGCAGGAAGCCTTCCAAGGACGCACGTTCAGTTACTGAACTGGCAGGATCCTGCTGCTGGGGCCTGGTGATCCATGCCCCCATCTGCTCACCGGGCCCCATACACCAGTAACTGCAGTAATGCCCTTGTAGGGAGGTTGAACTGATGGATAGATCTGCCTGTAGTAAGAGGCAGAGGGGTAGCGCAGTGTAGGTACAAAAGCGCTGAGATTAAGAGAAAAAGGTGTCGTGTTGTAGTTTGACCATTAGGGGGCAGTGGGGAGTGTAGGAGTGTGACTGTGTAACTGCCCTTGGTCAAATTAACTGTCAGGTGATAGTGGGCGGAGCTACCAGGACTGGGAGTATAAGAGGTCAGGGAAGGTTCTGGAAAGTCCAGTCAGCTAGGGGAGCTCACTAGTAAGGAGGTTCTGCTGTAGTGAGAGAGACGGTAGAAAGCCTCCAGAGAGGAACTGACAGTTGAGACGGTCACGGGGGGTGGCCCAGAGGACAGTAGCCGCAGACGGAGACTGTCTGGGGGTGCCAAACGGACGGTGTACTTGGAATGGTGAAGCGCTGTGGTGGATTGGCCTAGGGCAGCCACAGTGAGAAGAGCCACAAAGGACGCCACAACGGTAAAAATAACAAGTGAAGGTACCCGGGTCTGTGAACAAACGGACTGTGAAATTCCTGTGATGCATGGCGGTGGTCGTCAGAGAGGCGGCCAATAAAAACGGACCTGTCTCAGTCTCGTGTCTGTCAGCGGCAAGAAGTGCGTCACCCCCCATTCCGGTAGGATCGCTCCCTCGCCCATCCTACACCCTGATGGCGGCCCTGGCAGACAGCAATGACAATTTCTGATCCTTGCCGCTATCACAGAGCCACCGCTGGACACCCGACTGCAGTAAATCTTGCCTTGCCTTTCAGTAGTGCGTTATAAAATAGACATTTTGAATGGCCACGCCAAGTCCAAGACTATTAGGGAGCCAGTGGTTGCTAAAATTACTCAAATATTTAATGCACATTGTCACAAACTCAGGCAAAAACTGCTTTGTGCAATGATTCCTGACAAATGTATTTAAGTCCTGAATCCACAAAGTGAAGAAGGTGTGGGGCCTGTATTTAGGAGTTTTGGCCTGGGATCTACATTTTTAAGGTTTTTTTAATCAGAATTTACGTGATTTGTCTCAAATCTGAATTTATTTAGGGAGCTGGTCAGGGGTCTAAACATACCTGTGTGGCCATATAGGCTGGGGATGACTACACAAGGGAGGGTGTCACGATCCATTTTTGGGTCTGTGAGATTCTGGATTCTCTGATATAAACTTTTTTCCTTTCAGGCCATTGGGGTTTAATATCAGTTTTTGCCCCTGGTGTCCGCTGGTGTTACTACATGTTTAATTAGCCAGCAGGTGGTGACCACCCCACTCCTTCCTATAAAAGGTCATCAGATGCTTAGCTCATTGTTGGTAATACTGGTCATTCACTAACCAACCTTGCTGAAGAGAGCAGCTTATCTGCAGCCTTGGTGTTTTTGCTGGAAGCTGTGTCCGGGTGCCTTACTCTGCGGTCCGGTGTATGACTGCAGAGCAAGCTAAGAGTTGTTTGTTTTTCCCTGTCTGTTATTTTCCCTGGTGTTTTATTAGTACAGCGGAGAGGACCAGTGTCCGCACTTGCCAGTTCCTTAGTAAGGTATAGGTGCAGGGCAAGTGAGGGACTGAGGTATCTTGGTCGGCGACAGGTTGAAAGAACCTGTATAGGGAACGTGAGGCGAGTTCAGGGCTCTTCCTTAGGAGAGTGCAGGAGGTGTCCACTTCCCCGTTCCCTATTAGAGGGCCCACCATTGTAATTGTTTCCTCGGTGTCCCCTTGTCTGTCTTGTTGTTAGGTGACCGACCGATTGTCGGGTCGTGTCACGCAGAACCAGACATATCGTGACAGAGGGTCTAAGAGTTGCATTAGCAGTGAATTCTGCAGTCTGCGGCTGGCAGTGACTGCAGAATTGAGGGGTGCTAAGATTGTATCAGCAGAAAACTCTGCAGTCTTTGGGGGAAGTCATCATGGCGGTCTGGTACAGAAGAAATGAGAAAATAATATTTCCAGTCAGAGAGATGTCAACTGTTAATCATTGGATTTACAAAGGAGCTGACGCCTCTCTTATAGGTAACGTGTATGAGTAAGGGTCTGATCTTATTTTGGGGTCTGCTTTGGATTCTGAGCTCTAAATTAACTTGTTTAAATTTATTTAGGGGTCTGGCCTGCAGTCTTATTATATCTGACGATGACTGCAGAATTGAGTGGAGTCAAGGATGTATCAAAAGTAAATGCTGCAGTTTTTGGGAGAAGTCATCATGGTGGTCTGGGACAGATGGAGAAGAAATGAGAAAATAATATTTCCATTCAGAGAGATGTCACCTGTGAATTTTTGGGTTTATAAAGGAGCTGTTACCTTTTCGGACATATCTGTTATAGGTGTCATGTTTGTTTTAGGGTCTGCTCTTATTTTGGGGTTTGGTCTGAGGTCTGGTCATGTTGCTGATTTTGGTTCTAAGGTCTGAATTTATTGGTCTGAATTAATTAGGGGTTCTGGAATGTACCTTCAGCTAGCGATGGCTATAGAAGCCAGGGGGTCAATGGTGTATCAGCAGTAAAGGTTGAAGTCTTTAAAAAGTCATCATGGGGGTCTGGGCTGGAAAGAGATGAAAAGTAAACATCTCCAATCACCCGTGAGTCTCTGGATTTTTACATGAACTGTCACGTCTTTGGACATATCTGTTATAGGGGTCATGTCTGGTTTACGGTCGGATATTATTTTGAGGTCTACATGTATTGGTCTGAATTAATTTACTTGCGGCTGGCGATGGCGGCATAGTTAAGGGAGTCAAGGGTGCATCCGTAGTAAACTCAACAGTTTTTGAGAGATGTCATCATGGGGGTCTGGGCTGGATGGAGGAGGAAATAAACCATCTCCAAACAGAGAGATCCCACCTCTCCTGACTTGTCCAGTATAGGAAATCCTTGTGTTCCACAAAACATCTCTGGGTAGTCCAAGACATCTGGGTTTCATCATTCGCATTGAAAATAGGATTTCACTAGAGTTTTCCATTGGGTACGTAGCTTCAAAATGATCAGTGAGTAAATGTTTTCTTAAGTCATCTCCATTAAAATCATTAGAAGCTTACCAAATTACACTCCAGAATTGGTTCCTTCCCTCTCAAGACAGTGGGGACCAGGATACCTGTGCTGCCCAGCCCACTTGGCCAATCAAAACTGGAGGAACTCAATCTCCTCTCAATTTACTATCGAGCCAACAAAAATTTGAACACAGAGCTTGGCACCCTAATAAGGGATGAATAGAGCGGCAGTCCAGGCATGCACATTGCCGGTCATGGGTATAAATGTCCCCTGATCTGCCAATCAGTGCAGATACCAGGCCCTCAGACCCCCATTGGTCAAGAAGTTATCATCTATCCCAAGAATAGGCGATAATTGTTTTCACTGGAGAACCCCTTTAATAGTGAAGTTGATTTAGTTGGCACCTTTGAGCTTCAGTGGGATCAAGAGTTTCCCCTTAGCGTCATCCCACAACTAAAATATGTATCTCAGCTCATCAATAAAACCAATAACGACACAAGACGCTGAATACTTGATATGTATAATTCCATGATAATTAACCACAGATACATAATAACATGGTCAGTAGTTATGTAGTAGGACAGGCGACTGTGTAAGATCAATTGTGGACCACATTGACTCATAAGGTTCGATGGAGAACCTCACAGTCCTGCTGGGAAGTATAGGTCTACACGCTGCATTAAAGGGTTTGTCCGGGACCATGATGTGGACCTGGAGGAATCAGATGCAAAGCACATAAAACCCAGCGCCATTAACGGTGTAATGGCCATTCTCGGTATTGCCGCTTGGCTCCTATTTCTGTGAATGTGATCGGAGCTGCTTTAACCGAGAATGACCACTACACTGTGTACAGGGCAGTGCTGCTCTGGCTCCAGACAATGTCTTCTTGTTCCAACCTGAAGACTTGCAAACAAGCTGTAGGACACTCATGAATCTGATATTAATGACCTATTCTAAGAAATGCAGAGTCTTCGAACAGAACCCAGAGATGTGAACGCGGCCTCATGGCCAAGTAGAGTTATTCACACAGATTGACATAAAAGTTAGCACCACGGGAATCTAAGGTACATTGGATAGTTCAACAAAAGAATGGAAGTTTTTGAGGAAGGGATCGTGGGAACGCTGAACCTGGGAATGGTTGTTTCAGCATGGAACCTTCCTTGTAGTCTCCCCAATGCATGCTTTTCCATCTTTGCTGTCACAAGTTCGGGTTCTTGTCTCTTCGTTGTCTACGCAGGATGATGATGATTTCCAGCAGCCCCAGCGTCCGTGATGATTCTCCTCCATAGGCTCTGTGAGAAGACACCGGTGGATCAGAATTTATAGGAAAGCAAGTTAACTTTCAACAATGGGTCAATGTAACCACAGATACAAAGGACAATTCTTGATGCATTGTGACAAGTCATGTTCCCGGAGACATGGAAATGAAGATAATGAGAAGTTGTGAGCTACTACAAAGGGCATGTAAACTATGGTGATGGTCCGTGCTTTTATCCAACAGGGTAAGGGACCACACGGACAGAAGAAGATGAGGAAGACCATTGAAGAAGATGAGGTTTTCCTACGTCAGGAGTCATAACACTAAAGAGCTGACAGCAAGAATATAAAGGGATGATCATAAAAGTCTATAGATGTCATCACTGACAGTTCCCACTTCTCTCAGTATTTTAAGAATCTGATTTCCGCAGTATCCAGGAGAAAACAATATCCATACTCAGAATATAGCAGCTCTACCTCCCACTCTCACAGCAAGGAAGTCGCAGCAAAATCTTGACCCCTTTTGGCTAAGTTTAATTTTTACCCTTAATTGTTCTCCCTCCTTTTCTTCCAAGACCCATAACTAATTTATTTCTGCATCATCATGGACATACGGTGGCTTAGTTTATTGTGGGTCGAATTATAGTTTTCATTGATACCATTCACTTTCCCATAAAACGTACAGAAAAAACGGGAAAAAACATTACAAATGCGGTAAAATGGTGGAAAAACCCCCCCACATTTCTGCCATTATTTGTTTGAGCATTGCAGAAAACATGACCTGACAACATATCACATTAGGTCAGTACCTTTATGGGGGTTCCAAATTTACATTTTTTACTGGTAAATAAAATGTAGAATTTTTTAAAAAAATGTGTACTTGATTTTTGTCAACATTTTCTGGGAACCGTAACTTTTATTATTTTTCCATTGATGGAGCTGTGTGAGGGATTTAGGCATTTCCAATACAGCCTTACTGTATATGCGGCATAGGATAGGTGTTTAAAGGGTTATCTCTTGCAGTCCCATAGAAAAATAATAGCATTGCGACCAAAGCGAGTTACAAATGGGGCATTTCAGAACTCCATTTTTGGGATTGGTGGAGGCTCCCAGCAGTCAAAGCCCACCAATCAGTAAGTTATGCCTTTTGCTGTGGTAGCTGACAGCCTGTGTGTTTGTGTGCCTTATTAAATGGATTTGGTTTCCTTAGGTGCTGAGGAGGTTAACGACCCTTTCTATGCTGGTGAGAAACTTGCAGCTCCGTTTCAGCTGCTTCTGATCTGGTCATTTCCTTTCCCAATAAAACCTGACCAGACCCTCTTTGTCTTTCCAGTGAAAGCTCTGCTTCCTTGCTCTTAGGAGACGCTGTGCTGAAGAGGTGTTTGTTGTTAATATTGGAGATTCGTCTTCCTGTGATGTGTGCTTACTCTAAGTGTTTGGAGAGAAGTTGTTGTCGAGGTGTTCTGTAGTACGTATTTGTATCTCCGGGACACTTCCAATTTAGTTTATTCCCCCCTGTCCCTATCCTCCTACCTATTGATGGTTTATGCTTTTGTATGATTGAGGGTTTCTGTTATCCCTGTTTTCTCTTTTGTGTATTGTTTACAGTACATTTCTGTCCAAGGCTCCAGGGGGTGGGAGAGGGGACAGACCAATGACTTAAGGCCCTTTTACATTTAGCGATGCACCAGCGATCCGACGAGCGATCCGACCCGGTTAGGATCGCTGGTGCATCGCTAAATGATCGCTAGTGAGCTTCCACACAGGAAGATCTCACAGCGATGCCGCAGCGACGCAGCGCACGATACTCACCTTTCACACACTGCGATCCTGACGTCCTCCCGTCCGCGTCCAGCGTCGCTCGTCGTCACAGCAGGAAGCCCCAGCAGGAAGCTGACGACGAGAAATGGAGCCGGACATTCTCGCGTGATCAGCGATGGACAGCGGGGGAGGCGGTCGGAGGTAAGTATCACACATAGCGATATCGCTAGCAATATCGCTATAACGTCACAAAACCAGTGACGTTTTAGCGATATTGCTAGCGATATCGCTATGTGTAAAACCCCCTTTAGTGAGGTCAAGGACTCGGGCCTCTCTACCATCAAGAGTATCCCCAGGGCAGGGCTAGTTAGGGTCCCAGTTCCAGGGACAGTTTGAGACCCCCCCTTTCCCTACCTAAGACCGTCACAGCATGACACATGGATGGCACATGGATGTATAAAACAGACACATTGAGGGCATATGACGTAAAAAATGGACACATGGATGGCACACGACATAGAAAACGGACACATGGAAGGTACAAGGATGGAAAAAACAGACGCATGAATGGCACATGGAGGTAAAATATGGACACATGGATGGTACATTGGCGTAAAAAAATGGACACATGGATGGCACTTGGATGTAAAAAATGGACACATGGATGGCACTTTGACCTAAGAACTGGACACTCACATGGCACATGGGCGTAAAATGTCATCACAGATGGCAAACGAATGTAAAAAATGGACATACGGACGACACACAGATGGCATACAGATAGGATTACAACAATGAAAAATCATGTTTTTTTCTGGATGAAAGATGGATGATTTTGCATATGCTGGTCTGAACCAGGCCTTTGTCTCGGAAACAGAGAAAAGACTCTCAGTAAGATGCGCTTTCCCTGTATTGTCAGCTTAGGCCTCTTTCACACTTCAGTTTTTTGCATCAGTTATAATCCGCCAAAAAGGCGGACAAGCGGATCCGTTCTCAACTGATGTGAACGGATGGCACAGGATCCGTTTTCAGACGGATCCTGAAAATGAAGAAATTTAAAGGAATCGCTGGCGAGAGAGAGAGAGAGAGAGAGAGAGAGAATTTTTTTTTGTTTTGTCCGGCACCCAGAAAGAAATTCGGGTTAAATCAGTGTTTGCAGGATCCGCCAGAGAAAAAAACGTTACAAGCTCCGTTTTGAAATTTTTGAGGATGGTGACGGACAGCAACTTTTGGCGGATCCTCACAAAAAACGGATGCAACGGACATCAATCCGTCACAATCCGCCATTAATGCAAGTCAATGGGAAAAAAATGAATCCTCAAAAAAAAATTGAGGATCCGTTTTTTTTCAAAACCTGGCAGATTGTGACTGATTGTAAAAAACGGAAGTGTGAAAGAGGCCTTAGAAAAGAACATGTAGTATTTACATTTTACATTTTGATATTTGTAAGAAAAAAAAGTCTATTTTATTGATTTATGGCACCATTTTCTGAGAAGTGTAACTTTATAATTTTATAATTGATGGGGCTGGGTACATGTTGACTATTGTGCGGGCTCATCTCCTGAGCCTGCTTACTACCCGGAAACTAGGGCTTGTTCTGACAATTCTGGTTTAAATTTCTGATAATTCAAGTTCAGGTCTGGATTGATGAAAAGTGGGCTGATAAAAAGCTATAAAACAAGTATCAAAAAAGTGCAAAAACACCTTTCTTTATGTATTTTATATTCATAGGCTCTTTTTCTCTACGCACACTTACTTATAGTCAACTAGGGTGCGGGCTCATCTCTTGAGCCTGCTTACTATCTGGGAACCTGACATAAGATCGACTATTAGGGCTTGTTCTTACAGTTCAGGTTTTAAATTCTCATAATTCAAATTCAAGTCTGGATTGATGAAAACTGGGCTGATAATAAGCTATAAAATAAGTATGAAAAAGTGCATAAAGAACTTTTTTCTTTATGTATTTTATATTCCGCAGTTCACAGATTCTTTTTCTTTTCTCACACTTACTTATAGTTCTGTGATTATGTAACTGACCTAAACCTTTCTCCAGCGTCGCTGGGTTTGCAGATCCATTAGTGATCGGTCACATGTGACTTTGGAATGAAGGAAGTCGTATCGCTTTACTTTCTTATGTTCGCTCTTTGTGTGTTTTTTGTGTTGTATGTTGTGAATTTACCGTATGTGTTTAGCATCACCGTTATCGTACTGACCTGGAGTATCAAGTTACTGGATCATTTTTTTTTTACCGTGCAAGGAACGTCATAAGATGAAATCCAAAAAACAATTGCAGAATTACGAGGAGTGGGAGGAGAGGGGTTCGCCCTTCCCCCACAATTGGATTTTTTATTTTTTTCAGTTTAAGGTAAAGTGAACAGTGCCATACAAAACTAAACCTTATATCTTACAGAACAAACTCTTGTATGGCTATGTGAGAGCAAAAATTCAAAAAAGGATTTGGCTCCTGGAAGAAGGAGAGAAAAAAAATAGACGAAAGACAGAAAAAAAAAAAAAATCTCCCGATCAATAAGGAGTTCTACAATCTCTTCCCTTTTTATACAGGCACTCTCAGTGCTGGAATGAATGTGTTGCATGGATTTATGTCTTTTTACATCAATTAAGGAATTTGCTCCTAAGACCGTGTGGGGGCATCACAACACATTAGGAGACCCCAATCAGAGGACTATAAAACATCCGGACTCCTTATCTATGAACTGGTCCAATATTTATGTTTATCCCTCTCCCATAATGATAGTTCTGCTTCACGTCACTTGTCTCATCTATTGCATTTTTTCTGTGCTGTATTGTGCATAAATATGTGACTTCAGATTTTGTATTAGTCTATGCCTGATGAAGAGACCTGAGTAGTCTCGAAAGCTTGCAATGTGTTACCATCTTTTCAGTTAGCCATTAAAAGGTATCAACCACTGAGGACTCTCAATCCTGAATATTTTTCCCTTTTTATACAACTTTACAGTCATTCACCTCCAAACTGACAACCGGGAAAGTTATTTTCGATAGTTCGCAATATTTTGCAAATGCAAAGAATTTTAAATCAGTATTTGTAAATAAATAAATACATTGATCATTAGAGGACACAGAGGTTTAATTTGGAGATGGATGTAAGTGGTGTGACTTACTTTTGGCTAGATTGTGTGCCGCAGTCTCGCAGGCTATGCCGTGATACCCCAGCGGGCACGTACACATACATTCCCCATCCAGCAGCACCAGCGTGCCGCCGTTCTTACACGGCTCACATTTACACACGTTATATTCATCCACGTAATCCTCAATGGCGCGCTCCAGGTTCTTCATCTTCTGGTAGGCGTCTCTTAGGTCAATAGGAATCAGGGTGTAAATGGGAGAGAGCTGCACCGGGGGCGAGAAAAGGAAATATACAAAGACGTGATCAGTGATAGCAAACCGTAATCTGAGCATCTAAACATGGCAGAAAATGCCGATACATAGGAGATAGATCAAAGATAGATCAATAGATCAGGTCAAAGTTCATGCTGATGAGCAAATATTGCTCAGATGGATTATGGTATGAGACACTATGGATTCTTTCAACTTCAGACAGGTGAGGGATATTGCGGTTCATTATTTTAGTTTTTTTAACAGGTGACAATGGCTTCAGGGGATTAGGTGTAAAGGTGAGTATAATGTGTTTTTTTATTTTATTCTTCATTTTACCCTCAATGTAGACAGTGGGGGCTGAATACAACTCTCAACATTGTCCCAAGCTGATCTCAGAGCGATCAGGGGATAATGATGAGAGCTGCCTCCAGCATCGGGCACTGGGGACCATGCGAACAGTACCACTGATTCCCAGGTGCCAGTACATCTCACACTGATGACACAGGGATGTCTTCCGTGTACGTGTTCTGGCCCGTGCTGCTGATAAAAAATGGACATGTCAGTGTGTTTTGCCTATGGACACACAGTCAGTGGAAACACTCTAACAAGTGTGGGTTTAAATGTCTCTGATATGTGTGAAAACTGTCACCACACGTATCGGACACACTGACATCTGAAGGGGGTCTAAAGCAGTTTTAAGTTTGATCCTACCCTAATCATACAATTGTAGGCTTTTAGCCCAGGAGAGGCATCATGTTAGGTTTAGGGTCCCAAAAAAGGGGTAAGCCTTGTCGCTGGCTATTGAGATCATATGAATTGATCAATTTGTGCGCTAAGTACCTTCATTATTTAACAAGTTGCAGTAATGCAGTTCCAATTTCATATATTCAATGTTTACATATTATAGTGTTTCAGAGTGCTGTTTTAATTTGTTAGATAGATATGAGATACTGAGGACTCTCAATCCTGAATATTTTAGATAGATATGGAGATAGATGTCAGATAAATAATACAAAACAGATAGAAAGATAGATAATAGATAGATAGATAGATACAGTTGTGGCCAAAAGTATTGACACCCCTGCAATTCTGTCAGATAATACTCAGTTTCTTCCTGAAAATGATTGCAAACACAAATTCTTTGGTATTATTATCTTCATTTAATTTGTCTTAAATGAAAAAACAGAAAAAGAATTGTCCTAAAGCCAAATTGGATATAATTCCACACCAAACATAAAAAACAGGGTGGACAAAAGTATTGGCACTGTTCGAAAAATCATGTGATGCTTCTCTAATTTGTGTAATTAACAGCACCTGTAACTTACCTGTGGCCCCTAACAGGTGTTGGCAATAACTAAATCACACTTGCAGCCAGTTGACATGGATTAAAGTTGACTCAACCTCTGTCCTGTGTCCTTGTGTGTACGACATTGAGCATGGAGAAAAGAAAGAAGACCAAAGAACTGTCTGAGGACTTGAGAAACCAAATTGTGAGGAAGCATGAGCAATCTCAAGGCTACAAATCCATCTCCAAAGACCTGAATGTTCCTGTATCTACCGTGCACAGTGTCATCAAGAAGTTTAAAGCCCATGGCACTGTGACTAACATCCCTAGATGTGGACGGAAAAGAAAAATTGACAAGAGATTTCAATGCAAGATTGTGCGGATGTTGGATAAAGAACCTCGACTAACATCCAAACAAGTTCAAGCTGCCCTGAAGTCCAAGGGTAAAACAGTGTCAACCCGTACTATCCGTCGGCGTCTGAATGAAAAGGGACCGTATGGTAGGAGACCCAGGAAGACCCCACTTCTTACCCCGAGACATAAAAAAGCCAGGCTGGAGTTTGCCAAAACTTACCTGAAAAAGGCTAAAATGTTTTGGAAGAATGTTCTCTGGTCAGATGAGATGAACGTAGAGCTTTTTGGGCAAAGGCATCAACATAGAGTTTACAGGAGAAAAAAAGAGGCATTCAAAGAAAAGAACACGGTCCCTACAGTCAAACATGGCGGAGGTTCCCTGATGTTTTGGGGTTGCTTTGCTGCCTCTGGCACTGGAATGCTTGACCGTGTACATGGCATTATGAAGTCTGAAGACTGCCAACAAATTTTGCAGCATAATGTAGGGCCCAGTGTGAGAAAGCTGGGTCTCCCTCAGAGGTCATGGGTCTTCCAGCAGGACAATGACCCAAACCACACTTCAAAAAGCACTAGAAAATGGTTTGAGAAAAAGCACTGGAGACTTCTAAGGTGGCCAGCAATGAGTCCAGACCTGAATCCCATAGAACACCTGTGGAGAGATCTAAAAATGGCAGTTTGGAGAAGGCACCCTTCAAATATCAGGGACCTGGATCAGTTTGACAAAGAAGAATGGTCTAAAATTCCAGCAGAGCATTGTAAGAAACTCATTGATGGTTACCGGAAGCGGTTGGTCGCAGTTATTTTGGCTAAAGGTTGTGCAACAAAGTATTAGGCTGAGGGTGCCAATACTTTTGTCTGGTCCATTTTTGGAGTTTTGTATGAAATGATCAATGTTTTGCTTTTTGCTTCATTCTCTTTTGTGTTTTTTCATTTAAGACAAATTAAATGAAGATAATAATACTAAAGAATTTGTGTTTGCAATCATTTTCAGGAAGAAACTGAGTATTATCTGACAGAATTGCAGGGGTGTCAATACTTTTGGCCACAACTATAGACAGTTATGGGGAGTGGGGGATGTGTGAGGATACAACAATGAGGGGAGAAAAGAGTGAGCAAGCACAGTACAGAGAGGGGACAGTGTGAGGGCACAGTATAGAGGGAACTGTACTGTTCTGGTGATGTATTCCTGTACTGATGGTGGTTCTGATTATGTATTCCTGCATTGATGATGGTTTTGGTGATGTTTTTCTGTACTGATGGTGGTTCTGGTGATGTATTCCTGTACGGGTGGTGGTTCTGGTGCTTTATTCCTGTACAGATGGTGGTTCTGATTATGTATTCCTGCATTGATGATGGTTCTGGTGATGTTTTTCTGTACTGATGGTGGATCTGGTGATATATTCTTGGACTGATTGGGGGCTGTAATGCTGCATTTTTGTACTGAGGGTGGTTCTTGTGATGTATTCCTGTTGTAATATTGATTCTTATTCTGTACACAAGCAACAATCCATAACTAGTAAGATTACTTGATACATGGCTCTGTTAATAAAGTGTTGTGCCGTTTGACAAGTTAAGGGTTACTACATTTGTATTTATGTTAAGATCATCAAAGGGTTCCTCCAGGTTTGTGATGAAAGTTTGCAGTCGCTCTCTGAGACTACAGGCTTCTGAATCCTTACAGAGCATGCACTGCACGCTGTCAGTATTCTGTGGTGCAATTTGCATACATGGTGATGACTAGACATGCGCTGCCTCACTCAATTCACTTGTATTCAGCGAGACCGGACGCGTCTAGTTGGAATGTGGCCGGAAGTATGCAAATCGCATGCTTGAGGTTACATGACCTCCTGCTTTCACTGCCAGCACCAGAGAATACTGACAGAGTGCAATGAGTGCCATGTGAGTGAGTATTCAGAAGTCTGGAGAAGCCCTTTCGCCAATCCTAACAGTGTGTAATATACTCACTGCCAGGATTCAGCTCTGCTTGCCGGTTCCAGCAGTCATCACATGACCGGTCACATGCCTACGAGCTTCTCTTCCTGCTTCTCTCATTGAAGCAGGGGCTGTAGGTTTTCAGCGGTCATTGAGAGTATTATGGAGAGCAGCCCGTCGGAACTTGGGCCAATCACATATAAGTGGTCATATGAGGCCTACTCAAACCGCTTCAGGGTGTGGGGCGCCAAACCAAATTCTTGCACCAGATGATGGAAAAACCTAGATTCTTCTCGGCCTTTATATTTTGGGCCCGGTGTAGCTGCACAGGTTGCACCAATGCATGTCCACCATTGGGACATGCATCCGACCTGGGACCTTGTACCAGCTTCCCAAATATTTGGGAATGTCCTGTAGTATCCGAAACGACATGAAGCTCACAGAATTACACTGGGGACAGGGCCACTCATCTCTGGGGCCCCATAACGGCTGTGTGCCTGCCTCCATTAGAGCTGCTTCACTCCACCAATGTTCCGTCTCACCATCTGTTCCTTTACCTTCCGCTTTATTACGGCCGGAGCGTCTATTAAAGAGTGCGCCCATTTCACAAAGAGGTCAACGTCAATGTTGGTTTCTCTCCGGGAAAGTTTCTCTTGTATAACCGTTGCAAAATCTATCGTTCCTCCCTCCACAAACGAGACGACGTGCTCAATCACCGAGTCACTTTTTGTGTTTCCTGTAGTATAAAATCAGAGATATTGGGGGGATAATATATCCAAGAATTTTTTTAAAAAATTTTTGTGTTCAGGTATTATTCCTTTATTTGACATATTTTTTTCTAGCGTGAGCCAAATATTGTATTCTTTCACGCTCTTTGTCATCTATTTTGTTCCAAAACCGACATTTCAGTTTTTGTGGCCGTCGGTGGGCGAGGTTGGATTAGTCAGATGTTATTAGGCAAATTTATGACATTACTTTTTAAACAGTCATAAAATTTTGCAAAATGATACAGCTAAAAAATATTCCTAAACTACCACCAGACTCATGTCTGAAAATCTTCATTCTGTTATATGATGAAAAATGTAAACTGAACCCGTCACTTTTTGTAAATATGTAATTTTTTTAACCTGGTGTAAACGCCGCTGTTCTCCTGAATCCGGCAATGTTTTTCTTTTGTTCCTGCTCCTCTCCGTTCCTGAGATATGACCCATTCTTCACTTCACATAATTCTGGTCTTGTTATCCAAGTGGGTGTGATCATCAACGTTCCTCCAGGGCTGTCTTTATTATGGACATGCCCAGTTGGCTAACAAGACTAGATATATGAACAGGGAACATGAAACCATAGCTCAGGACAGGAGAGGCGCAGGAAAAAAAGAAAAACATCGCTGGATTCAGGAGAACAGCGGGATTTATGCCAAATTTTAAAAAATATTTATGGCAAGAGATAATATACAATGGCAAAAAAACTGACTGGCACTACCAAGCTAATGTGAACAGGTGTATACTAGGAGCAGCTGACTGAGCATTCCGCCCTTCAGCATGTAGTGGATTTTAATTGCAACAGGGTCCTACCTACTAATAAAATCAGACTTTGAAGAGAGGTATTCACATCTAACCAGGAATTCAGACTTCAGTCTTAGAGAGGTATTCACATTAGATACGGTAGGACCCATCAGTTTTGAGACCGCCTTGTCGTTGGTTGCTGGGCAGGTATGAATTGGCCAAATTATGTGCAAAGCGTCTCATTTTTTCCTAGTATCCAGAAGCAGTATTGCTATTCATATTTCATATACTATATTTCACAGTGATATGCTTTAGCAGTATAGAGTGCAGCTTTTATTTATTTGTGGCAAGAGATAGGCCCTCTTTAATAATAACCCCTTCATGACTGAGCTTTTTCCCTTACTTCCTTCGAGAGCTATATAACTATTTTATTTTTCCTCTGAAATTGCAGTACGAGGGCTTGTGTTTTGTGGGACGAATGGCAGTTTTGAATATCGCCATTCATTTTCCTATATAACATACTGAATAACGGGGGGGGGGGGGATGCAAGTGCTGTGAAATAGTGAAAAACAAATATTACTTTGCTATTGTTTTTTTAGGTTTGGTCTTCATGATGTCCTTCATACAGTAAAAATGACCTGAAAATAGGATTTCACAGATTAGTATGATTAAGTTCATAACAAACTCCTATATATGAAACAGGGGGTGCATTTAAGTAGTAAAAAAAAAAACTTTTTTGCATTTTTTTTTTTTTTTTTAAATTTGGCTTGTTGCCATTTTCTGAGACCCATAACTTAGATTCTTCCATCGATGGAGCTGTACGATGGCATCATTTTCTACGAGATGAGCCATTTTAGGGTACATATAAGATTGTGATCGGTTTCTTTGCTATTTACTATTCAGATAAATTATTTTTTATACTTAGATATATGGGATTTTTATGTACACAAACTGTTTATCTTTTATTTTATTAGTAATGCAAGGGAAAAAAAGGAGGGAGAGTCAAATTAGATTTTTTTTATCATTTATTTTTTTTTTAGTTTTCTTTAGAGACTTACTGCTTTTCTATATACTGCAATGCTACATTTTTATACAGTTTTCATTCTTATTTTGCTTTACCCCATATTCTAGAAGGCGTATGTTTACAATATTTATTATACTTTATTTATTTTTACCTTTTTTATTGTTGTGATGGTCTTTTGGTCATTTTTTGGTTTTTTTTTGAGTTTTGGGTTATTCATCTATTTTTTTTCTGCGACATCTCTCGATATCGCCTATTTTTCAACTTAACGAAAGTTACCGTAATTGCTCCTCGTTTTCTATCTGGAGGTCCGTTCACCACCGTATGGTTTGTCTTCTGCTCCACTTACCTCAGTCCATGTCCAATTCATCATTGCATTTTTTTTTTTAATCCCTTTTTTCTTTTTATGGTATTTGCTCAAAATTCTTCAAAACAGTCCATGCAGGTTTATGAATTTTGTGCAAAATCAAAAACACTTTTTATTTCTTGTCTTTGACTCATTTTTGTGCCTTTTAAAGCCAAAAGTTTCACGATCCGTCGCACGCAACTCCTGAAATTTGCACCAAAAATTTTAGGGTGTACAATAAATAGCTCAAGGGATTGGGCAATGTAATATATAGTTCTGCAAAAGTTTTGCAACTTTTTAGAAAGTCGCAAATAATTTGGCTGCAAACCTCTGGATTATAAATGTTACAGCCACAAGGGCAAACAAAGAATAAGAATAAAAAAAAAATAGACTTAAAAATAGGCGCAAACTAAAAGAAGAATTTGCCGGCAAAACAAAAAAGAAAAATCGAGCCTTAAAACAGGAAAAAACATACAAAAAATGGGCACAAATGCGTCTGACTAGCGTGTAGGATAATTGGATGGACACTTACCTGCGGTATTGGAAATAAGCTTTTCACAATCGGTTGGTTTGACATCAGCCGCAACATTAATCCCTTTAGCCTCCACCTTTATACCAGCATTGAATCCGAGACAAGTCTCTACAGTGCGGTCGGTGATCTCTGCAATGACAGGTCAGTACAGCTCAGTTCATATGTCATGGTTTTTTTTTTTTACATTTTTTCTTAAAATCAAGAAGTCTTTTGGTGTGGCTATACAATGCTTCCACCACATTGTCCCCTTCTTCACTATCTGGCGGAATGTAAGCGTGATGAAAGTTGAAGTATTGGGACTGCCGGAGTCACAAGTGAAGGACCCAGCCGAGCATTTCCATTTACTGTACCTTTAGTTTCCATAGACTGGGAATCCAATACATAAACCAAATCGTATTTCCCACCAACGACCCCGGAGGTGGCGTAATGCGTCCCGTACATCTCTAGAAAAGCAAAATATTCTGTCTTTTGGTAGAACGGAGGGAGGTTGTTTAGGTCGTCAATGAAAACCATCGATACCATGGCGCCTCTAGTTCTCATTTGGAAAGTTCCGAGCTGCACCTCTCCGGACACTCTTAGATACTGTTTTTTCTAAGAGAAAAGTAGAAAATATTTAATTTCCCGCTCTATACATTCATGGCCAAAAGTGCTGGCAACCTTGAAATATTTCCAGAAAATGAAGTATTTCTCCCAGAAAATGATTGTAATTAAACATGTTTATTTCCTTCATGTGTATAGGAACAACCCTGAAAAACAGGGAAAAAAAGGAAATTGGACATAATTTCACACAGAACCCCAAAAATTGGCAGGACAAAATTGGTGACACCTTACCAAAATTGTGGTTAAACAATGTGATGCTCGTTCACATTCACCAGTGGCTAGTAACAGGTGTGGGGCGATATGAAAATCACACCTGAAACCAGATAAAAAGGGGTGATGTTGACTCAATCTGTGAATTGTGTATATTTGTATGCCACACCAAGTATGGAGAACAGAAAAAGAAGAGAACTGTCTGAGGACTTAACTACCAAAATTGTAGAAAAATATCAACAATTTTAAGGTTACAAGTCTATCTCCAGAGATCTTGATGTTTCTTTGTCCACGGTGTGCAACATAATCAAGAAGTTTACAACATGTTTCTGTAGCTAATCTCCCTGGACGTGGACGACAGAGAAAAATTTATGAAAGGTTGCAATGCAGGATAATCCGGATGGTGGATAAGCAGCCTCAATTAAGTTCCAAAGAAATTCAAGCTGTCCTACAGGCTCAGGGTGCATGAGTGTCAGCGTGAACTATTAGTCAATATTTGAATGAAATTAAATGCTATGGAAGGAGACCCAGGAGCACCCCAAATGTACATAAGTAAGCCGAAATCCTCCTGGGAAAGCATCTTGTGGACAGATAGAGCTTTTTGGTAAAGCACATCATACTACTGTTCACCGAAAATGGAATGAGGCCTACAATGAAAAGAACACAATACCTACAGTCAAATATGGTGAAGGTGCAAAGATATTTTGAAGTTATTTTGCTGCCTATGGCACTGAGTGCCTTGACTGTGTGTAAGGCATCATGAAATCTGAAGATTACCAGAGGATTTTGGGTAGCAATGTACCACCCAGTGTCAGAAAGCTGTGTTTGCATCAAAAGTCATGGGTCTTCCAGCAGGACAATGACCCCAAACATACTTCAAGAATCCCCCCAAAAATAGATGGAAACAAAGCGCTGGAGAGTTCTGAAGTGGCAGCAATGAGTCCGGATCTAAATCGCATTAATCACCTGTGGAGAGATCTTCAAATTGCTGTTGGTAGAAGGTGCGTGACAATCTGAATCTTTGTGAGCAAAATAAACTGTTTGCCAGAGGTCTTAGGAGCTCTCTGATTAAAATGGTGGTCTACAATGAAAGGGCAAAAGATAAACAAAGATATCGCCCATGGTTAGCTGGCAAAAAATGACCCATGTTGATGAATATCAGGACATATACGGCATTGTTCAACCTCTCTACCAAGTTGGCCTTCTAAAGGCCATGGGACAATATGCTCTTTTGGAGGGTACCTTGGTGTTTTTCGAAACCTATATTGGTGGACATCACCTATCTGTTGACTTACAATACTAGAAAGGGCCTTTGAATAACCCATGAGGCCTCCAACAACTTAACCACTATCGTTCCTTCTACACCTCAGGTACACTTTTCATACATGATTGACTACCGCTAGTTCCAAAAGTGTCAGGACATCATGATTTCATGGCCATATGAACCTCGGGGTACAACACATATGACTCATCTAGTCGTCTGCCATTTTCAAAAAGTTAATGCTTTGTGTTATTACCGTTTTCTGGGAGTATTCTTTCAAGGTTTGAATACTTTCATTTTTGGAATGTTTTAGTCCTGCAGTCGCACCGATTGTGGTGCCATTCAAATCAGCAGGGCTTGTTTTAAATGATAGTGAGACATCCAACGTTTGGGTGTGTTCTTTTAGGAGCTTAGTCACCAGAGTCACAGAATCATCAAAGGTTTCGGTTGTAAACGATTTATCGGCTTTGGTCTGGATAATAAAAAAAAAAAAAAGAATTAAAAATAAAGAAAATAATTGTTGTTAATTTTAGTCAAAGCTATTCTTTTGTCCCACTTTTCAGTTCACATGTTATTCTCTTATAGGTATGCGGACTGCTGGAGTCTCCAAATTGCCATGACATCATTGATTTTGAGAGTCAGAATTGAATTGGATCTAGCCAGGCCCATTTTTATCTCCAGATTATGACACAATGACATGACACCCAAATGTGAAAAACATACCAGGTTCCCACGCCACCATGTGTCATTTCTTATGTCGCAGAGGAGAATTTGAAACTAGGATTTTGGTGCAGTTGCTGCTTGTGTACCTCTTATACCTACCTGGCATGACAGCCTGAACCTACACCTTTGACTTGTAGAGAGATGGAGGCGATGCCATGTCAGGATGAACTCAACGTCGACATGGAAGTTGATATTGTGATTTTGAAAATGATAAAGGTGAGTGGTTTGGGGTCAAGAGGACTGTGGTGTGGTGTAAAGTGAACATGTGATTGGTCTTTGTAGAGCATTATACCCGAGGCTTTCCCATCAGGACAGTGTCCATGAACTAGAGGCCAAAGATGACTAGTTCAGGAGAGGTGGTGGGCTGAACAGTCTTACGTGGGGCCTTATCAGACACTGTACATTGGGTCATCTAACACTCTTTGAAAAGGCCATTGGGCAAGGGTTATGAGTGAGTCATGCTTGGAGATTGTGAGAAGTTGAGCTGATCTTTAGTTTTGCTTGGAATTGAGGGGCTGGTATGATTTAGCCTGCGAGGGGGGATCTACTGTAGGAGTGATAGGTCAGTATGAACCGAGTACGTTGTCAGCCTGAAAATGGGTCAGTTTTAGGGATCAGCTTGGACCATGAGTGATGTCAGCCCGAGAAGGTGCTAAGATTGGTTGAGTGGTGCTTGACTAATATCCAGAGGAGGCTATGGTTCTTCAGGTGCTATCTGGGACATCAATCTGGAAAAGAGAGTTATGTGCATGTTGTAGTGGACAGTTGGTGGCCTTAGTTGACAACAGTCGGAATTTTCTAGGACTGTTCTGTAATCATTTACTGTAGTTAGATACAACAGTTATGTGTTTTTGGGGTGATTATTTTTCTGGACTGTATATTCTCCAAAGAAAACTGATTCAAAAACTCTTGGAAAACTCTATCAAGTAATTTCAATGGGAAATTCACTTTGCTGTTCAAATGCAGTGTTTTTTTTAATTGATTGAAACTGCCCTGACTAAAGTCACCAATGACCTACTAACCAACAAATCCAAACGACATTACTCTACCTCCTCACTGACGTGTCCTCTGCCTTCTACACTGCTCTTTCCTCCTCCTGGACCTGTCCACTGTCTTCAACATAGTGGACCATTCCCTCTTACTACAGACCATCTCATCTCTTGGCATCACAGACTTGGCCCTATTGTGGATCTCATCATACCTATCGGACCGGATATTAAGTATCTCCTACTCACAACCACTTCTTCATCTTACCACCTATTTGTAGATGTCCCCCAAGGTTCAGTTCTACCCCTGCTCTTCTCCTTACACAGCTTCAGCCTGGTGTCATGATCTCAGTGCGGGTTTGACTCGCACACGTGGGGTTAATGTCTGGAACCAGTGCTGATGACTGGCATTTCTGGGGTTAAAGGTTGTGATCCCAGTGCAGGCTTACCTGCACACCTGGGACCTATTATGGTGGCCTCTCTTTGGTTCTGGGAGAGGCTTCTTAAGCCTCAGGACGCTCCCATCCCTGTCAGTTATACTTTCGCCCTTGGCATTGTGTGGTGACCCCTGAGTGTGTTTGTGCTGTATTCTGGTTGCTTGATTCTCTGTGTACGACTCGGTCTGTTCTCTGGATATTGCTTTGGATTCTGCTTGGTACCTTCTATGTTTGTTTGGTTTTGACTTCTGCTTGGCCCTGACTATCCATTCTGTCTCATCCCTGGTACTTTACTGATATCTCTGTGTATGACCTCCGTTTTGCCTGACTTTGAGTATTTCTGTATAGTGTCCTGCCATCTCTGAAAGCAGGATGCTAAGCCCCGCCCCCTTGCAGTCACATGACCGTAAGTCCTGTGACTGCTTGCTAAACTTCAGAGCCCACAGGTCCTGTGTATCTGTACTTTCCGGCTGTACCTGACCCCGGGCCCCCTACAGTGCGGGTGAGTCCCTGCTCAGCGGAGGCTGCACACTGGCGCTGACAAGATCCTGACGCCTGGGACATCTCATGTAGTCTTATGGCTTGCAGTATCACCTCTATGCTGATAACAGACAGATCTACCTCTCTGGTCCAAATATCACCTCTCTACTAACCAGTATTCCACAATATATGCAGCTATTTCATCCTTCTTCACCACTAGATTTCTAAAATCTAACATGGACAAAACAGAATTCATCATCTTTCCACCATCTCACTCAATCTCCTCAACAGACCTATCTTTCAAAGTCACTGGCAGCACACTCTCCCCAGTCCCGCAAGCTCGCTGGGTAACCCTGGACTCTGATCTCTCCTTCAAATCACATATCCCAGCCTTTCCATTTCCTGATGACTACAACTCAAAAATATTTCCCGGATCTGCACATTCAAAAATCTGCAAAAAGACTAGTGCTTGCCCTTATCTCCCACCTTGACTACAGTATGCAACCACCTGCTCTGCGGCCTCCCCTCTAACACTTTTGCACCCCTCCAATCTATCCTAAACTCTGCTACCCAACTAATCCACCTGTCCCCCCACTATTCCCTTGCCTCTCCCCTCCGTCATTCCCTACACTGGCTCCCCATTACCCAAAGACTCCAGTTCAAAGCCTAACCATGGCATACAAAGCCATCCACAACCTGAGTCCTCCATACATCTGTGACCTCGTCTCCCGGTACTTACCTGCACACAACCTCCGATCCTCACAAGATCTCCTTCTCTACTCCCCTCTTATCTCCTCTTCCCACAATCGCATACAAAATTTCTCGCGTGTGTGGTTCTAGCAGGTACGCAGGACGCAGTGACGAGGTGCGAGACGGTTTAGTGCTTTTAGTAATAACATTTATAGGCCTAGAGGTAACTGTCCTCAGTCGTAGCCTGACCAACCAAAGGGGTAACAAGAGTTGCCCTCGCAGGGGCTCAATACAAGCAAACACGAACAGAGTAGAACATGACTACGTCCGGCGAAATCCGTTCACTATAGGGCCGCGGTATGGCCGACTACGGGTCCTTAACTATATAATCAACTTAGCCGTCCTGACGTCCCTCAGTGTTCTGGACGGTGGTTCTTCGGCGTAGCAGCCGCTGGGCCCAGCAGCTGAAGAGTTGACGTAGTCTTCGAGCGTTCCGACGCTCCGGTGACACCGGGGCACCACAGACCCCGGAGGAGTCCTTGGACAGATGGGCCGCAGCCCCCGGACTGGGGCAAGCGGCAGCGATGCAGGGTGGCGATAGATACGCCACCTGTGCAGCTAACAGCTGCGATGTGGAATCCGCAGCGAGCAACTGCCCAGCCCTTGCCGCGGACTGGAGCGGGACAGTGGTGGCCGCAGACGGCACTGGACTTGCCGTGGCCACGGGTGAGAGCAGGGCGGCTGCGGGAGGCGGGAGACAGGCCACAGCCGCGGGCTGGAGCAAGGCGCCAACAGCCGCGGGTTGAAGCAGGGCAGCGGCTTTCGGACGGTCGTCTGGGCGCCGTCCCTCTGATGTCCTAGGTGAACGTCTCCTGGCTCTGGTAAGTTGCTTTGGCTCTCAGTCGCTCCCACGGTCTCCTGCTGCGTCTGTCCCAGTCTGCTGACTCACTGTGACTAGCGTTCCCCAACCCTTTTATACTGGCTCCTCCCCCAGCCCATCTGTTTATCTCAACGGTCCGTCCCTGAACTCTGTCCCCCGGGAACAGTTTCCCCCGGAACCTAGGTGACGGTCCCCTTGGTTCAGGCCCGGACACTCGCCGGGGGCCCTTCTTCCCACACGTGCATCCCCCCTACTCTGGAACTCTCTACCAGAACATATCAGACTCTCACCTAGCATGGAAACCTTCAAAAGGAACCTGAAGACCTACCTCTTCCAACAAGCCAATAACCTGCAGTAACCACCGATCCACCAAACTGCTGCACGACCAGCTTTACCCTCGCCTACTGTATCCTCACCCATCCCTTGTAGACTGTGAGCCCTCGTGGACAGGGTCCTCTCTCCTGCTGGACCAGTTTTAGAAACAATCTATGCAAATGTGGGTATGTCCTGGACTGGAAAGGGGTGAGGTTTCCATAAGCAATATCCAAATGTGGACAGTCTGATAGATTTTAAGTGTTTTGGGACTTGAAGAGTCATATATTACCAATGGAGAAGTTGGCACATAAGCCTCAGACCTGTGGTCTGGTCTATTCACTCTTGTGGTGTAGTAGATGGAATAGAAGTGTGGTAGGATGGTTTGGCTGTGGAAGGGCTCCAAGTAATAGATCCAAAATAGTAACTACACTTCTATTCATGGGCTTAAAGTTGAGAGCAGCCTTTAAATAGTGTCAATTTCCAAAAAGCAGTATGAAAGAAACAATATCCAGAGTTCTTTGAGAATTAACACAGGTCTGAGGGTCGTCTGGCGCTAATAGTAAACTCAGGGAAGGGTTGAAAGGGAGTAATAATCACTGATTTGTGAGACTGTTCAGGTTGTGTTCTGAAACAGTGAAACAGTAGAGCCACCTAGAGTGATTGCAACCACCAAGCTCTTCTGCTTTATGTGAGCTCTGTAATCATCTAATTAGATATAACACTAAGATAATTGGTTGAACTGAGGGAGAGAAAAAGAGAGAAGTTCGTCGAGCGGGAGTTATCATTATCTTCTATAACTGGTAGGGTTAAAGCGCTGCGGAATATGTTGGTGCTATATAAATAAAGATTATTATTTTTAGGGTGATAGACAGAAAAGAGGGAGAAGATGTAGGGGGGCCGCACTGTGGAGAGGACAGGTAGGTGATAGACAGAAATGAGGGAGGAGATGTAGGGGGGCCGCAATGTGAAGAGGATGGGTAGGGTGATAGACAGAGATGAGGGAGGAGAGGTAGGGGGGCCGCACTGTGGAGAGGATGGGTAGGGTGATAGACAGAAATGAGGGAGGAGAGTTAGGGGGGCCGCACTGTGGAGAGGACAGCTAGGTGATAGACAGAAATGAGGGAGGAGATGTAGGGGGGCCACACTGTGGAGAGGATGGGTAGGGTGATAAACAGAGATGAGGGAGGAGATGTAGGGGGGCAGCACTGTGGAGAGGACGGGTAGGGTGATAGACAGAGATGAGGGAGGAGATGTAGGGGGGCCGCACTGTGGAGAGGATGGGTGGGGTGATAAACAGAGATGAGGGAGGAGAGGTAGGGGGGCCGCACTGTGGAGAGGACAGCTAGGTGATAGACAGAAATGAGCGAGGAGATGTAGGGGGGCCGCACTGTGGAGAGGATGGGTAGGGTGATAGACAGAGATGAGGGAGGAGATGTAGTGGGGCCGCACTGTGGAGAGGATGGGTAGGGTGATAAACAGAAATGAGGGAGGAGATGTAGGGGGGCCACACTGTGGAGAGGATGGGTAGGGTGATAAACAGAGATGAGGGAGGAGATGTAGGGGGGCAGCACTGTGGAGAGGACGGGTAGGGTGATAAACAGAGATGAGGGAGGAGATGTAGGGGGGCCGCAATGTGAAGAGGATGGGTAGGGTGATAGACAGAGATGAGGGAGGAGAGGTAGGGGGGCCGCACTGTGGAGAGGATGGGTAGGGTGATAGACAGAAATGAGGGAGGAGAGTTAGGGGGGCCGCACTGTGGAGAGGACAGCTAGGTGATAGACAGAAATGAGGGAGGAGATGTAGGGGGGCCACACTGTGGAGAGGATGGGTAGGGTGATAAACAGAGATGAGGGAGGAGATGTAGGGGGGCAGCACTGTGGAGAGGACGGGTAGGGTGATAGACAGAGATGAGGGAGGAGATGTAGGGGGGCCGCACTGTGGAGAGGATGGGTAGGGTGATAGACAGAGATGAGGGAGGAGATGTAGTGGGGCCGCACTGTGGAGAGGATGGGTAGGGTGATAAACAGAGATGAGGGAGGAGATGTAGGGGGGCCGCACTGTGGAGAGGATGGGTAGGGTGATAAACAGAGATGAGGGAGGAGATGTGGGGGGGCCGCACTGTGGAGAGGACGGGTAGGGTGATAGACAGAGATGAGGGAGGAGATGTAGGGGGGCCGCACTGTGGAGAGGATGAGTAGGGTGATAAACAGAGATGAGGGAGGAGATGTAGGGGGGCCGCACTGTGGAGAGGACGGGTAGGGTGATAGACAGAGATGAGGGAGGAGATGTAGGGGGGCTGCACTGTGGAGAGGATGGGTAGGGTGATAAACAGAGATGAGGGAGGAGATGTAGGGGGGCCGCACTGTGGAGAGGACAGGTAGGTGATAGACAGAAATGAGGGAGGAGATGTAGGGGGGCCGCACTGTGGAGAGGATGGGTAGGGTGATAAACAGAGATGAGGGAGGAGATGTAGGGGGGCCGCACTGTGGAGAGGACAGCTAGGTGATAGACAGAAATGAGGGAGGAGATGTAGGGGGGCCGCACTGTGGAGAGGACAGCTAGGTGATAGACAGAAATGAGGGAGGAGATGTAGGGGGGCCGCACTGTGGAGAGGACAGCTAGGTGATAGACAGAGATGAGGGAGGAGATGTAGGGGGGCCACACTGTGGAGAGGATGAGTAGGGTGATAAACAGAGATGAGGGAGGAGGTGTAGGGGAGCCGCACTGTGGAGAGGATGAGTAGGGTGATAGACAGAGATGAGGGAGGAGATGTAGGGGGGCCGCACTGTGGAGAGGATGAGTAGGGTGATAGACAGAGATGAGGGAGGAGATGTAGGGGGGGTCGCACTGTGGAGAGGATGAGTAGGGTGATAGACAGAGATGAGGAGGAGATGTAGGGGGGCCGCACTGTGGAGAGGATGAGTAGGGTGATAGACAGAGATAAGGGAGGAGATGTAGGGGGGCTGCACTGTGGAGAGGACGGGTAGGGTGATCGACAGAGATGAGGAGGAGATGTAGGGGGGCCGCACTGTGGAGAGGACGGGTAGGGTGATCGACAGAGATGAGGAGGAGATGTATGGGGGCCGCACTGTGGAGAGGATGAGTAGGGTGATAGACAGAGATGAGGGAGGAGATGTAGGGGGGCCGCACTGTGGAGAGGACAGCTAGGTGATAGACAGAAATGAGGGAGGAGATGTAGGGGGGCCACACTGTGGAGAGGATGGGTAGGGTGATAGACAGAGATGATGGAGGAGATGTAGGGGGGCCGCACTGTGGAGAGGATGAGTAGGGTGATAGACAGAGATGAGGGAGGAGATGTAGGGGGGCTGCACTGTGGAGAGGACGGGTAGGGTGATAGACAGAGATGAGGAGGAGATGTAGGGGGGCTGCACTGTGGAGAGGACGGGTAGGGTGATCGACAGAGATGAGGGAGGAGATGTAGGGGGGCCGCACTGTGGAGAGGATGAGTAGGGTGATAGACAGAGATGAGGAGGAGATGTAGGGGGGCCGCACTGTGGAGAGGATGGGTAGGGTGATAGACAGAGATGAGGGAGGAGATGTAGGGGGGGCCGCACTGTGGAGAGGATGAGTAGGGTGATAGACAGAGATGATGGAGGAGATGTAGGGGGGCCGCACTGTGGAGAGGATGAGTAGGGTGATAGACAGAGATGAGGGAGGAGATGTAGGGGGGCTGCACTGTGGAGAGGACGGGTAGGGTGATCGACAGAGATGAGGGAGGAGATGTAGGGGGGCCGCACTGTGGAGAGGATGAGTAGGGTGATAGACAGAGATGAGGAGGAGATGTAGGGGGGCCGCACTGTGGAGAGGATGGGTAGGGTGATAGACAGAGATGATGGAGGAGATGTAGGGGGGCCGCACTGTGGAGAGGATGGGTAGGGTGATAGACAGAGATGATGGAGGAGATGTAGGGGGGCCGCACTGTGGAGAGGATGGGTAGGGTGATAAACAGAGATGAGGGAGGAGATGTAGGGGGGCCGCACTGTGGAGAGGACAGCTAGGTGATAGACAGAAATGAGGGAGGAGATGTAGGGGGGCCACACTGTGGAGAGGATGGGTAGGGTGATAAACAGAGATGAGGGAGGAGATGTAGGGGGGCTGCACTGTGGAGAGGATGGGTAGGGTGATAGACAGAGATGAGGGAGGAGAGGTAGGGGGGCCGCACTGTGGAGAGGACAGCTAGGTGATAGACAGAAATGAGCGAGGAGATGTAGGGGGGCCGCACTGTGGAGAGGACAGGTAGGTGATAGACAGAAATGAGGGAGGAGATGTAGGGGGGCCACACTGTGGAGAGGATGGGTAGGGTGATAAACAGAGATGAGGGAGGAGATGTAGGGGGGCAGCACTGTGGAGAGGACGGGTAGGGTGATAGACAGAGATGAGGGAGGAGATGTAGGGGGGCCGCACTGTGGAGAGGATGGGTAGGGTGATAAACAGAGATGAGGGAGGAGATGTAGGGGGGCCGCACTGTGGAGAGGATGGGTAGGGTGATAAACAGAGATGAGGGAGGAGATGTGGGGGGGCCGCACTGTGGAGAGGACGGGTAGGGTGATAGACAGAGATGAGGGAGGAGATGTAGGGGGGCCGCACTGTGGAGAGGATGGGTAGGGTGATAAACAGAGATGAGGGAGGAGATGTAGGGGGGCCGCACTGTGGAGAGGACGGGTAGGGTGATAGACAGAGATGAGGGAGGAGATGTAGGGGGGCTGCACTGTGGAGAGGATGGGTAGGGTGATAAACAGAGATGAGGGAGGAGATGTAGGGGGGCCGCACTGTGGAGAGGATGGGTAGGGTGATAAACAGAGATGAGGGAGGAGATGTAGGGGGGCCGCACTGTGGAGAGGACGGGTAGGGTGATAGACAGAGATGAGGGAGGAGATGTAGGGGGGCTGCACTGTGGAGAGGATGGGTAGGGTGATAAACAGAGATGAGGGAGGAGATGTAGGGGGGCCGCACTGTGGAGAGGACAGGTAGGTGATAGACAGAAATGAGGGAGGAGATGTAGGGGGGCCGCACTGTGGAGAGGATGGGTAGGGTGATAAACAGAGATGAGGGAGGAGATGTAGGGGGGCCGCACTGTGGAGAGGACAGCTAGGTGATAGACAGAAATGAGGAAGGAGATGTAGGGGGGCCGCACTGTGGAGAGGACAGCTAGGTGATAGACAGAGATGAGGGAGGAGATGTAGGGGGGCCACACTGTGGAGAGGATGAGTAGGGTGATAAACAGAGATGAGGGAGGAGATGTAGGGGAGCCGCACTGTGGAGAGGATGAGTAGGGTGATAGACAGAGATGAGGGAGGAGATGTAGGGGGGTCGCACTGTGGAGAGGATGAGTAGGGTGATAGACAGAGATGAGGAGGAGATGTAGGGGGGCCGCACTGTGGAGAGGATGAGTAGGGTGATAGACAGAGATGAGGGAGGAGATGTAGGGGGGCTGCACTGTGGAGAGGACGGGTAGGGTGATCGACAGAGATGAGGAGGAGATGTAGGGGGGCCGCACTGTGGAGAGGACGGGTAGGGTGATCGACAGAGATGAGGAGGAGATGTATGGGGGCCGCACTGTGGAGAGGATGAGTAGGGTGATCGACAGAGATGAGGAGGAGATGTAGGGGGGCCGCACTGTGGAGAGGACAGCTAGGTGATAGACAGAGATGAGGAGGAGATGTAGGGGGGCAGCACTGTGGAGAGGATGGGTAGGGTGATAGACAGAGATGAGGGAGGAGATGTAGGGGGGGCCGCACTGTGGAGAGGATGAGTAAGGTGATAGACAGAGATGATGGAGGAGATGTAGGGGGGCCGCACTGTGGAGAGGATGAGTAGGGTGATAGACAGAGATGAGGGAGGAGATGTAGGGGGGCTGCACTGTGGAGAGGACGGGTAGGGTGATCGACAGAGATGAGGGAGGAGATGTAGGGGGGCCGCACTGTGGAGAGGATGAGTAGGGTGATAGACAGAGATGAGGAGGAGATGTAGGGGGGCCGCACTGTGGAGAGGATGAGTAGGGTGATAGACAGAGATGATGGAGGAGATGTAGGGGGGCCGCACTGTGGAGAGGATGAGTAGGGTGATAGACAGAGATGAGGGAGGAGATGTAGGGGGGCTGCACTGTGGAGAGGACGGGTAGGGTGATCGACAGAGATGAGGGAGGAGATGTAGGGGGGCCGCACTGTGGAGAGGATGAGTAGGGTGATAGACAGAGATGAGGAGGAGATGTAGGGGGGCCGCACTGTGGAGAGGATGGGTAGGGTGATAGACAGAGATGATGGAGGAGATGTAGGGGGGCCGCACTGTGGAGAGGACGAGTAGGGTGATAGACAGAGATGAGGGAGGAGATGTAGGGGGGCTGCACTGTGGAGAGGACGGGTAGGGTGATCGACAGAGATGAGGAGGAGATGTAGGGGGGCCGCACTGTGGAGAGGATGGGTAGGGTGATAGAGATGAGGGAGGAGATGTAGGGGGGCCACACTGTGGAGAGGATGAGTAGGGTGATAGACAGAGATGAGGGAGGAGATGTAGGGGGGCCGCACTGTGGAGAGGACGGGTAGGGTGATAGACAGAGATGAGGAGGAGATGTAGGGGGGCTGCACTGTGGAGAGGATGGGTAGGGTGATAGACAGAGATGAGGGAGGAGATGTAGGGGGGCCGCACTGTGGAGAGGATGAGTAGAGTGATAGACAGAAATGAGGGAGGAGATGTAGGGGGGCTGCACTGTGGAGAGGATGGGTAGGGTGATAGACAGAGATGAGGGAGGAGATGTAGGGGGGCCGCACTGTGGAGAGAATGAGTAGAGTGATAGACAGAAATGAGGGAGGAGATGTAGGGGGGCCGCACTGTGGAGAGGATGGGTAGGGTGATAGACAGAAATGAGGGAGGAGATGTAGGGGGGCTGCACTGTGGAGAGCTTTGTGGGGAAGGACACGCAGTTTGAATTGGATCCTATAATGTATGGGCCGCCAGTGCAATGACTGGCACAGAGCGGAGGCGTCTGAGTGCAGATTTGTCAACCTGGCTGCTGCATTAAGTATGGACTGGAGAGGGGAAAGTCGAGTGAGGGTTGAGGCCAGTTAATAAAGGTTTACAGTTGTCTAGGCGAGAGGATCAGGGCAACAGTGAGGGTTTTTGTTGTCTCCATGGTGAGAAAAGGACAGATTCTAGAAATGTTCTTCAGGTGCAAGTGACACGAGTGGGCAAGAGATTGTATATATGAGGTGAAGGAAAGATTGGTGTTCGATATAACACCCAGACAGGGCGTTATTGTGGGGCCACCCACAGAGAGGGAGATGTCAGATTTAGGGGAGGTCAGTAGACGATGGGAGCAGAAGAAGTTCAGTTTTGGAAAGGTTGAGTTTCAGATAGAGAGCGGACATGATGTTGGAGACTGCGGACAGACAGGCACTGGCGTTCTGTAGTACAGCGGCGGTAAGGTCAGGGGATGATGTGTATAGTTGTGTCATCAGCATAAAGATGGTACTGAAAGTCAATTCTGCTGATGGTCTGTCCAATTGGGGCCTTGTAGAGAGAAAAGAGAAGAGAGAATTAAGTGGATAATTATGTAGTAGTGTGGCGCCCCCAGGAGTATGGTCGCCACAGTAGCATTGCCTTCCTCCAGGGAGGGTGATGTCAGGCTTGGACGCAATGAAGGGTCTCTCTAACAGTTAATCATTTTCATGCAACACAGTTCCCACTCCAGGCCAACAGAGGGAGTTCTGAACCAGGATTGGGGGAGGAGTACTCTCTGAGGGCCAGGAAGGGAAATGAGGAGTTAGTGTGAGGAGGGCAAAGAGTGTAGATGTGTGGAGAGAAGCTGGAGGTTGAGCTGAGGAAAGAGAGCTCCCTCCCAGTGATAGCGCATGATCTGGAGCCTGGTCTCCACGGTTGTATGGATACTGAAGGTCCTGCAACAGAAACCAGAGGAATAGGAAGCTGTAAATGCTCTATTCCCAACTAAGACTCAGAGGCACAACAGCGACGGGTGAACCAAGAGAGATAGAGGGCTACAGCTGTCTGCCATACGAGGTAGTTCTAAGAGAAGATAAGAAGGAGGAACTTCAGTGTAACACTGTACTGGATGTACCTCAAGTCAGCGCTAGGAAGGAGACTACACAACCCATCTGATAGAGAGATTCCTGAGTTGCTTCCAGGCTAGCCTGCTCCTGTGCCATCTGTAACCAGGACCCTGGACTGCGTTTGCCAAGTAAAGGTAAAGAAACTGCACCCTGTTGTGTCCTTGCCTCCTTCCTGTAACATCCTCAGCACTGCTACATCTCTGTGCCAAACACTGCACCCTCTTCCTAAACATTCCGCTACACTGCCCTGGGACCTGAACAGCCCTACCTGTGGAGAGTTATAACATCATTGCTACACTACACCAACTGTCCCAGAGGATCTGTCTGCAGCGTCGGCTTAACACCTCCCTTACCAAACACCACAGGTGGCGTCACGAATCACTTATAAACTTTATTCCCAACTCAACCCCTTTTACATGGGTGCCCAGGGCCACGGACCGGGTCACTGCTGCTGTGACAATCCCCTCTGAGAGACCGGCCCGGTGCCGAGTACCCCACAGCCCTGGGTGTGAGGGCGTCCCAGTAGCAAATAAAGTTCCAAGAGAACATCACAGTGTACTACCTGATAGACAAGAGCGGCCACATTCCACGGCTTGCGGTAATAGGTCTTCGTGTTACCATCACGAACTCGGTCACAGATTCCGTTATAATATTCATTGTCAAAGGGGTTTCTCTTTGTTTCCATTCCCAGGAAGTTAAAACTAAAATAAAGTGAACAAAAATATGTAAAATTCATAGCAACAAACTAAATCATAGAGGTAAGGTACTCAGTGATAGGATTCAGCTATTACACTCCCTGCCAAATTATTAAGTGTCCCAGAGTACCCCCTTTATCTTCACCACCGTCTAATGATAATAAGATGATTCTGCTCATTCTGTCCCAGTCTACACAGCAAAGCTGATAAGTGAGCTATAGAAAAAAGGTAGTGTTAGCGCTAGCGGCCAGTATGAAAAATAGGGATTTTTGTGTACTCACCGTAAAATCCTTTTCTCCAAGCCACTCATTGGGGGACACAGACCATGGGTGTTACGCTGCTGCCACTAGGAGGCTGACACTAAGTTGATACAAAAAAGTTAGCTCCTCGTCTGCAGTATACACCCTTATGCTGGCTCCAAGAGAACCAGTTCAATGCAAAAGCAGTAGGAGATTATTAACATCATATCAGAGTACAACACATCAAACTCAAGAAAACAATAATAAGCCAAAAGGCTAACAGGGTGGGTGCTGTGTCCCCCAATGAGTGGCTCGGAGAAAAGAATTTTATTGTGAGTACACAAAAATCACTATTTCTCCTTTGCCTCATTGGGGGTCACAGAGAATGGGACATCCCAAAGCAGTCCATGGGTGGGGAACAACATAACAGATCTAACCCCATGTACCAACTGACTAAAGATTATGTCCCTGAATTGACTAAACCCTTCCTGACCCTTAGGAAGCTTGAATAGGGCGTCAGACTTACGGAAGGGCTCCATCCTTGAGATGTACCTTCTGAGAGCCCTCACTACATCCAGGGTGTGAAGAGCACCTTCCACCCGATGTACTAGTGCAGGACAAAAAGAGGGAAGGACAATGTCGTTAAGGTGGAAAGACAAATCCGGAAAAGAGCTCGACAGGACAGAGCGGCTATCTCCAAAACTTGCCTGATAGATGTCACAGCGACAAGAAATGTGACTTACCAAGACAGAACTGTCAGCGAGACATCCGGCAACAGTTCGAAACACATCTCCTGAAGAACACCCAGGACCAAGTTAAGGTCCCAGGCCTCTATTGGCATTCTATAGGGGGGTGATAGTGGAGAATCCCTGAATGAAATTCCTCACAGTTTGGAAGTTTTATTCCACTTGCGCTGGAATAAAAGGTATAAGACCGAGATCTGCCCGAGATATGGCCTTTGAGAGAGCTGAGCACCCAACCTGATTGCAGACCAGTCTAGAGAATTCGAAAAAGGAGGGAACAGAGAAGATAGGAGTAAGACACCCACAGTCCCTGCACCATGCGCAAAAAGGTTTTCAGGTGCGGTGAATAGATGTGAACTGATGCAGGTTTCCGAGCGCTAATCATGGTGGAAAAACCTGATGAGAGAAACCAGCTTGAGTTAGAACCCAGGCTTCAACGGGCAAGCCGCTAAACACAAGACCCCTGAGTTCTGGTGGCAAATCAGACCTTGGCAGAGCGGATCAGGACAATCCGGCAGTCGCCAGGGGACATTGGCGACGATCCGCACTAACTCTGCATACCACGCCCGGCATCGCCAATCTGGGGCGACTAAGATTACTGGAACCCCTTCCACTTTGATCTTCCTGAAGACCCTTGGAAGGAAAGGAAGTGAGGGAAACACGCTTGGAAGACAAAACTGATGCCACGGAGTAACCAGTGCCTCCACCCCGATGGCCTTTGGATCCCGAGACCGAGCTATAGAGTTGGGTACTGTGGCGTTTAATCTTGAAGCCATCAGATGCACAACTGGAGACCTGAAGATGAAGTTCCCACTATCCCGAGGCGAGATCTTGACGGCTGAGAAAATCTGCCGCTAAGCTTCCCATGCCTGGGATGTGCATTGCTGATGTGCACTGCTGAAAATACCAAGTGGTTCCTCTCTGCCCATCGGAGAATGTGGGTTACCTCGTGCATGGCCGCCCTGCTACGGGTACCCCTATGATTGATGTATGCGACAGCCGTGGCTTTGTCCGATTGAATTCGGATGGAGTGACCCACCAGGAGATAATGGAAAGTACTGCAGAGCTAGCCTGATCACTCGGATTTCCCGGACATTAATCGGGAGGCTTGACTCCCAAGCTGACCAGTGTGGTGATGAAAGACTGATCCCTCACCAAGGAGACTGGCGTCGGTAGTCACCACTAGCCATTGAACTGGGAGAAAAGATTTTCCCTTGGAATTGAGTAGACCTTGCCTGACCCACCGGGGCAAGTGGCACCGGCGGTCGAGGGAGAACGGGTTCCTGTCCCACGCCACCAGAAGAGCATGCTGCAGGGGACAGAGATGCAGCTGAGCGAAGGAAACCGCTTTCATTGTTGCCACCATTTTTCCCAGTGCCCTCATGGCAAACCGGATGGAATGAAGGGATGAGTGGCAAATGACATGGGCTCCTTGTTGCAGAGCTAGGACCTTGTCTTGGGTGAGAATCACCAACCCTTGGTGGTGTCCAGGATCATTCCTAAAAAGGATATCCGCTGGGCTGGAACGGGGGAAGACTTGCTTACGTTTATCAGCGAGCTCAGGTGAGAAAGAGTATCTCAAATGATATGAATGCACTTTGCGCAGTCCTGAAAGGATGGACCCCTGATTAGAAGGTCATCTAAATAGGGTAGAACAACCATGCCTCGAGAGTGCAAGATGAACATGACAACCGCCATGACCTTCGAGAGTACTGTGGGAATGGTAGCAAGGCCAAAAAGTAAGGCTGTGAATTGAAAATGCTGTTCGGGAATGGCAAAGTTCAGGAATGTCTAGTGAAGGGAAAAATCGGAATATGGAGGTAAGCATCCCGAATGTTGATGGATGCTAGAAACTCCCCTCTTTTATCGAAGTAATGATCGAACGGAGAGACTCCATCTGGTAATGGCGGACCCCGACAAACTTGTTTAGAAGTTTGATATCCAGTATGGGTCTTAAGGCACTGCAAATGGATTTGAGTAGAACCCCTTGAGCCTTTTGTTTTCTGGGACTATAACAATGATTCCGTCTTAACACAGTGAACCTATGGTGTTGAGGAAAAACCAATCTTGTGTCCGGAGACACCAGGTCTCTGACCCATTCACTATGAACGACAGAAAAACAAGCCTGACGAAACAGATGTAGTCGGCCGCCTACGTTACAGGTGTCGACCAGCTAACGCCAGGAGTTATTGGATGAAAATTCTCTGGGACCTAGATCCGTTAGATCTAGACTGTTTGGGTCAACCATTCCACTGCTGGCTGGGTCTAAAGGAGATCTGGGATCCTTTGTCCCTGCGTGGGAAATGCCTAGATCTATAAGAGGTAGTGATAGTGGACCAGCCCGGATTGGTGCAAAAGGCCCGAAGCCGGATTTGTTGTTGACAACGAAAAGGTCACCTATGCCTTGATGCAGAAAAGATTTCTCTTTCCTCCCGTAGCATCAGAGATAAACTGAACCAGCTTCATTGTAAATAAACGGCCAGTCTGGTAAGTAAGAGATGTCAGAGACTTTTTGCACGCAGAGTCGCTTCCAATTCTCTGAGCCATAATGCCCTTCTGATAGTGATGGCATTTTCCGCTGATAGTGCAGCACAGCTAGCCGCATCAAAAGAGGCGTCCGAGAGACCATTGCTTTAGCTACCCACGCCGCAGTAAATGATGGTTAGAGTGCTGAACCCAAGGCCTCAAAGACAGAGCAAGCCAGATTCTCTGACGGTCCGTGGGACTTTTAAATGAAGATCCATCCGGCCAGGATAAAGGGTTTCTAGATGCCGGGCCAGATACTGGCGGGTCTACAGAAGGAGATTCAGCTTAATCTTTCCGCAGATCAGCTGAAAAAAGGGTACCTCTGTAGAGGCTTCCTGTGAGGAGTTTATCAGGTCGCTCTCAGTGCCGGTTAACTATAACCCGAACATCTGGGTGAATGGCAAACGCTGTATGAGGCCAATCAGTCCTCTTGAAGGACACTGCGTGTTCCAGGACAGAACTGGAATCCACGTCAACCTTCAGAGTTTTGTTCGCTGCAAATCTCTGGTGAGGGAGAGAGACAGAAATCATGGATGCCAAGGCACCTGATTGCTCGGGTAGCGTACTACAGATCCGTTTCTAGACGCCTGTACGTTTCTAGCATACTTGCGGCCCCTGCTAGCCGACGGCTCCCATGTAGGAGAGGATCAATTTATATCGGTCCTGCAAATGCTCCGATCCACAGAGGGATCACGGAGGGATTCAATCTCTTGGTCAGAGAAGCCATGAATTGATACAGTGATGAAGCCCACTCAGGGGGACTAAGTACACTGGGATCGATGGCGGCGGGGGGCTCGAGTGCATTTGGGGTCGCAGGCTTTGCGGTATGAAGAAGACTGAAATAGTCTTATTAGACTCCTTGGACTGGGACATGGAAACTCCATGTTATGTGTGCTGCTGTATTCCTAGCAGACCGGGTAAAACTGCAGGGGGATACAGTAGGGGGGAGGGACCAACGCCTCCTTACCCAGAGTCCTCGCTGGATTTGCGCTGTGCTCAGCGTTGAATACCGCCGGGTCCAATGCAGCAGCCGCTTCCGGATGTCAACTCGTGTCCGGAAGCGGTAGGAGAATGGAAATGGCAGCCGAGATCTGCATGGGCGCTTCTCATCCTGGATGAGAAGCGCCGAAATAGTGGGCAGAGCGTGTCATAACGCAGGCGAATCTCCGGCTGCTGCCTGCACAAGGCCGAAGCTGGGGGCTAAATTTTTAGGTGCCAGCCGACGCCGAACAGGAGAAGGCCAGATAATCTCCCACTGCTGCAAGGATAGGACCCCGATGCCAGCGCCGCCCCGGACCGCCTGTTCAGAGCCCTCCAGCCCCAGAACTTACCTGGAAAAGCTGCCGGATGGCAGGTAACGCAGCTGTATGCAGCAGGTCCGGATGCAGTCAATCATCCTGCTGTCGCTGCTGTTTGGACAGTGCAGGGAACCCTCAATCCACCATCCCTTTAATAGGGAGGTGGAGAGAGACTGTCCACCTCCTTGCATCATCCGCTTAACAGTGGTGATGCAGTGGGGGCTGCACGGATGCCAAAAGGGTGCCTCTGTACATCCAAGGGGTTCAATCCACTAGGATGGGACAGGGCTGGTTGTCCGGCATTAGGCCTGGCTGCAGAAGAGGGTACATAAAGGTGACACTCCATGTGCTTGTCTGTTGATGGTGCGGGGAGATCGGTGCCCTTTAAAGGACCCATCGCCCCTAAAAATCAGCCAAGGCATGGCATCCCACGTCGCAGGAGAGGATATGTGGAGGGGACACTCCATGTGCTCACTTGTTTTTGGTTCGGGGAGATCGGAGCCTTGAAAAGATCCATCGCCCCTTCATCCGAAGAAAAAGGTAAAAAAACAAAAATTGAAAATGAAAATAAAAAAGGATTTTTGGTCTGAAGACCAGACCCGTGTGCCTCCTACGGACACTAAGCATGAACTGGTTCTCTTGGAGCCAGCATGAGGGTGTATACTGCAGAGGAGGAGCTAACATTTTTGTATCAACTTAGTGTCAGCATCCTGGTGGCAGCAGATAACACACATGGTCCTGTGTCCCCCAATGAGGTGAAGGAGAAATATAGAATATTTTATGTGAATGGTCACATAAAAACACCTGATTTAAATCATGTTATTTTCTAAATATACACTGTCTTTCTATAAATATATTTATTTAACTGTGTAGTAAATGTGGTTGGAGGAAGAACAATATGTCTCCTTCGCAAAGCTCCATGACCCATCTCTGCACTCTACCTCACTTCTATGTTTTTGGCACATTTCTTTTTCTGGACTGTATATTCTCCAAAGAAAACTGCTTCAAAAACTCTTGGAAAACACTACCAATTACTTTCAATGGAATATCCATCTTACTGTTCATATGCGGAGGTTATTTTTTAATTGAATTGAAACTGTCCTGACTAAAGTCACCAATTACCTACTACCCACCAAATCCAAGCGACCCTACTCTGTCCTTAGATTTAGTCTTTTTTGTTGTTTTTCTAGAGTAGGGACTCGCAAAAGTGGGGACCTTTGACGAAGGTTGCGAGCTTACATTTTGTGGCCATAATATTAACTAATACCTCACATATATTGCTATGTGTTTTTTGCACTGTATATTTTTTCAGGGTGCAGCTGGGCCCAGATGGCTCTGTAAACTGTGGCCTCTGTTCACACGGTATGCATTTTTAGCACTGGCTGGCCCGCCTGATCTAATAGTATGGGCGTCACTAATAGGTTCAGCCGGATTCTTTGCATTTCCTGTGTGAACACTGCCACATACAGATTGCATTTTTGTGCATTATTATACCAAGCAGCCATGTCCTGATTGGAGGTTGGCTGCCTCATCAGGTATTTTTGCACCTGTGCCATCTTAATGGGTCTGCTGCACCTTGGTAGTGTATTTGTTCTGTGGCCTGGGCAGGTAAGTATCTTTGCCTGCCTGCTAATGGTTTTTCATCATCACCGCTCACCATCTTGGAGGATTTCTCAAAGTTTTGGAGGATGGTACATATGTCTGACATCCATGTCCACTCCTGAGGTCTTATGTGTGGAGTCTGACCTGAATAACGACAGCCTTGTTGATGCCGGTAGTCAACAACTGCCCTCTTCTGCTCACAAATCCTTTCCAATATATGCAGTATAGAGTTCCAATGCGTGGGGACATCACACACCAGTCGATGAGCCGGAAGCTGCAAATGCTGCTGAAGCACGGCAAGGTGGGTGGAAGCTGGAGCTGACTTTTGAAAATGGGCACACAGGCGGCATACTTTCACAAGCAGATCCAGCAGCTCTGGTTAGCTTTTGAGAAACTGTTGAACAACGAGGTTAAGCACATGGGCCAGGCATGGTACGTGTGTGAGCTCGCTTCGTCTCAGAGCCGCCACCAAGTTCCAGCCATTGTCACACACGACCAGGCCTGGCTGTAGGTTCAGTGTTGTCAGACACACATCTGCCTGCTCTTTCAGTGCTGTCCACAAGTCTTCAGTATTGTGCAGTTTGTCACCTAAGCATATTTGCTTCAGAAAAGCCTGTTGACGCTTGGCTGAGGCAGTGCTGCAGTGCTTCCAGCTTGTGACTGATGTGTGATTATTTCATTAAAATATTTTTTAATTAATGTGTGTGTGTCTATTTTAACCCTTTACTAGAGATGAGCGACTTTTCCTTCTGTAGGGTCAAGTCGGGTTTCATGAAACCCGACTTTCTCAAAAGTCAAGTCGAACGAAATCGGCCGACTATAGGCAAAAGTCGGGGGTCCGACTGAAACACGAAACCCAATGCAAGTCAATGGGGAAGCAAAGTCGGCAGCTAACAACATCCATTCTTATTACTTAAGCTTGTCAACCTTAATTTAATTCATAATAATAGTTACGCATTGAAAACTGGGGGTTATTTGGCTAAAGTTGTGGGGGGTTAGGGCTGGCTCCAGGTTTTGGTGTGCCCCGGGCCAAAGAGTGTCAGTGCGCCCCTTTAACACATACCACAATTCATAATGCTCCGATACGGCACAAAAATATAGATATAGTACAATGAAAAATATTTCACTTCTTACATGACATGATTGATCTATTTTAAATTCTATAATAGCTCAAAAAACAGACAGTATATTACTCCATACAGTATTATGGCCACCACATGGTGCACCATAAAGAATAATGAGCCCAATATATTTCTCCATACAGAATAATTGGTCCCATATAATGTTCCATACAGTATATGATGAGCTCCACATAATGCTACAGTATATGATGGTCTCCATGGATGATGCTCCAGTGTGTTATGGCCCCAAATAATGCTCAATATATAATGGGCCCCATTTCCAATGCTCCAGTGTATAATGGGCCCCATAGATGCTGCTCCAGTGTCTGATCTCCCCCATTTAGAATGCTCCAGTATATGATGGGCCCCATGGATGATGCTCCAGTGTCTTATGGGCCCAAATAATGCTCCATATATCATCTGCCCCATTTAGAATGCTCCAGTATATGATGGGCCCCATGGATGATGCTCCAGTGTCTTATGGGCCCAAATAATGCTCCATATATAATCTGCCCCATTTAGAATGATCCAGTATATGATGGGCCTCATGGATGATGCTTCAGTGTCTTATGGGCCCAAATAATGCTCCATATATAATCTGCCCCATTTAGAATGCGCCACTATAAGATGAGCCCCATGGATGAAGCTCCAGTGTCTTATGGGCCCAAATAATGCTGCATAATATAATGTGCCCCATTTAGAATGAACCCAGGCATGGTATGTGAAAAGACCTCCATGGAGTAATCTGAAGTGTGGGCTGCCGCATCCTTCACTTTTGGTGTGGGTGAAGGACCCAAGGAAAGGGGTTGCTCCTGACCAGAAGCCTGCACTGACGACTCAGTGCTTGCATTTTTTGAAACTTCAGAAGAGGAGGTGATAGAGCTGGAGGCTGTTTCAGCAATGTAAGCCAAAAACAGTTCCTGATGCTCCGGCTTTAAAAGCAGTTTACCTACTCCCAGAAAAGAGAGCCTTACAGGCCTTCCGGAGCCAGACCATGACGCAGGCTCAACACCTACTGCCTTAGCTGCTATTGTGCTTTTGGCACTACCAGCAGATGCACCACCACCACCATCAGTACCAGGTGGCCCCCCACGTCCACGTCCTCTTCCACCATACTTATTTTTTGTGAAAATGGACCCAAAATACCAGCAGATATATGGTACTGTATCAGAAGCGTACAGCTCTATACAGTCTAGGGATAATTGTAAATCTCCATATATATTTCATGAGACGCAGATGCTCACAGGCTCAGTATGGATTACACAATAATATAAAAAGTTGAAAAAGGGTACAGTATCACCAGATACAAGGTATATATAGTATAGTGTAAACATTCTGAATCTCCGCATATTTTTCAGGAGGCAGACACAAATGCTCTCAGGCCCAGTATGGATGAGACAAGAATATAAAAAGCTGTAAATGGGTAATGTATCACAAACGTAAAGCTGTATACAGTGTTGGTGTAATCTTAAATCTCCAAATATATTTCCGGAGTAACAGACAGACGTTCACAGGCTCATTATGGATTACACCAGAATCTAAATAGCAAAAAAGGGTACTGTATCAGAAGCATACAGCTGTATACAGTGTTGGGCAAATTTGAAATCTCGGTATATATTTCCGGAGTCACCCTCAGACGCTCCCTCAGTCTGGATTTGACCATAATACAAAATGTTGAAAAAAAGGTACTGGATAACAAGATAGCAAGTATATATATTATAGGGTACAATTTAAATCTCCGTATAGATATTCCCGTAGTCACCCTCAGACGCTCACTCAGTATGGATTTGACCGTAATACTAAATGTCGAACAAAGGTACTGTATAACAAGATAGAAGCTGTATATAGTATAGGGTAAAATTATCTCCGTATATATAGAAGGAGTAAACCACACACGCTCATTCAGTATGGATGATACTGTAATAAAAAATTTAGAACAAAGGTACTGTATCAGCACATACCAGGTGTATCCAGTCTAGGGGTAATTGTAAATTTCCGTCTATATTTCCGGAGTCAGACACAGACATTCACAGGCTCAGTATGGATTACACCAGAATATAAAAAGTAGAAAAAGGGAAATGTATTTGAAGCGTACACCAGGATACAGTGGTGGGGTACTTTTAAATCTTCGTATATATTTCAGTCTCAGTAAGCCAGTCCAGACTCTCCGCTACTGGAAACTAGATGGATACAAGTACAGACGGAAAGTCGAGTGTTTGCAGAAATTTGGGAATTACTAATCACGGGAAAACCTCTCGGGAGATTTCGCAGAGGCGATGCTGACCCTCAATTACTTTGTCTGTGGAGACAGCGAAAACAGTTCTTTGTGAAGAAAGGATTGCTGTATCGCAGTAGCGTGGATCCCATCACTGTTAATCGTCTCCATCAAATTGTGATCACAGGGAGAGATGTAGACATGGTCCTCACTGCCTATCATGATCTGTCTGGTCACATTGGAGTGCAAAAGACAGAAGCCACAGGCCGTAGGCGATTCTATTGGATTGGCATGAGAGGAGACATTGAAAAATGGTGGCAGGAATGTCACAAGTCTGTGACTAGGAAAACTGTGAAAGCTGATCATAAAGCACCACTGCATCCGATTGTGAGTCGATGTCCATTACAAATGGTAGGCATTGATCATCTGAAGGTAGAGGCCAGCAGGACAGGCCATAGCTACATCTTAACCATCAATCATCGATTAGTTCACCAAATTTGTAGTGGCCATCCCTGTGAAGGATTTAACTGCCCAGACAACACAGCGGTGGAGCAGGGAGAGGTAAGTATTGCAACTTGCAAGTGCTGTGGCCATGAGCAAGCAGGGGGGGCACACTCGTGGGCGATGGTACTGGCACAGGGCCCCTCATAGTACGCCGGTGTGTCTGCCGGCGAGTGGGCCCCCCCACCATCGGAGAAGCTGTATTGTACTATGAGGGGCCCTGTGCCAGTGCCGTCGGCCAAGAATGGGCCCACCCACCTGTTCAGAGCAACGGCACTTGCACGGGTGCGCCAGGTGGTGACCCCAGCCCTTGGGGGGGCAGCCCAGTTAGGGATATTTAAAAAATGGCATATGTTGGTGTGTAGGCTGTACATTCAGCAGCTGCAAATGGCGGAATTGGAGAAGTCCGAGGAAGAGGAGGACAAAAGCGAGCCAATTTTCTGGTAACCTATGTGTCATCAGGGGAAGGTGGGACAAAATCCTTTGAAACCCATGCATGGTTCATTTTAATGAAGGTTAGATCATCAACATTTTGGGTCGACAGACGGGTCCTTTTTTCTGCCAGGATTGATCCAGCAGCACTGAAGACTTTCAGATAGCACACTAGCAGCAGGGCAAGCGAGCTCCTGTAAGGCATATTGGGCCAATTCAGGCCAGGTGTCCAGTTTACAGGCCCAATAGTCAAAGGGGAATAACCTGTGAGGGAGAACATCGATATGGGAGGAGAAGTAGTTTGTAACCATAGTTGACAACTGCTTTCTCCTGTCACTTGCAATCGATGCAGTATTACCAGTCGTGTGAGCGGTACTTGAGAAATCAGTCCACAACATGGTCATGAAACCCCTGTCTCCAGCATCACTTCGGGTGTGTGCACCACAAACACCTCTTCCATTTTGCCCACTACGGCTCGTGGGAGAACCAGCACCTCTGCTGTGTGCTGGGAATGCCTCAAACAAATGGTTTACCAGAGTTGCTTGTTTGTTAGCCAATATTATCTCTAGGTTCTCCTGTGGCATGATGTTGTGTAATTTGCCTTTATAACGTGGATCGAGGATGCTAGCCAACCAGTAGTCTTCATCCTTCATCATTTTGGCAATGCGGGGGTCCCTTTTTAGGATCCGCAAGGCATAATCACACATGTGGGCCAATGTTCCAGGTGTCAATGATGCACTGGCAGTGGTGGGTGGAGGAGCACTTTCTGGAAAATCCACATCCCTCCAGTCACATACAAACCCTGTACCTGACCTTGGCATGCCTACATTTTCTCTTGTCCCATGAGAAGCAACCTCCTCCCTAAAATAATCATCCCCCTCATCCTCTTCCTCTTCTTCCTCCACCTCATCCAGGACAGTTCCCTGACCAGACAATGGCTGACTGTCATCAAGGCTTCCCTCCTCCTCTGCTGCAGACGCCTGATCCTTAATGTGCGTCAAACTTTGCATGAGCAGACGCATAAGTGAGATGCTCATGCTGATGATGGCGTCATCTGCGCTTACCAGCCGTGTGCATTCCTCAAAACACTGAATGACTTTACAGAGGTCTTTCAGCTTTGACCACTGCACACCTGACAATTCCATGTCTTCCCTCAAACTGCCTGCCCGTGTATCCTCCCACAAATGCATTACAGCCTGCCTCTATTCGCACAGCCTCTCAACCATGTGCAGGGTGGAGTTCCACCTTGTTGCAACGTCTATGATTAGGCGGTGCTTGGGGAGATGGAGCGATCGCTGCAGCTTCTGCATACGACTGGAGTGTGCGGGCGAGCGACGGATGTGTAAGAACAGTCTTCGCACCTTATGGAGCAGGGATGTTAACTCCGGATAATTATTTAGGAAGCACTGCACCACCAGGTTCAAAGTGTGAGCCAGGCAAGGTGTGTGTGAGTTTTGCAAGGGCTATGGCTGCCACAAAATTCTGGCCGTTATCACTGACTACCTTGCCTGGCTCAAGATGTAGACTGCCCAGTCATGACTCAGTTTTTTGCTGCAAGTAGTCGGACAGTACCTCCGCGGTGTGTCTGTTGTTGCCCAAAGACATAATCTTTAAACCCTTTACTCCCAAGGGTGGTTTGCACCTTCATGACCGGGCCAATTTTTACAATTCTGACCACTGTCCCTTTATGAGGTCATAACTCTGGAACGCTTCCATGGATCCTGGTAATCTGACATTGTTTTCTCGTGACATATTGTACTTCGTGATAGTGGTAAAATTTAATTCAAATAACTTTCGTTTATTTGTGAAAGAAATGGAAAATTGGCGAAAATTTTGAAAATTTCACAATTTTCCAACTTTGAATTTTTATGCCCTTAAATCACAGAGATATGGCACACAAAAAACTTAATAAATAACATTTCCCACATGTTTACTTTACATCAGAACAATTTTGGAACCAAATTTTTTTTTTTTTAGGAAGTTATAACGGTTAAAATTTGACCAGCGATTTCTCATTTTTACAACACCATTTTTTTAGGGACTACCTCACATTTGAAGTCACTTTGAGGGGTCTATATGATAGAAAATCCCCAAAAGTGACACCATTCTAAAAACTGCACCCCTCAAGGTGCTCAAAACCACATTCACACATTCAAGAAGTTTATTAACCCTTCAGGTGCTTCACAGGAATTTTTTGAATGTTTAAAAAAAAAATAAACATTTAACTCTTTTTCACAAAAAAATATTACTTCAGGTCCAATTTTTTTTTATTTTACCAAGGGTAACAGGAGAAACTAGACAGCAAAAGTTATTGTGCAATTTGTCCTGAGTATGCTGATACCTGATATGTGGGGGGGAACCACTGTTTCGGCGCATGACAGAGCTCAGAAGGGAAGGAGCGCCGTTTGACTTTTTCAATGCAAAATTGGCTGAAATTCAGATCGGACGCCATGTCACGTTTGGAAAGCCCCTGATGTACCTAAACAGTGGAAACCCCCCACAAGTGACCCCATTTTGGAATCTAGACCCCCCAAGGAACTTATCTAGATATGTGGTGAGAACTTTGAATCCACAAGGGCTTCACAGAAGTTTATAACGTACAATTAAAAAATCATATTTTTTCAACAAAAATGATCTTTTCACCCCCAATTTTTATTTTCCCAAGGGTAACAGGACCCTAAAAGTTATTGTGCAATTTGTCCTGAGTACGCCGATACCCCATATGTGGGGGTAAACCACTATTTGGGCGCATGGCAAAGCTCGGAAGGGAAGCAGCGCCATTTGACTTTTTTGGCTGGAATTGGGATTGGACGCCATGCCGCATTTGGAAAGCCCCTGATGTGCCTAAACAGTGAAAACCCACCCTAAATGACACCATTTTGGAAACTAGACCCCCTAAGGAACTTATCTAGATGTGTGGTGAGCACTTTGAACCCCCCAGTGCTTCATAGATGCTTATAACGCCCGGGCACGAAAATAAAAAAATCATTTTTTCCACAAACATGATCTTTTAGTCCCCAATTTTTTTATTTTCCCAAGGGTACCAGGAGAAATTGGACCCCAAAAGTTGTTGTCCAATTTGTCCTGAGTACGCTGATACCCCATATGTGGGAGTAAACTACTGTATTTGCACACGTCGGGGCTCAGAAGGGAAGTAGTGACGTTTTGGAATGCAGACTTTAATGGAATGGTTTGCGGGTGTCATGTCGCGCTTGGAGAGCCTCTGATTTGCCTAAACTGTTGAAACTCCCCATTTTGGAAACTAGACCCCCCAAGGAACTTATCTAGATGTGTGGTGAGCACTTTGAACCCCCAAGTGCTTCACAGAAGTTTATAACGTCCGGGCGTGAAAATAAAAAAAATCATTTTTTTCCACAAAAATGATATTTTTGCCCCCAATTTTTTATTTTCCTAAGGGTAACAGGAGACCCCAAAAGTTGTTTTGCAATTTGTCGTAAGTAGGCTGATACCCCATATGTGGGGGTAAACCACTGTTTGGGCGCATGGCAGAGCTTGGAAGGGAAGGAGCATCATTTGACTTTTTCAACGCAGAATTGGCTGGAATTGAGATCAGACGCCATGTTGCGTTTGGAGAGCACCTGATGTGCCTAAACAGTGGAAACCCCCCAATTCTAACTCCAACCCTAACCCCAACACACCCCTAGCCCTAGCCCTAACCCTAATCTCAGCCCTAACCCTAATCTCAGCCCTAACCCTAGCCCTAACCCTAACCCTAATGGGAAAATGGAAATAAATACATTTTCTTTTAATTTTATTATTTTTCCCTAACTAAGGGGGTGATAACGGGGGGTTTGACTTACTATTTATGGCGGTTTTTATGTTTGGCGGCTGTCATAGGCTAAAAGACGCTTTTTAATGTAAAAATAGTTTTTGCATCACCACATATTGAGAGCTATAATTTTTCCGTATTTTGACCCACCGAGTCATGTGAGGTCTTATTTTTTGCGGGACGAGTTGACGTTTTTATTGGTACCATTTTCGGGCATGTGACATTTTTTGATCACTTTTTGTTCCGATTTTTGGGATGCAGAATGAACAAAAACCAGCGTTTCATGAATTTCTTTTGGGGGGTGCGTTTACACCGTTCCGCGCGTGGTAAAATTGATAAAGCAGTTTTATTCTTCGGGTCAATACGGTTACAGTGGTACCTCATTTATGTTTTATGTTTTGTTGGTTTTATGCAATGAAAACAATTTTATATAAAAAATAATTATTTTTGCATCGCTTTATTCTGCGAGCTATAACTTTTTCATTTTTTCGCTGATGATGCTGTGTGGCAGCTTGTTTTTTGCAGGACAAGATGACATTTTCAGCGGTACCATGGTTATTTATATCCGTCTTTTTGATCGCGCGTTACTGCACTTTTTGTTCGGCGGTATGATAATAAATCATTTTTTGCTTTGTTTTTTATTTTTCTTTTTTAAGGGGTTCACTAAAGGGGTTAACTAGTGGGACAGTTTTATAGGGCGGGTCGTTACGGACGCGGCGATACCAAATATGTGTAATTTTATTGTTTTTTTTTTTATTTCCATAAAATGAATTTATTAGGGAATATGTTTTGTTTTTTTATTTAGCGATTTTTTATCAATTATTTTTACACTTTTTTTTAACTTTATTACAATGTCCCAGGGGGGACATCACTGTCACATGACAGATCGCTGTGACAGATCAGCGATCTGTCGCAGGCACTGCATCAGACTTCCTCATGCCTGCGCTCAGGGAAGGAGGCCCCGTGACCGCACCTGACACATAGTGCCTGCGATCAGCTGCGCTCCCCCCGTGAGCGCAGCTGATCGCACTAGATGTACTATTCCGTCCTTGGGACTTAGGTCCCAGGTCACATGGACGGAATAATATGTCTAATGTAGGAAAGGGGTTAAAACAGCCTGCTGCCACTTACCACTAGCTGTTCGATAGTGGGACACCTCGTGTGCAGCACTGACAGATGTGGATGGAGTGCTCGTGCGACTGCGCTCTGTGGACGAGCTTTCGCTTCTGGAGGAGGGGGCGGGTCAAACGCCTACAGCCAATTGTTTCCTATACCGTGGGCTAGGCAGCACTGTTCCACCGCCGCTGTCCCCTGTGGAGCCTGAATCCACCACATTAACCCAGTGCGCAGTGATGGACACGTAATGGCCCTGACCATGCCTACGGGACCATGCATCTGTTGTGAGGTGCACCTTTCCACTCACTGATTGTTTGAGTGCACGGACAATACGGTCTTTCACATGCAGGTGGAGGGCAGGGATGGCTTTTCGAGAAAAGAAGTGCAGACTGAGTAGGTCATAGCGTGGGACCGCGTAGGCCATGAGCTCGCGGAAGCTTCGCTTTCAACCAAACGGAAGGGCATCATCTCTAATGAGATCATTTTGGCAATGTAGGCGTTCAAAGCCAGTGTACGTGGATGAGAGGATGAGTACTTTCTTGTCCTACTCAGAGTGTCTGCTAGGGTGAGCTGGACTGGAGAGCTGCATATGGGGGAACTAGCGGTGGACCGGACGGACTGAGAGGGGGTTGGTGATGGTGATGGTATTGGTGGTGATGGCCTAGATTCAGTGTTTCGTTGCAAAACCATTGTGATTCCCTGACTGCTTTGGCCTTGCGAAGACACCTCAACATTTATTGCTGGTGGTGTGCTTACCGGTGGCGGTGGTCTTACAGTGGGGGAAGCGATGAAGCGTTGCTAGCTACCTTCAGTCGGAGCAGGTGCACATGTGGTACCTGAGGTTTTGTAGTCCATCCACGCTTGCAAGTGCATGGTGGTTAAATGTCTAAGCATGCAACCGGTATTCAAATTTCTGAGATTTTACCCTCGGCTAAAGGTCCTTCCGCACTTCTACAGATAACCTTTGCCTCATCAGTAGGATTTTGGACAAAGAAGTGCCACACTGCACTCTTCCTACTATGGTATAAATTTTCAGGGCTTGCACGCTGTGCTAATTTGACCGTCTGGCCAAGCTGTCCTGCAACTCTTTTGGTTTTTGGTCCACATTTTTGGACAGGTACGGGCCTGACAGATAACCGCTGCTGCGATGTCAATGCCTGCTGCGGATCCTTCTCCTTATGTGAACTATTGCCAGCGGCACCCTCTTCCCCCAATGGATGCCAATCCGAGTCAACAACTGGGTCATCCATCACCTCCTCTTCAATTTCATCTGCACCTTCTGTGTCACCGTGTATGGTGGTATAGTGTGTGGGAAGGGGCACCTGAGTTTCATCAGGGTCAGATTCTGGCTCATTAGACTGCGAGGGCAATGTAGTGCTCTGGGTCAATGTACCAGCAGAATCATCTAGCAGTGGCTGTGCATCAGTGCACTCCATGTCAGATTCATCTTGGACTGGGGAATTCTGAATTTGACTGGATAACCCAGGCATGGTATGTGAAAAGAGTTCCATAGAGTAATCTGAAGTGTGGGCTGCCGCATCCTTCACTTTTGGTGGGGGTGAAGGACACAAGGAAAGGTGTTTTTCCTGACCAGAACCCTGCACTGATGACTCCGTGCTTGCAGGTTTTGAAAGTTCAGAAGAGGAGGCAATAGAGCTGGTGGCTGTTTCGGCAATGTACGCCAAAACCTGTTCCTGATGCTTCGGCTTTAAAAGCGGTTTTCCTACTCCCAGAAAAGGGAACCTTACAGGCCTTCTTGGGCCAGACAATGACGCAGGCTCAACACCTCCTGCCTTAGCTGCTATCGTGCTTTTGGCATAACCAGCAGATGCACCACCACCACCATCAGTACCAGCTGCTCCCCCCCACCCACAATCACAGCTTCTTCCACCATACTTCCTCATGTTTGTGAAAATGTAACAAAAATACCAGCAGATATATGGTACTGTATGAGGAGCGTACAGCTGTATCTGTATAAGGTGTAGGTAAAAATTTAAATCTCCGTATATATTTCCTTAGTCACAGACGCTCTCCCAGTATGTATTTGACCGTAATCCAACCAGCAGATATACGGTACTGTATCAGAAGCGGGCAGCTCTATATGGTGTATGTATGGAAAAATGAAAATCTCCGTCTATTTTGTTATGGAGTCACACCCAGATAGCATATATTTGTCCGTGATACCAGCCGGTACACGGTAGTGTGTGAGGAGCGTACAGCTCTATACGGTGTATGTATGGAAAATTTTAAATCTCCGTCTATTTTTTTACCGAGTCACATACACACGCTGTCTCTGTATAGATTTGATCGTAAGACAAACAGCTCTATACGATCAAAAAGAGAAAAAAAGCCAGCTCACCTGAAGGCATGTGTAGTGGATAGCCCGGACCACGTGCAGTCTTCACGCAGTAACCAAGGAAAAAGAAAAAAGAAAAAAAAAAGAAAAAAGGTCCAGCTTTGCAAATTCAAGTCCAATTTATTGTTAAAAACAAGTCCAAAACAGAGCAAAAAATGGTGTGTTCACATGAGTAACAAGTAGTAGATTACGCGTTTCGAACAATAGCTTGTTCTTTCTCTATACGATATATGTATGGAAAATTTTAAATCTACGTCTATTTTTTAACGGAGTCAACAGCAGATATACGATACTGTTAGAGAAGCGGACAGCTCTATACAGTGTATGGAAAAATGGAAATGTCCGTCTATGTATTTACGGACTCACACACACACGCTGTCTCTGTATAGATTGGACCGTAATTCAAACAGCAGATATACGATACTGTTTGAGAAGCGGACAGCTGTATATGGTGTATGTATGGAAAATTTTAAATCTCCGTCTATTTTTTTACGGAGTCAAACACAGATATTATGTATTTGTCCGTGATACCAGCCGGAACACGGTAGTCTGTGTGTGGAGCGTACAGCTCAATACGGTGTATGTATGGAAAAATGAAAATCTACGTCTATTTTTTTCCGTAGTCACACACAGACGCTGTCTCTGTATAGATTTGACCGTAAGCAAACAGCAGATATAGGATACTGTTTGACAAGCAGACAGCTCTATGCGGTGTAATGAAAAATTGAAATTTCCGTATATGTATTTACGGAGTCTCACACACCTACTCTGTCTCTGTATAGATTTGACCATAATACAAACAGCAGATATACAATACTGTTTGATAAGCGGACAGCTCTATACGGTGTATGTATGGAAAAATGAAAATCTCCGTCTATCTTTTTACGGAGTCACACACAGATAGCATGTATTTGTCCGTGATACCAGCCGGTACACGGTAGTGTGTGAGAAGCGTACACCTCTATACGGTGTGTGGAAAAAATGAACGCTCTGTAACTGTGCACAAAATCAGAATAAAAGTTTTTTTGTTTTGAAAAAAGCAGTCTGCACAGCAGTATGCACACAGCAATGCAGCTATCAGGTAGCCTTACTGTATAAGGCAGTCTAATAACCACCAGCACTGCTGCACACAACAAAAATCCTCCCCTTTCACTGCACACTAACTGTACAGTTGAAATCGCTATCAGAAGAAGCGCAGTTTTTTTTTTCTTTGCTGCCTAACGCTCTCCTTATTGAGAATCAGCGGCAGCAACCTCTCCCTATGCTAAGATCGGCAGAAGATGGCGGTGGGCGTTCAGGGCTTTTATAGCCACTGTGACGCCACACAAGGCAAGCCAATCACTGCAATGCCCTTCTCTAAGATGGTGGTGGCCGCTCCCCATGTCATCGCGTTGCCCACAGTGTGCGTCTTTGATGACTGGCTGAGAAAAGGCGCTGGAAGCATTATGGGAAACGCGACTTTGGTGCGCGGGTCGACGACCTCATGGCCGACCTTACGCTATGCTCGGGTTTCAATCGGCGAAACCCGACTTTAGCGAAAGTCGGCGACTTATGAACTTGACCGACCCGTTTCGCTCAACTCTACCCTTTACTCTTCTAGGGTTAATAATGGAGAGGTGTCTTATTGACATCTCTCCATTATTAACCCGGCTTAATGTCACCTTCCAATAGCAAGGTGACAATAACCCATTATTATTAACCCATTAGCCACCGCTACAGGGCAATGGGAATAGAGAGGCTAAGTGCCAGAAAAGGCACCTTTTCTGAGGTGGCTGGGGGCAGATTTTTTCAGCCGGGGGGGGCAAAAACAATGGTCCCTCTCTAGGCTATTAACATCTGCCCTCAATCACTGGCTTTCCCTCTCTGGCGGAGAAAATACCGCGGAAGCCCACACAATTTTTTTCAATGAATTTACCCGTTATTTTAACACCTACAAGTTCAAAAATGTACACACATACCCTAATCTAATTATTAGTCAGGGACATATTAAAAACTAAATGAAATGAAATGATTTAGGATAGTTTCACACTAGCGTTCTCGGGCTCAAAAACGCGCTGTTACATTTTTGTGCGCTGGGCGCAGCGCCAGCAAAATCAGACCAGCGCACGGTTAGTGTACCCAATGTGTACACTGATCGCATGCAGCGTCATGCGATCATAGGAGGAACTAACCGGAGGGGGCGTGGCCAGGGGTGGGGCTTAGCGGCGGCCCTGTGCTGCGCCCGAAAATGCTAGTGTGAAATTAGCCTCACTGTATGTAAACCCTGTGTCATTTCATGTCGGGATTTGTAAGCGGCAGATGTAGCTGACCGTAACAAACAGCTGCGCCTGTCCTTGATTGACCAATCAGCGCCGCGGGATTTCAGTTACAGACAGACAGACATGATAAGACGATTATATATATAGATATGTGTCTCAATGACATGTATATACTGTATATATATATATATATGTATTCTATATGTATATATCTATTCTTTCTATTCTTTATTAAACATGTCAGTGTGATTTTACTGTATCGCAAAATGAATTGCCGGCTTTTCTAAAAAGAACATCGGTGCATATTTCTCGTAAGTCACACTTGTGGTCCGTGTGTAATCCGATTTTTTTCTCGCACCCATAGACTTGCATTGGTGAGTCTCGGCCGAGAATTGCTGACAATCGCAGAATGCTGTGATTTTCTCAGCCCGTTTAAAACGGGCGAGAAAAAAATCGGATGATGGGAGCTGCCCCATAGATTAACATTGGGATGAGTGCAAAGTGATTTTTTTATCGCATAGCACTCGTCCGTTTTTCTCGCTAGTGTGACTCCGGCCTTAGAAGGACTGTTGGTTTAGCTTGATTTGTGGATTCTATAATGGTATACCCACACTAACTAATAAAGTCACACATCTGTCCTTATCTCAGCAGCAGCTCTCCCTACACTGTCTGATTCCGGACGTGACTGTGACGAGCAGGGCGGCGCCAAGTCTCTTATAGACCCGATGACGCTGTGCGGCCAGCCAATCACTGTAATAGCACAACAAAGATGGCTGTGGCATTACAGTGCCTGGCAGACAATCCCTGCATGTTGATTGGAGCTCTAAAGAGCGCCAAACTTGCAGGGCGGAGACTCGAGCTCCCGCCGAATAATCCCGGAAATGCTCGGTCCTTGCCAAGTACCGCGAGTATAGCGATACTCGGGCGAATACCAAGTGCTGGCGAGCGTGTTCGCTCATCACTAATTGTGAGCCCACGTGGGCAGGATCCTCTCTCCGCCTGTACCAGTCGTGACTTGTATTGAGATTATTGTATTTCTTTTTATTATCTATACCCCTCCTCACATGTAAAGCGAATAAATGGTGCTATAATAATAAAAAATAATAAAGCCATTCACGAAGAAAAGAACTGCTCCAAAAACTCCACCAAAAAAAAAGCGCTACCTGAAATAATTTCTGATCTCTTCACATAAACTCAAAGTGAAGATAAAATAACAACCTAAGACAGGATCTTCTCAACACAGAACTGCAGAAGGCTGAGAGCAGAGACCAGACATGGAAGTTTCATGAAGACACAAATTCTTATTACTCCACCTCTAACCATATTAATAAAACTTAAAAATATATTTCTTTTAAGGCACTATTCTGCTGGTGCAGTCACTGTGTACATACATTACATTACTGATCCTGAGTTACATCCTGTATTATACTCCAGAGCTGCGCTCACTATTCTGCTGGTGCAGTCACTGTGTACATACATTACATTACTGATCCTGAGTTACATCCTGTATTATACTCCAGAGCTGCGCTCACTATTCTGCTGGTGCAGTCACTGTGTACATACGTTACATTACTGATCCTGAGTTACATCCTGTATTATACCCCAGAGCTGCACTCACTATTCTGCTGGTGCAGTCACTGTGTACATACATTACATTACTGATCCTGAGTTACATCCTGTATTATACCACAGAGCTGCACTCACTATTCTGCTGGTGCAGTCACTGTGTACATACATTACTGATCCTGAGTTACATCCTGTATTATACTCCAGAGCTGCGCTCACTATTCTGCTTGGTGCAGTCACTGTGTACATACATTACATTACTGATCCTGAGTTACATCCTGTATTATACCACAGAGCTGCACTCACTATTCTGCTGGTGCAGTCACTGTGTACATACATTACTGATCCTGAGTTACATCCTGTATTATACCACAGAGCTGCACTCACTATTCTGCTGGTGCAGTCACTGTGTACATACATTACATTACTGATCCTGAGTTACATCCTGTATTATACCACAGAGCTGCACTCACTATTCTGCTGGTGCAGTCACTGTGTACATACGTTACATTACTGATCCTGAGTTACATCCTGTATTATACCCCAGAGCTGCACTCACTATTCTGCTGGTGCAGTCACTGTGTACATACATTACATTACTGATCCTGAGTTACATCCTGTATTATACCACAGAGCTGCACTCACTATTCTGCTGGTGCAGTCACTGTGTACATACATTACTGATCCTGAGTTACATCCTGTATTATACTCCAGAGCTGCGCTCACTATTCTGCTTGGTGCAGTCACTGTGTACATACATTACATTACTGATCCTGAGTTACATCCTGTATTATACCACAGAGCTGCACTCACTATTCTGCTGGTGCAGTCACTGTGTACATACATTACTGATCCTGAGTTACATCCTGTATTATACCACAGAGCTGCACTCACTATTCTGCTGGTGCAGTCACTGTGTACATACATTACATTACTGATCCTGAGTTACATCCTGTATTATACCACAGAGCTGCACTCACTATTCTGCTGGTGCAGTCACTGTGTACATACATTACATTACTGATCCTGAGTTACATCCTGTATTATACCACAGAGCTGCACTCACTATTCTGCTGGTGCAGTCACTGTGTACATACATTACATTACTGATCCTGAGTTACATCCTGTATTATACCACAGAGCTGCACTCACTATTCTGCTGGTGCAGTCACTGTGTACATACATTACATTACTGATCCTGAGTTACATCCTGTATTATACTCCAGAGCTGCGCTCACTATTCTGCTGGTGCAGTCACTGTGTACATACATTACATTACTGATCCTGAGTTACATCCTGTATTATACTCCAGAGCTGCGCTCACTATTCTGCTGGTGCAGTCACTGTGTACATACATTACATTACTGATCCTGAGTTACATCCTGTATTATACTCCAGAGCTGCGCTCACTATTCTGCTGGTGCAGTCACTGTGTACATACATTACATTACTGATCCTGAGTTACATCCTGTATTATACTCCAGAGCTGCACTCACTATTCTGCTGGTGCAGTCACTGTGTACATACATTACATTACTGATCCTGAGTTACATCCTGTATTATACCCCAGAGCTGCACTCACTATTCTGCTGGTGCAGTCACTGTGTACATACATTACATTACTGATCCTGAGTTACATCCTGTATTACACCCCAGAGCTGCACTCACTATTCTGCTGGTGCAGTCACTGTGTACATACATTACATTACTGATCCTGAGTTACATCCTGTATTACACCCCAGAGCTGCACTCACTATTCTGCTGGTGCAGTCACTGTATACATACATTACATTACTGATCCTGAGTTACACCCTGTATTATACCCCGGAGCTGCACTCACTATTCTGCTGGTGCAGTCACTGTGTACATACATTACATTACTGATCCTGAGTTACATCCTGTATTATACCCCAGAGCTGCACTCTCTATTCTGCTGGTGCAGTCACTGTGTACATACATTACATTACTGATCCTCAGTTACATCCTGTATTATACTCCAGAGCTGCACTCTCTATTCTGCTGCTGCGGTCACTGTGTACATACATTACTGATCCTCAGTTACATCCTGTATTATACTCCAGAGCTGCGCTCACTACTCTGCTGGTGCAGTCACTGTGTACATACATTACATTACTGATCCTCAGTTACATCCTGTATTATACCCCAGAGCTGCACTCACTATTCTGCTGGTGCAGTCACTGTGTACATACATTACATTACTGATCCTGAGTTACCTCCTGTATTATACCCCAGAGCTGCACTCACTATTCTGCTGGTGCAGTCACTGTGTACATACATTACATTACTGATCCTCAGTTACATCCTGTATTATACTCCAGAGCTGCACTCACTATTCTGCTGGTGCAGTCACTGTGTACATACATTACATTACTGATCCTCAGTTACATCCCGTATTATACCGCAGAGCTGCACTCGCTATTCTGCTGGTGCAGTCACTGTGTACATACATTACATTACTGATCCTGAGTTACCCCCTGTATTATACTCCAGAGCTGCACTCACTATTCTGCTGGTGCAGTCACTGTGTACATATATTACATTACTGATCCTGAGTTACATCCTGTATTATTCCCCAGAGCTGCACTCACTATTCTGCTGGTGCAGTCACTGTGTACATACATTACATTACTGATCCTGAGTTACACCCTGTATTATACCCCAGAGCTGCACTCACTATTCTGCTGGTGCAGTCACTGTGTACATACATTACATTACTGATCCTGAGTTACATCCTATATTATACCCCAGAGCTGCACTCACTATTCTGCTGGTGCAGTCACTGTGTACATACATTACATTACTGATCCTGACTTACATCCTATATTATACCCCAGAGCTGCACTCACTATTCTGCTGGTGCAGTCACTGTGTACATACATTACATTACTGATCCTGAGTTACATCCTGTATTATACCCCAGAGCTGCACTCACTATTCTGCTGGTATAACAGTGAAGGTATGTGTGTGTGTATCACCAATCACGAAGCATCTTTCATTTCACCAGAGCTGTTTAAAAGAAGCTGAGTTGTGATTGGTGCTATGAGCAATAGTTTTCTCACTCGACGACAACACCTCAGCAGACACTGACATGGTGGGAGGAATCTAGCATCCCTGGGAACATAAGCTCCCAGCCATTGTCTGTCCCCCAGAGAGCACATGACAAAAATGATTCACCCCCTCCCTGCCCATATACCCATCACACATCCTCCATCCCATAGGCACATCTTCCCTCTTAAAGGGATCATTGGTATGGAAGTCAGGGCAAATTCATCCAGCGCTTTGGTTTTGACCCCAAGCCTCTCTTAAGGTGAACCCCGGTATGGAAGATAGAATGTGGGATATTAGGGGTAGTAGTCCGGTGGCTCTGGCTGACGGGATGATGTGGGATATTAGGGGGAGTAGTCCGGTGTCTCTGGCTGACGGGATGATGTGGGATATTAGGGGTAGTAGTCCGGTGGCTCTGGCTGAGGGGATGATGTGGGATATTAGTGGTAGTAGTCCGGTGGCTCTGGCTGACGGGATGATGTGGGATATTAGGGGTAGTAGTCCGGTGCCTCTGGCTGAGGGGATGATGTGGGATATTAGTGGTAGTAGTCTGGTAGCTCTGGCTGACGGGATGATGTGGGATATTAGGGGTAGTAGTCCGGTGGCTCTGGCTGAGGGGATGATGTGGGATATTAGTGGTAGTAGTCCGGTAGCTCTGGCTGACGGGATGATGTGGGATATTAGGGGTAGTAGTCCGGTGGCTCTGGCTGACGGGATGATGTGGGATATTAGGGGTAGTAGTCCGGTGGCTCTGGCTGATGGGATGATGTGGGATATTAGGGGTAGTAGTCCGGTGGCTCTGGCTGACGGGATGATGTGTGATATTAGGGGTAGTAGTCCGGTGGCTCTGGCTGACGGGAAGATGTGGGATGTTAGGGGTAGTAGTCCGGTGGCTCTGGCTGAGGGGATGATGTGGGATATTAGGGGTAGTAGTCCGGTGGCTCTGGCTGACGGGATGATGTGGGATGTTAGGGGTAGTAGTCCGGTGGCTCTGGCTGAGGGGATGATGTGGGATATTAGGGGTAGTAGTCCGGTGGCTCTGGCTGACGGGATGATGTGGGATATTAGGGGTAGTAGTCCGGTGGCTCTGGCTGACGGGATGATGTGGGATATTAGGGGTAGTAGTCCGGTGGCTCTGGCTGACGGGATGATGTGGGATATTAGTGGTAGTAGTCCGGTGGCTCTGGCTGACGGGATGATGTGGGATGTTAGGGGTAGTAGTCCGGTGGCTCTGGCTGACGGGAAGATGTGGGATGTTAGGGGTAGTAGTCCGGTGGCTCTGGCTGAGGGGATGATGTGGGATATTAGGGGTAGTAGTCCGGTGGCTCTGGCTGACGGGATGATGTGGGATGTTAGGGGTAGTAGTCCGGTGGCTCTGGCTGAGGGGATGATGTGGGATATTAGGGGTAGTAGTCCGGTGGCTCTGGCTGACGGGATGATGTGGGATATTAGTGGTAGTAGTCCGGTGGCTCTGGCTGACGGGATGATGTGGGATATTAGGGGTAGTAGTCCGGTGGCTCTGGCTGATGGGATGATGTGGGATGTTAGGGGTAGTAGTCCAGTGGCTCTGGCTGACGGGATGATGTGGGATATTAGGGGTAGTAGTCCGGTAGCTCTGGCTGACGGGATGATGTGGGATATTAGGGGTAGTAGTCCAGTGGCTCTGGCTGACGGGATGATGTGGGATATTAGTGGTAGTAGTCCGGTGGCTCTGTCTGATGGGATGATGTGGGATATTAGGGGCAGTAGTCCGGTGGCTCTGGCTGACGGGATGATGCGGGATATTATGGGCAGTAGTCCGGTGGCTCTGTCTGATGGGATGATGTGGGATATTAGTGGTAGTAGCCCGGTGGCTCTGGCTGACGGGATGATATGGGATATTAGTGGTAGTAGTCCGGTGGCTCTGGCTGATGGGATGATGTGGGATATTAGGGGTAGTAGTCCGGTGGCTCTGGCTGACGGGATGATGCGGGATATTATGGGCAGTAGTCCGGTGGCTCTGGCTGACGGGATGATGTGGGATATTAGGGGTAGTAGTCCGGTGGCTCTGGCTGACGGGATGATGTGGGATATTAGGGGTAGTAGTCCGGTGGCTCTGGCTGACGGGATGATGTGGGATATTAGGGGTAGTAGTCCGGTGGCTCTGGCTGAGGGGATGATGTGGGATGTTAGGGGTAGTAGTCCGGTGGCTCTGGCTGAGGGGATGATGTGGGATATTAGGGGTAGTAGTCCGGTGGCTCTGGCTGACGGGATGATGTGGGATATTAGTTGTAGTAGTCCGGTAGCTCTGGTTGACGGGATGATGTGGGATATTAGTGGTAGTAGTCCGGTAGCTCTGGCTGACGGGATGATGTGGGATATTAGGGGTAGTAGTCCGGTGGCTCTGGCTGACGGGATGATGTGGGATATTGGGGGTAGTAGTCCGGTGGCTCTGGCTGACGGGATGATGTGGGATATTAGTGGTAGTAGTCCGGTGGCTCTGGCTGACGGGATGATGTGGGATATTAGTGGTAGTAGTCCGGTGGCTCTGGCTGACGGGATGATGTGGGATATTAGGGGTAGTAGTCCGGTGGCTCTGGCTGATGGGATGATGTGGGATATTAGTGGTAGTAGTCCGGTGGCTCTAGCTGATGGGATGATGTGGGATAATAGGGGTAGTAGTCCGGTGGCTCTGGCTGACGGGATGATGTGGGATATTAGGGGTAGTTGTCCGGTGGCTCTAGCTGATGGGATGATGTGGGATATTAGGGGTAGTAGTCCGGTGGCTCCGGCTGATGGGATAATGTGGGATATTAGTGGTAGTAGTCCGGTGGCTCTGGCTGACGGGATGATGTGGGATATTAGTGGTAGTAGTCCGGTGGCTCTGGCTGACGGGATGATGTGGGATATTAGGGGTAGTAGTCCGGTGGCTCTAGCTGATGGGATGATGTGGGATATTAGGGGTAGTAGTCCGGTGGCTCTAGCTGATGGGATGATGTGGGATATTAGGGGTAGTAGTCCGGTGGCTCCGGCTGATGGGATAATGTGGGATATTAGGGGTAGTAATTATATGCAAAAATGTTCAATGATCACTTAATGGCACTTCCAAACACATTCATAGTACATAGCATGGTCATATATACCAAAACTAATAGAAGAGAACCATTTATAAAATACCTATTTTTTATTTATTTCTTTTAAAAAATTAAATAAAAAATGCCACATCAATATGCACAATACAATTATACCCCAAAATAAGGGGACACAAACCACAGATGTATAGTATCAAAAATTTTTCATGTATGCAAACACAAATTATTAATTTATATAGATAGCATATAATTAAATATAATTTTATGAGGATAAAGGGTATTTCATATCAATAAATAGTGCCAGAGACACTAATATCGCACATCATCCCATCAGAGCCAACGGACTACTCCCCCTAATATCCCACATCATCCCGTCAGCCAGAGCCACCAGACTACTACCCCTATTATCCCACATCATCCCGTCAGCCAGAGCCACCAGACTACTACCCCTAATATCCCACATCATCCCGTCAGCCAGAGCCACCAGACTACTACCCCTATTATCCCACATCATCCCGTCAGCCAGAGCCACCGGACTACTACCACTAATATCCCACATCATCCTGTCAGCCAAAGCAACCGGACTACTCCCCCTAATATCCCACATCATCCTGTCAGCCAGAGCCACCGGACTACTACACCTAATATCCCACATCATCCCGTCAGCCAGAGCCACCGGACTACTACCCCTAATATCCACATCATCCCGTCAGCCAGAGCCACCGGACTACTACCACTAATATCCCACATCATCCTGTCAGCCAGAGCCACCGGACAACTACCCCTAATATCCCACATCATCCCGTCAGCCAGAGCCACCGGACTACTACCCCTAATATCCCACATCATCCCGTCAGCCAGAGCCACAGGACTACTACCCCTAATTTCCCACATCATCCCGTCAGCCAGAGCCACCGGACTACTACCCCTAATATCCCACATCATCCCGTCAGCCAGAGCCACCGGACTACTACCCCTAATATCCCACATCATCCCGTCAGCCAGAGCCACCGGACTACTACCCCTAATTTCCCACATCATCCCGTCAGCCAGAGCCACCGGACTACTACCCCTAATATCCCACATCATCCCGTCAGCCAGAGCCACCGGACTACTACCCTTAATATCCCACATCATCCCGTCAGCCAGAGCCACCGGACTACTACCACTAATATCCCACATCATCCTGTCAGCCAGAGCCACCGGACAACTACCCCTAATATCCCACATCATCCCGTCAGCCACAGCCACCGGACTACTACCCCTAATATCCCACATCATCCCGTCAGCCAGAGCCACCGGACTACTACCCCTAATATCCCACATCATCCCGTCAGCCACAGCCACCGGACTACTACCCCTAATATCCCACATCATCCCGTCAGCCACAGCCACCGGACTACTACCCCTATTATCCCACATCATCCCGTCAGCCAGAGCCACCGGACTACTACCCCTAATATCCCACATCATCCCGTCAGCCAGAGCCACCGGACAACTACCCCTAATATCCCACATCATCCCGTCAGCCAGAGCCACCGGACTACTACCACTATTATCCCACATCATCCCATCAGCCAGAGCCACCGGACTACTGCCCCTAATATCCCACATCATCCCATCAGCCAGAGCCACCGGACTACTACCCCTAATATCCCACATCATCCCGTCAGCCAGAGCCACCGGACTACTACAACTAATATCCCACATCATCCCATCAGCCAGAGCCACCGGACTACTACCACTATTATCCCACATCATCCCGTCAGCCAGAGCCACCGGACTACTACCCCTAATATCCCACATCATCCCGTCAGCCAGAGCCACCGGACTAATCCCCCTAATATCCCACATCATCCCGTCAGCCAGAGCCACCGGACTAATCCCCCTAATATCCCACATCATCCCGTCAGCCAGAGCCACCGGACTACTACCACTAATATCCCACATCATCCCGTCAGCCAGAGCCACCGGACTAATCCCCCTAATATCCCACATCATCCCGTCAGCCAGAGCCACCGGACTACTACCACTAATATCCCACATCATCCTGTCAGCCAGAGCCACCGGACAACTACCCCTAATATCCCACATCATCCCGTCAGCCAGAGCCACCGGACTACTACCACTATTATCCCACATCATCCCATCAGCCAGAGCCACTGGACTACTACCCCTAATATCCCACATCATCCCGTCAGCCAGAGCCACCGGACTACTACCCCTAATATCCCACATCATCCCGTCAGCCAGAGCCACCGGACTACTACCCCTAATATCCCACATCATCCTGTCAGCCAGAGCCACCGGACTACTCCCCTAATATCCCACATCATCCCATCAGCCAGAGCCACCGGACTACTACCCCTAATATCCCACATCATCCCGTCAGCCAGAGTCACCGGATTACTACCCCTAATATCCCACATCATCCTGTCAGCCAGAGCCACCGGACTACTCCCCCTAATATCCCACATCATCCTGTCAGCCAGAGCCACCGGACTACTACCCCTAATATCCCACATCATCCCGTCAGCCAGAGCCACCGGACAACTACCCCTAATATCCCACATCATCCCGTCAGCCAGAGCCACCGGACTACTACCACTAATATCCCACATCATTCTGTCAGCCAGAGCCACCGGACAACTACCCCTAATATCCCACATCATCCCGTCAGCCAGAGCCACCGGACTACTACCACTAATATCCCACATCATCCTGTCAGCCAGAGCCACCGGACAACTACCCCTAATATCCCACATCATCCCGTCAGCCAGAGCCACCAGACTACTACCCCTAATATCCCACATCATCCCATCAGCCAGAGCCACCGGACTACTACCCCTAATATCCCACATCATCCCATCAGCCAGAGCCACCGGACTACTACCCCTAATATCCCACATCATCCCGTCAGCCAGAGCCACCGGACTACTACCCCTAATATCCCACATCATCCCATCAGCCAGAGCCACCGGACTACTACCACTATTATCCCACATCATCCCGTCAGCCAGAGCCACCGGACTACTACCCCTAATATCCCACATCATCCCGTCAGCCAGAGTCACCGGACTACTACCCCTAATATCCCACATCATCCCGTCAGCCAGAGCCACCGGACTACTACCCCTAATATCCCACATCATCCCGTCAGCCAGAGCCACCGGACTAATCCCCCTAATATCCCACATCATCCCGTCAGCCAGAGCCACCGGACTACTACCACTAATATCCCACATCATCCTGTCAGCCAGAGCCACCGGACAACTACCCCTAATATCCCACATCATCCCGTCAGCCAGAGCCACCAGACTACTACCCCTAATATCCCACATCATCCTGTCAGCCAGAGCCACCGGACAACTACCCCTAATATCCCACATCATCCCGTCAGCCAGAGCCACCGGACTACTACCCCTAATATCCCACATCATCCCGTCAGCCAGAGCCACCGGACTACTACCCCTAATATCCCACATCATCCTGTCAGCCAGAGCCACCGGACTACTACCCCTAATATCCCACATCATCCCGTCAGCCAGAGCCACCGGACTAATCCCCCTAATATCCCACATCATCCCGTCAGCCAGAGCCACCGGACTACTACCACTAATATCCCACATCATCCTGTCAGCCAGAGCCACCGGACTACTACCCCTAATATCCCACATCATCCCGTCAGCCAGAGCCACCGGACTACTACCACTAATATCCCACATCATCCCGTCAGCCAGAGCCACCGGACTACTACCACTAATATCCCACATCATCCCGTCAGCCAGAGCCACCGGACTACTACCCCTAATATCCCACATCATCCCGTCAGCCAGAGCCACCGGACTAATCCCCCTAATATCCCACATCATCCCGTCAGCCAGAGCCACCGGACTACTACCACTAATATCCCACATCATCCTGTCAGCCAGAGCCACCGGACAACTACCCCTAATATCCCACATCATCCCGTCAGCCAGAGCCACCAGACTACTACCCCTAATATCCCACATCATCCTGTCAGCCAGAGCCACCGGACAACTACCCCTAATATCCCACATCATCCCGTCAGCCAGAGCCACCGGACTACTACCCCTAATATCCCACATCATCCCGTCAGCCAGAGCCACCGGACTACTACCCCTAATATCCCACATCATCCTGTCAGCCAGAGCCACCGGACTACTACCCCTAATATCCCACATCATCCCGTCAGCCAGAGCCACCGGACTACTACCCCTAATATCCCACATCATCCTGTCAGCCAGAGCCACCGGACTACTCCCCTAATATCCCACATCATCCCATCAGCCAGAGCCACCGGACTACTACCCCTAATATCCCACATCATCCAGTCAGCCAGAGCCACCGGACTACTACCCCTAATATCCCACATCATCCCGTCAGCCAGAGCCACCGGACTACTACCCCTAATATCCCACATCATCCCGTCAGCCAGAGCCACCGGACTACTACCCCTAATATCCCACATCATCCTGTCAGCCAGAGCCACCGGACTACTCCCCTAATATCCCACATCATCCCATCAGCCAGAGCCACCGGACTACTACCCCTAATATCCCACATCATCCCGTCAGCCAGAGTCACCGGATTACTACCCCTAATATCCCACATCATCCTGTCAGCCAGAGCCACCGGACTACTCCCCCTAATATCCCACATCATCCCGTCAGCCAGAGCCACCGGACTACTCCCCCTAATATCCCACATCATCCCGTCAGCCAGAGCCACCGGACTACTACCCCTAATATCCCACATCATCCCGTCAGCCAGAGACACCGGACTACTCCCCCTAATATCCCACATCATCCTGTCAGCCAGAGCCACCCGACTACTCCCCCTAATATACCACATCATCCCGTCAGCCAGAGACACCGGACTACTACCACTAATATCCCACATCATCCCATCAGCCAGAGCCACCGGACTACTCCCCCTAATATCCCACATCATCCCGTCAGCCAGAGCCACCGGACAACTACCCCTAATATCCCACATCATCCCGTCAGCCAGAGACACCGGACTACTACCCCTAATATCCCACATCATCCTGTCAGCCAGAGCCACCGGACTACTCCCCCTAATATCCCACATCATCCTGTCAGCCAGAGCCACCCGACTACTCCCCCTAATATACCACATCATCCCGTCAGCCAGAGACATCGGACTACTACCACTAATATCCCACATCATCCTGTCAGCCAGAGCCACCGGACTACTCCCCCTAATGTCCCACATCATCCCGTCAGCCAGAGCCACCGGACAACTACCCCTAATATCCCACATCATCCCGTCAGCCAGAGACACCGGACTACTACCCCTAATATCCCACATCATCCTGTCAGCCAGAGCCACCGGACTACTCCCCCTAATATCCCACATCATCCTGTCAGCCAGAGCCACCCGACTACTCCCCCTAATATACCACATCATCCCGTCAGCCAGAGACACCGGACTACTACCACTAATATCCCACATCATCCTGTCAGCCAGAGCCACCGGACTACTCCCCCTAATATCCCACATCATCCCGTCAGCCAGAGCCACCGGACTACTACCCCTAATATCCCACATCATCCCGTCAGCCAGAGCCCCCCGGACTACTACCCCTAATATCCCACATCATCCCGTCAGCCAGAGCCACCGGACAACTACCCCTAATATCTCACATCATCCCGTCAGCCAGAGCCACCGGACTACTGCCCCTAATATCCCACATCAGCCCGTCAGCCAGAGCCACCGGACTACTCCCCCTAATATCCCACATCATCCCGTCAGCCAGAGCCACCGGACTACTACCCCTAATATCCCACATCATCCCGTCAGCCAGAGCCACCGGACTACTGCCCCTAATATCCCACATCAGCCCGTCAGCCAGAGCCACCGGACTACTCCCCCTAATATCCCACATCATCCCGTCAGCCAGAGCCACCGGACTACTCCCCCTAATATCCCACATCATCCCGTCAGCCAGAGCCACCGGACTACTACCCCTAATATCCCACATCATCCCGTCAGCCAGAGCCACCGGGCTACTACCACTAATATCCCACATCATCCCATCAGCCAGAGCCACCGGACTACTACCCCTAATATCCCACATCATCCCGTCAGCCAGAGCCACCGGACTACTACCCCTAATATCCCACATCATCTTGTCAGCCAGAGCCACCGGACTACTACCCCTAATATCCCACATCATCCCGTCAGCCAGAGCCACCGGACTACTGCCCCTAATATCCCACATCATCCCATCAGCCAGAGCCACCGGACTACTACCCCTAATATCCCACATCATCCCGTCAGCCAGAGCCACCGGACTACTGCCCCTAATATCCCACATCAGCCCGTCAGCCAGACCCACCGGACTACTACCACTAATATCCCACATGATTCCGTCAGAGCCACCGGAATACTACCACTAATATCCCACATCATCCCATCAGAGCCACTAGACTACTACCACTAATATCCCACATCATCCCGTCAGCCAGAGCCACCGGACTACTACCCCTAACATCCCACATCATCCAGTCAGCCAGAGCCACCGGACTACTACCCCTAATATCCCACATCATCCCGTCAGCCAGAGCCACCGGACTACTACCCCTAACATCCCACATCATCCCGTCAGCCAGAGCCACCGGACTACTGCCCCTAATATCCCACATCAGCCCGTCAGCCAGACCCACCGGACTACTACCCCTAATATATCATGGTCATATATACCAAAACTAATATAAGAGAACCATTTATAAAATACCTATTTTTTATTTATTACTTTTAAAAAATTAAATAAAAAATGCCACATCAATATGCTCAATACAATTATACCCCAAAATAAGGGGACACAAACCACAGATGTATAGTATAAAAAATTATTCATGTATGCAAACACAAATCTATTAATTTATATAGATAGCATATAATTAAATATAATTTTATGAGGATAGAGGGTATTTCATATCAATAAATAGTGCCAGAGGCATCTCACAAAATATCATGAATCTTCCCTGTATCATCTCATATCATAATTATTTCAATGCACAGAAGCCCAATTATAATGTTTATGCGCCTATGAGATTCCCCACAAAATAATCCATGTGTTTTGCTAATTATATTACTTACAAGTCAATCTCTGACAAGATGTAAACGGTGGCAGTGCTCCTCTGCGCTCCGACGCGTGTTTCGCCCGCTAGCTTCTTCTTCTTCTTAGTGAATGGGGCTATGCGGAGTGGGTGGGGCTCTACAATTCCTTCTCTCCTCCACACTTATCCGCTTCTCACCCAACCGCCTCCAAGACTTCTCCCAAATAGCCCCTATCCTCTGGAATTCTTTTCCCCAACACGTACGGCTGTCAACCACACTCGGATCCTTCAGACGGAACCTGAAAACCCACCTCTTCAGGAAAGCCTACAACCTACAATGATCCCCGCTGCCCCCTCACCACTACTGGAGCTACCGCCTCACCACCACTGGAGCTGCTGCAACCCTCTGTCACGTGCCCCATCCTGAGTGACACGACCAGCAGGGCGGTTGCTGATACAACAGGACGCGGCACGTGTGATTGTTCTACGTGACGCGGCCCGCAGGCCGGTAACTAATACAATAAGACAAAGGGAATAGGGAAAACCTGGGTAACAATAACAGTGGTGGCCCTGCGATAGGGAAGGGGGAAGTGGAGACCTCCTGCACTCCCCTGAGTCAGTATCTCAACACTCCTGACGTTCCCTAGGCCGGTTCCGCACCGGGCGCTGATCAGGAACCTCAAAACCCTGACTCACCCTGCTCCTAAACCCTCACTAGGAAATTGGTCGGTGTGGAAACTAATCCCACCACTGCACTAAACACACATAAGGAAAAGTGACAAAACAGGGGAACACCACTTAGCTTTGCTCTGTTGCTTACGCTCCCAGCAACAGAGCCCACTACCTGCGTGCATCTTTTCCTCCACCGTGTCCGACATCTGGGTGCACAGAGTCCAGAAACAGACCTTCTCAGAACCATAGTGCAGCCTTGGAGCAAACAGAGTCCACACCTGCGTGCAGCTGTCCAGAAACAGAGTCCCGCAAATGAGTCCAGCTTTTCTGCCAAAAAGTCCAGCATGTTTGAGTCCAGCTCTCAGCAACAACATCCAGCATTTTGAGTGCAGCTCTACACCATAGCTGCCACTCCACCAATCCATGCACGAACTCCTTGCTGACACCATAGCTGCGACTCCACCATGCCATGCCAGCACTCCTTGCAGACCAATTCCCTAGTGAGGGTTTAGGTGCAGGGCGAGTCAGGGTTTTGAGGTTCCTGATCGGCGCCCGGTGCGGAACCGGCCTAGGGAACGTCAGGAGTGTTGAGACACTGACTCAGGGGAGTGCAGGAGGTCTCCACTTCCCCCTTCCCTATCGCAGGGCCCTCATTGCTATTGTTACCCAGGTTTTCCCTATTCCCTTTGTCTTATTGTATTAGTTACCGGCCTGCGGGCCGTGTCACGTAGGACAATCACACGTTCCGCGTCCTGTTGTATCAGTTACCGGCCTGCTGGCCGTGTCACTCAGGACGGGGCATGTGACATTATCACCAACCGTGATTAACACATCTGATACTCTCTTATAGAGCACTCACACCTGTTACATAATCACGTGCACAAACTAAGGTAACCAGAGTGCAATGACCCCAAAAATAAAGATCAATTTTTATGTTGCGTCATATTCATGAACCCCGAGGTTTGCGCCTCCTTGTGGCCAAAATGCCAATGCATACTACAAGACAATAAATGTCTTATAAGAAATCCCAGATGAGGAATCGCGCCCTCGCGGCTCTACAGGAGCTCAGCTCATCAGTTATGGCTGCGTTTATTGATAAGCTTGCTGACTGTTTCCACCTGATTTGTGAATCTGTGTTCTGTAACTTTTGTTCTTAAGCAACAAAATTAAATTGTAATTTGTCGCACACTCAATAAACGTCCAGTATGTGCCGAGCGATCACACTCACCCGTCTCCGGCCGTCCGAGCGACTTCCGATAAATCCACATCCATATTCCGGCAGACGGGTTTGGGGTCTTTGCCGTCGTCACAGGTTTCATCAGAGTGGTCTCCGCAATCATTGTCTCCATTACACAGAAACCTCATTTTTATGCATCGACCTGGGATAGTCCCCAAAAAAAGAAATCTGATCAAATAAACCTGGGCTTTATTACATTTTAAGCAATGAGGCACAGAATAAGAATATCTTTTGCACATGCATTATGTTTCCTTTTTTCCATTATTTTCACATTTTTCTCACTTGCAGTACCACTTTTTATCACAGCTGGCTGCACATATTTCCATAGCAATCAATGCAACAGCGCCCCCCTCCCAACAAGGTGTAATTTTAGTCTTTCATCAGTGAATGTATTATTTTTTTTTTTTGCGCTTCCTTCTTTTATACGCATTTACTCCACCAAGCAAAACCATTTTAGACCCATCTATGAACCATAAGGGTCTCACAGAGACAGCTTTTTTCTTCAGGTTATTAAGAGACAATTTTTATATTAAAGGGATTATTTGTGACAAGACAGCCCCTTTAAATGCCATATAGTAGAGAACAGACGATATGACTATTAACTGTTACAGTAATGGTGGTGCCTTCTGGCCCTGATAGTTCAGGGGTCTCAGGTAGATCAGGAAGAATCACACAAAAAGATCTCAGAAGGGGAAGCGAGCTACATATGTAGCAATATTGTCTCCATTGAATTCAATGGGTTTCATTATTCTGTATACAGCAAGCTCCCCCTAGTGGCAGCTGCAGGTATCCATAATTTTGAATGCTATGGCACTATGATGTCACTAGGGGCAGTACTGTTCAGTAGGGCGCAGTCTGACAACACTGTTGTGAGATCTCCCTTTATTGGCGGCTCCGTGGTTGTCCTTGTTGATTGCATTGAATTTATTTCTGTAGTTAATTACCTGATGTTTCACATTCAAAGTCGTTTCCGCAGTCGAGCACAGATCCTCCGCACGGCTGATCTGACTTACAGCGCTGGTATTCTCCCAGTGAGCTCAGACATCGACTACCGCCAAACTGGCCGAACTTCACGATGCCGCGTGAGCGAAACTATATACCAGGAGACCGGGAAAGAGACATATATAACAACGGACGTGACATTCAGGGCCTGGTGTGGTATAGACATGGATCTCACACATACACTGGATGGATAAAAGTATGTGCCCCCTCCAGGAGCTTTTCTGACCTCCAATATGTGGTCACCTCTCTGCAGATATAAAGGCTCCTGTTTTTCTGGGAATGATTTCTACAAGATTTTGGAGGCATCTCTGGGAGCATTTGGGGGTCAGACCCTGATGTTGGGGGAGGCCAGGCTCACAATCTCCATTCTAGGTGTTGGATGGGGCTGAGGTTCGGGCTTTGTACAGCCGGTCATGTTCTCTCACCAAACTCCTTCAACCATGTCCTTTTAAACGGGAAAGAGAAAACGTTCTTCCCCAAACTCTTCCCAAAAAGCTGAATGCTCCAATTTTCCACAGTGTCATCAGTATCATACAGTGTGTGAGGGGGCTGTGGGAAAATCATACAGTGTGAGGGGGTTGTGGGAACATCATACTGTGTGAGGGGGCTGTGGGGGCATCATACTGTGTGAGGGGGTTGTGGGGGACATCATACTGTGTGAGGGGGCTGTGGGAACATCATACTGTGTGAGGGGGCTGTGGGAACATCATACAGTGTGAGGGGGTTGTGGGAACATCATACTGTGTGAGGGGGCTGTGGGGGCATCATACTGTGTGAGGGGGTTGTGGGGGACATCATACTGTGTGAGGGGGTTGTGGGGGACATCATACTGTGTGAGGGGGTTGTGGGGGCATCATACTGTGTGAGGGGGTTGTGGGAACATCATACTGTGTGAGGGGGTTGTGGGGGCATCATACTGTGTGAGGGGGTTGTGGGGGAACATCATACTGTGTGAGGGGGTTGTGGGGAACATCATACTGTGTGAGGGGGTTGTGGGGAACATCATACTGTGTGAGGGGGTTGTGGGGGAACATCATACTGTGTGAGGGGGTTGTGGGGAACATCATACTGTGTGAGGGGGTTGTGGGGAACATCATACTGTGTGAGGGGGCTGTGGAAACAGCATACTGTGTGAGGGGGTTGTGGGTGCATCATACTGTGTGAGTGGGTTGTGGGGGCATCATACTGTGTGAGTGGGTTGTGGGGGCATCATACTGAGTGAGGGGGTTGTGGGTGCATCATACAGTGTGAGGGGGTTGTGGGTGCATCATACAGTGTGAGGGGGCTGTAGAGGCATCATACAGTGTGAGTGGGTTGTGGGAGCATTATACTGTGTGTGGCGGCTGGGCTGTGGGGGCATCATACTGTGTGAGGAGGCTGTGGAAGCATCATACTGTGTGTGGGGTTGTGGGTGCATCATACAGTGTGAGTGGGTTGTGGGGGCATTATACTGTGTGTGGGGGCTGTGGAAGCATCATACTATGTGTGGGGGCTGGGCTGTGGGGGCTTCATACTGTGTGTGGCGGCTGGGCTGTGGGGGCATCATAATGTGTGTGGGGACTGTGGAATCATCATACTGTGTGTGGGGGCTGGGCAGTGGGGGCATAATACTGTGTGAGGAGGCTGTGGAAGCATCATACTGTGTGTGGGGGTTGTGGGTGCATCATACAGTGTGAGTGGGTTGTGGGGGCATTATACTGTGTGTGGGGGCTGTGGAAGCATCATACTATGTGTGGGGGTTGGGCTGTGGGGACTTCATACTGTGTGAGATGGCTGTGGAGGCATCATACTGTGGGGGGCTGCGGGAGCATCATACTGTGTGAGTGGGTTGTGGGGGCATTATACTGTGTGTGGCGGCTGTGGAAGCATCATACTGTGTGTGGCGGCTGGGCTGTGGGGGCATCATACTGCGTGTGGGGGCTGTGGAATCATCATACTGTGTGTGGGGGCTGGGCTGTGGGGGCATCATACTGTGTTTAGGGAACACTTTGGGCATCATAGGTGGGTGGGGACATAATACTGTTGAAGGGGCACTGGTGGCATCATACTATGGGAGGGACACTTTGGGTGTTATACTGTGTTAGCGGCACGGTGAGGCATTATAATGTGTGTAAGGGGGTAATGTGGGGTCACCAGTGTGTGTGTGTGTGTGTGGGGGGGGGCATTATTGTGGCGTCACAAAGCATGGAGGGCATAAAAGGTGTAATAAACTGTGTGTATTACTAAGGGACTTCATAATGGAGCATCCAATAGTTCTCCCTCTTTCCAGTCGTCCAGCGTTGGGCGATATGGTCGAGGTTGATATTTACCTTCTGATTGGTGCATGGGTCACACTCAGTCCAATTACTCCAACTAGTCAGTTCACAGTTTATGGGAGCAGGTGTCTCAGGAGATCTCTGAATCATCCCAAAAAACCTAAAAACAAAGATAATGGGTCTAATTAAGTCTCCGGTACTACAAGAAGGTAGAAAATCAAGTCATATGACTCCCTAACTTTGGAATTGCCCAAAGCCCTCAGAGTCATCCCCAAAAGGGCCCTCAAGCTTTACAAACCATAAACTACACCGATAATAACAGTCTTGCTTTATCTTTGCAATTTCTATAGTCTGAAATCTATAAAGGAACCTCTGGTGATATCGTGGTTATTTGACCAAATGTCTTTCACCCCGAGGGAGTATAGAGGAGAGAAACTAGACACAGGACATGAGTTGCCAATAACCTGATACCTTATGTGCAAGGAATGATCTTTTAGTGATCGTCCCGTCCCCATCATTCTTCTGGGCAAAGTGTCCAAGCCCCAAACAATTCACATATAATTAATCAACATTTGTGTTAAGTTTGGAATGTTCCAGTAGTCTTCAGGCGTGTCCAAGTGATCTTTAATAAACTGTAGATGGACAGCAATGTTATTTTGGCTTACTCCAAGCAAGCAATCCTGCTCTACACACCATTGTTATTCAGTGTCCTTTTGATGGTGGACTCATGAATACGTCCAATGTGAGAGAGGCCTTTAGTTCCTTAGAGTTTACCTTGGGTTCCTTTGTGACTTTACGGACTATTTAACGCCTTGCTTTTGGAGAGATCTTTGTCGGTCAACCACTCCTGGGGAGGGTTACAATGGTCTTGAATTCCCTCCCTTTGTCTACCCTCTTTAGAGATGGTATTTTAGCCTTTTCCAGCTTGATATGAATTAATAACTCTTCCTCTGAGGTCCTATGATATTTCCTTTGTTTGTGCCAACATACAAACGTGCTGTGAAGGTCAGACTTTGATAGATCCCAGTTCTTTAACTTAAACAGGTCACCCATTCACACCTGATTGTCATGCCATTGATTGAAAACACCAGACTCTCATTTCACCTTTATTTTCCTCAAGAAGAAAATGACAAAGTCTAATATTTCTGACTCATTTGTTTGATTTGCTTCATTACTTTTAGGACTTGTGTTAAAATCTCACATAGTTTTAGGTCTTTCACCCAGAAGGGGATGTGTCCATTACTGGAGGACTCTGTCATCATCACCTTCCCCACACAGAACTCCCTCCTGTAATATTTCAGACCATGAGTTAAAGAAGTCTTATAAAAAATGTGTACATCTAATAATCCGCAGTCAGGCTGGTCGATGGGTGCGCTCTGGCCATTTGGTTGATTTTCTCCTCTTCCTACCCACCAGTGATCCATATGATCGGTGAAGGGCAGGAGACCGAGCTGAATTTGATGACACAATTGTAGTCTGGTAGATGTTTCTTTAAAAATGCTCTAGCATTTCATAGAGAGCATAGGAGGAGGATCTGACTGCTCTTTCCAGTGATAAAAGGATTTAACTGACATGTCTCTCCTTTGCGTGTACGTAGGACCATGGGGGGTGCATTATATTATATGGAGGACCATGAGGAGAGCATTATACTGCATGGAGGACCATGGGGGGTGCATTATATTATATGGAGGATCATGAGGAGAGCATTATACTGCATGGAGGACCATGGGGAGTGCATTATATTATATGGAGGACCATGGGGGGTGCATTATATTAAAAGGAGGATCATGAGGAGTGCACTATATATGGAAGACTATGGAGGGTGCATTATACTGTATGGAGGACGATGATGAGAGCATTATATTATATGGAGGATCCTGAGAAGTGCATTATATTATATGAGATCCACGAGGAGTGCATAATAATAATAATCTTTATTTTATGTAGCGCTAACATATTCTGCAGCGCTTTACAGTTTGCACACACTATCATCACTGTCCCAATGGGTCTCACAATCTACATTCCCTATCAGTATGTCTTTGGAATGTGGAAGGAAACCCACGCAAACACGGGGAGAACATACAAACTCCTTGCAGATGTTGTCCTTGGTGGGATTCGAACCCAGGACTCCAGCGCTGCAAGGCTGCAGTGCTATCCACTGAGCCACCGTGCTGCCCATATAGTCTATGGAGGACCATGGGGGTGCATTATATTCTATGAAGGACAATGGGGGTGCATTACATTCTATGGAGGACAATGGGGGGTGCATTATATTCTATGGAGGACCATGGGGGTGCATTATATTCTATGGAGGACCATGGGGAGTGCATTATATTCTATGGAGGACCATGGGGGTGCATTATATTCTATGAAGGACAATGGAGGGTGCATTATATTGTATGGAGGACCATGGGGAGTGCATTATACTCTATGGAGGACCATGGGGAGTGCAGTATATTCTATGGCATTATATTGTATGGAGGACCATGGGGGTGAATTATATTCTATGGAGAACCTTGTGGAATGCACTATATTCTATGGAGGATCATGAGGAGAGCATTATATTGTATGGAGGACTGTTGTGAGTTCATTTCTCCCTTCACTGTTGAGGTCTGATGAACTCCCTCCTCTGGTGAAGGAAGGTAGTGAGGCTGATTACCAAACACCTGGGCAGCTAGATGATGACTGGGTGGCTGGAATTGAGGACTGGATATAATGCTGCCGACGCCCTTCTGCCTTGCTGGTGATCCTGCTGGATTCTTGGAGACCTGTCTGATTCCTGCATCTCAAAGCTAAGTTTTTCTGCTCTGCTTTGTAAACTTCAGTTTTGTTTTTGTTTTGCCTTGTTTTTTGGGAGTTCTGCCATCCCCGGCCGGGGGTGAGCTGAATTCCATTTTTGTGTCTGATCTGTTGATCTTTTGCTCTGTCTTCAGAATATACCTGAGTGCTGATTTAGTCTTTTGAAGCCTAGCGTCTTCAGGGCCTGTTTTTCCTATCAGTCGGTTGGCACATTTTGGATAGGGTTTTTGCGGATGGCAGACAGCAGCTTTCCTATCCTGTCCTATTTTAGTTAGCTTGGGCCCCATCATTTGCTCAACCTATCTTTCTGTCTGTGTTAGTGTTTTCATCTGGCTTCACCGTCATTATATGTTGGGGGCTGCCTATTGCTTTGGGGTCTGCTCTGGGGCAGTTTAGTCTTTCCCCTTTCTGTCTTTAGGCTATATAGTTCTCCGGCTGTGATCGAGGGGTCTAGGGCACCGTAGGAACCCCCCACGGCTACTGCTAGTTGTGGATTGGTTCTGGGGTCTGCAATCCGATAGCAGCCAACCGCTCTGGTTTTTCTGGACTTAGCTAGTATTTTGTTTTTTCCTCCTTCGGTGACTCATCATAACAGAGGACCATGAGGAGTGCATTGTATTGTATGGAAGACCGGGGGGTACATTAAATTGTATGGAGGACCATGGGGGAGTGAATTATATTCTATGGAGGACCATGGGGGTGCATTATATTCTATGGAGGACCATGGGGGTGTATTATATTCTATGGAGGACCATGAGGAGTGCATTATATTCTATGGAGGACCATGGGGGTGCATTATATTCTATGGAGGACCATGAGGAGTGCATTATATTCCATGGAGGACCATCTGGAGTGCATTATATTGTTTGGAGGACCATGAGGAGTGCATTATATTGTATGGAGGACCATGAGGAGTGCATTATATTCTATGGAGGACCATGTGGAGTGCATTATATTGTATGGAGGACCATGAGGAGTGCATTAAATTGTATGGAGGACCATGAGGAGTGCATTATATTGTATGGAGGACCATGAGGAGTGCATTATATTGTATGGAGGACCATGAGGAGTGCATTATATTCTATGGAGGACCATGGGGAGTGCATTATATTGTATGGAGGACCATGAGGAGTGCATTATATTCTATGGAGAACCATGTGGAGTGCATTATAGTCTATGGAGGACCATGTGGAGTGCATTATATTGTTTGGAGGACCATGAGGTGTGCATTATATTGTATGGAGGACCATGGGGAGAGCATTATACTGTATGGAGGACCATGAGGAGTGCATTATATTCTATGGAGGACCATGGGGGTGCATTATATTCTATGGAGGACCATGAGGAGTGCATTATATTCTATGGAGGACCATGTGGAGTGCATTATATTGTTTGGAGGACCATGAGGAGTGCATTATATTCTATGAAGGACCATGTGGAGTGCATTATATTGTATGGAGGACCATGAGGAGTGCATTATATTGTATGGAGGACCATGAGGAGTGCATTATATTGTATGGAGGACCATAGGGAGAGCATTATATTCTATGGAGGACCATGGGGGTGCATTATATTCTATGGAGGACCATGAGGAGTGCATTATATTCTATGGAGGACCATGTGGAGTGCATTATATTGTTTGGAGGACCATGAGGAGTGCATTATATTCTATGGAGGACCATGTGGAGTGAATTATATTGTTTGGAGGACCATGTGGAGTGCATTATATTGTTTGGAGGACCATGAGGAGTGCATTATATTGTATGGAGGACCATAATGGTGCATTATATTCTATGAAGGACCATAAGGGTGCATTATATTCTATGAAGGACCATGTGGAGTGCATTATATTATATGGAAGACTATGGGAAGTGCATTATATTCTATGGAGGATCATAGGGAGAGCACTATATTCTATGGAGGACCATGGGGAGAGCATTATATTCTATGGAGCAGGGTTCCCCAACTCCAGTCCTCAAGGCTCACCAACAGGTCATGTTTTCAGGATTTCCCTTGTATTACACAGCTGATGGAATTATCACCTGGGCAATACTAAGGAAATCCTGAAATCATGAACTGTTGGTGAGCCTTGAGGACTGGAGTTGGGGAACCCTGCTATGGAGGACCATGGGGAGTGCATTATATTCTATGGAGGACCATGGGGAGTGCATTATATTCTATGGAGGACCATGGGGAGTGCATTATATTCTATGGAGGACCATGGGGAGTGCATTATATTCTATGGAGGACCATGGGGAGTGCATTATATTCTATGGAGGACCATGGGGAGTGCATTATATTCTATGGAGGACCATGGGGAGTGCATTATATTCTATGGAGGACCATGGGGAGTGCATTATATTCTATGGAGGACCATGGGGAGTGCATTATAATCTATGGAGGACAATGGGGGGTGCATTATATTCTATGGAGGACCATGGGGAGTGCATTATATTCTATGGAGGACCATGGGCAGTGCATTATATTCTATGGAGGACCATGGGGAGTGCATTATATTCTATGGAGGACCATGGGGAGTGCATTATATTCTATGGAGGACCATGGGGAGTGCATTATAATCTATGGAGGACAATGGGGGGTGCATTATATTCTATGGAGGACCATGGGGAGTGCATTATATTCTATGGAGGACCATGGGCAGTGCATTATATTCTATGGAGGACCATGGGGAGTTCATTATATTCTATGGAGGACCATGGGGGTGCATTATATTCTATGGAGGACCATGGGGAGTGCATTATATTCTATGGAGGACCATGGGGAGTGCATTATATTCTATGGAGGACCATGGGGAGTGCATTATATTCTATGGAGGACCATGGGGAGTGCATTATATTCTATGGAGGACCATGGGGGTGCATTATATTCTATGGAGGACCATGTGGAGTGCATTATATTGTTTGGAGGACCATGTGGAGTGCATTATATTGTATGGAGGACCAAGAGGAGTGCATTATATTGTATGGAGACCCATGAGGAGTGCATTATATTCTATGGAAGACCATGTGGAGAGCATTATGCTGCATGGAGGACCATGGGGGGTGCATTATATTGTTTGGAGGACCATGAGGAGTGCATTATATTCTATGGAGGACCATGGGGGTGCATTATATTCTATGGAGGACCATGTGGGGTGCATTATATTGTTTGGAGGACCATGAGGAGTGCACTATATTGTATGGAGGACCAAGAGGAGTGCATTATATTGTATGGAGGCCCATGAGGAGTGCGTTATATTGTATGGAGGCCCATGAGGAGTGCATTATATTCTATGGAGGACCATGTGGAGTGCATTATATTGTATGGAGGCCCATGAGGAGTGCATTATATTGTATGGAGGCCCATGAGGAGTGCATTATATTCTATGGAGGACCATGTGGAGTGCATTATATTGTATGGAGGCCCATGAGGAGTGCGTTATATTGTATGGAGGCCCATGAGGAGTGCATTATATTCTATGGAGGACCATGGGGAGTTCATTATATTCTATGGAGGACCATGGGGGTGCATTATATTCTATGGAGGACCATGGGGAGTGCATTATATTCTATGGAGGACCATGGGGAGTGCATTATATTCTATGGAGGACCATGGGGAGTGCATTATATTCTATGGAGGACCATGGGGAGTGCATTATATTCTATGGAGGACCATGGGGGTGCATTATATTCTATGGAGGACCATGTGGAGTGCATTATATTGTTTGGAGGACCATGTGGAGTGCATTATATTGTATGGAGGACCAAGAGGAGTGCATTATATTGTATGGAGACCCATGAGGAGTGCATTATATTGTATGGAGGACCATGAGGAGTACATTATATTCTATGGAAGACCATGTGGAGAGCATTATGCTGCATGGAGGACCATGGGGGGTGCATTATATTGTTTGGAGGACCATGAGGAGTGCATTATATTCTATGGAGGACCATGGGGGTGCATTATATTCTATGGAGGACCATGTGGGGTGCATTATATTGTTTGGAGGACCATGAGGAGTGCACTATATTGTATGGAGGACCAAGAGGAGTGCATTATATTCTATGGAGGACCATGGGGGTGCATTATATTCTATGGAGGCCCATGAGGAGTGCGTTATATTGTATGGAGGCCCATGAGGAGTGCATTATATTCTATGGAGGACCATGTGGAGTGCATTATATTGTATGGAGGCCCATGAGGAGTGCATTATATTGTATGGAGGCCCATGAGGAGTGCATTATATTCTATGGAGGACCATGGGGGTGCATTATATTCTATGGAGGACCATGTGGAGTGCATTATATTGTTTGGAGGACCATGTGGAGTGCATTATATTGTATGGAGGACCAAGAGGAGTGCATTATATTGTATGGAGACCCATGAGGAGTGCATTATATTGTATGGAGGACCATGAGGAGTGCATTATATTCTATGGAAGACCATGTGGAGAGCATTATGCTGCATGGAGGACCATGGGGGGTGCATTATATTGTTTGGAGGACCATGAGGAGTGCATTATATTCTATGGAGGACCATGGGGGTGCATTATATTCTATGGAGGACCATGTGGGGTGCATTATATTGTTTGGAGGACCATGAGGAGTGCACTATATTGTATGGAGGACCATGAGGAGTGCATTATATTCTATGGAGGACCATGGGGGTGCATTATATTCTATGGAGGCCCATGAGGAGTGCGTTATATTGTATGGAGGCCCATGAGGAGTGCATTATATTCTATGGAGGACCATGTGGAGTGCATTATATTGTATGGAGGCCCATGAGGAGTGCATTATATTGTATGGAGGCCCATGAGGAGTGCATTATATTCTATGGAGGACCATGTGGAGTGCATTATATTGTATGGAGGCCCATGAGGAGTGCGTTATATTGTATGGAGGCCCATGAGGAGTGCATTATATTCTATGGAGGACCATGTGGAGTGCATTATATTGTATGGAGGCCCATGAGGAGTGCATTATATTCTATGGAGGACCATGTGGAGTGCATTATATTGTATGGAGGCCCATGAGGAGTGCATTATATTGTATGGAGGCCCATGAGGAGTGCATTATATTCTATGGAAGACCATGAGGAGTGCATTATATTCTATGGAGGACCATGTGGGGTGCATTATATTGTATGGAGAACCAAGAGGAGTGCATTATATTGTATGGAGGCCCATGAGGAGTGCATTATATTGTATGGAGGCCCATGAGGAGTGCATTATATTGTATGGAGGACCATGAGGAGTGCATTATATTCTATGGAGGACCATGTGGGGTGCATTATATTGTATGGAGAACCAAGAGGAGTGCATTATATTGTATGGAGGCCCATGAGGAGTGCATTATATTGTATGGAGGCCCATGAGGAGTGCATTATATTGTATGGAGGCCCATGAGGAGTGCATTATATTGTATGGAGGCCCATGAGGAGTGCATTATATTCTATGGAGGACCATGTGGAGAGCATTATGCTGCATGGAGGACCATGGGGGGTGCATTATATTGTATGGAGGACCATGAGGAGTGCATTATATTCTATGGAGAACCAAGAGGAGTGCATTATATTGTATGGAGGCCCATGAGGAGTGCATTATATTGTATGGAGGCCCATGAGGAGTGCATTATATTCTATGGAGGCCCATGAGGAGTGCATTATATTCTATGGAGGACCATGTGGAGAGCATTATGCTGCATGGAGGACCATGGGGGGTGCATTATATTGTATGGAGGACCATGGGGAGTGCATTATATTCTATGGAGGACCATGGGGAGTGCATTATATTCTTTGGAGGACCATGGGGAGTTCAGTTAGAACTTCTGCTATGGGGCCTGATGATTTTGAGGTACGTACCCTTGCTATATCTGCAGACACTGACCCCCCTGTTTTACATTAGCCTAACTGGAACAATGCTGCACACACCAAGGCATTAACCCTTTACTGATTATTTTGTCCAATTCACCCTCACTTCTCATAGTCACAGAACAAGATGTCTGATTTTCCGGACTTTTTTTTAGCAGCAAAACTACCAAAACTACCGTAAGTGCTGATTTTATACTGATCCTTGCAAACACCCGATCTCTGGACCTCCGATCTGTAGAGGCCAATGGGTATTTCCAGTCCTTTACACAAGGTTATACATGTAATGGTGAGGACTAAAGAGATAATTCATATCGATTAAGAAGGTAAATAATATATATTATAATGTATAATATACAGTAAAGCCTACCATGGATGCTCAGCCGCAGAAAACGCACAGCACAGCAGACAGAATGCCGCAGTCACCCCCGGTGTGTGGCACCACATGGTCGTCGTGTCTGGTGATGGGGATAGCTCCAGTAAAATACTAGGAGTTTGCACAATTTCTCTTATTTATCATCTCCATTGTCACTTATTAACCCAGACATAAACACAGCGCCCCCCCGTCCCTCGGCTTCTGAACAACACGAGGGGATCAGGAACGCGCACCGGATTGTGTCCATGCACCTGTATCCGTGCCATAATGCTGCAATGTATCATGAGGCTGCCAGCACTGGGAAGTCTCATCCCGCCTTGATACATTGTTTCCTTCTGGGTCTGATTCTAAAGAATTGCCCCATTTTCAGCTCTGTATTTTGCAGAAATTGAGCAACTTGGCAAGAGTTATCACTTCCTTGACCTCAGATTGTGCCATGTAGATAATACTGTGTGCTAGGACTGTGGACATTTGTAGCAAGAGGAAGTTAGAGGAAAAATCTGGTAAGGGCTCGCTCACACTAGCAAACAGCATCCGAGGATTCTGTCATGTAAATGATCCTCAGCTCAAACTCTGCTGCGAGCGTCAGCCGAGGGTCATTTTACTGTGATCCGATTCTCTCACATGCAAGTGGGAAGAGCCAGGCAAAGCGCCAGAATTGGTTCATCTAATAGATGTACCTTTTCTGGGCAGCAGCGGGCTGCTATTTTTAGGCTGGGGAGGGGGCCAGTATCCATGGCCCCTTACCAGCCTGAGAATACCAGCTCCCAGCTTTCTGTTTTAGCAAGGCTGGTTGTCAAATATGGGGGGGGGGGGGGGAGACCCCATGCCGGTTTTTTTAAATTATTTATTTAAATAATATAAAAAAACAGCATGGGGACCCCTCAATTCTTGATAACCAGCCTTGCTGAAGCTGACAGCTGAGGGTTGCAGTCCCCAGCTGTGAGTTTTGTCTGGCTGGTTAGCAAAAATACAGGGGAACCCACGCCATTTTTTTTTTAAAATTAATTTATTTACAGCACAGAAGCGGCTGATGAAAACTCCCATCCGCCGCTCCTGCTCTCACTGTAATTAGCAGCTGCAGGTGTCAGATGATGGGAGCTGTAGTCCCATCAGCTAACGCCAGTGAGCGGAGGTAAACTTTATACCTCCGATCACATCTGAGCGCTCACGCTGTCTTTTGACAGCGTGGGAACTGCAGCTCTCTTACCGGTAGGGATGATTCCCCCGCCGATCAGAAGCGATGTTTGCCACGCTGTCATGCATATAAAACACTGGACGTTCGAGCCCCCCCCATTCAAGTGAATGGGGTCCAGGTTCGAGTTCGGGTCCAGGTACTCTTCTGGTACCCAAACCCAAATTTTTTGAACATCCAGGTGTCCGCCCATCTCTACTCATTACCAAGGTGCCACAAAAAAAACCATTTCATGATGGGTAAAACTAATGAAGTGTCTCAAGACCTTCGCAACCTTATAGTTGCAAAACACTGATGGCATTGGTTAGAGAAAAATGTCTAAACTACTGAAGGTTCCAGTGTGCACTGTTGGGGCCATAATCCAGAGGTGGAAAGAACATCTTTTTACTATAAACTGGCCATGACTAGGTGCTCCCCGCAAGATTTCAGATAGAGGAGTGAAAAGAATTATGAGAAGAGTTGTCCAAGAGTCAACAAAACCTGTGGAGAGTTATAGAAAGACCTGGAATCTGCAGAGAAAATTGGTTCAGATAAAACTACAAGTAATCCACTTGCCTTCCATGTGCCTATGTGCACGCTCACCACACAACCTCCATGAACTGTATGCACGCTCACCATGTAAAACTCCATTACTGAACAAAAAGCATGTTCAAGGGTGTTTATAGCTTTTGCAATAATATTAAGCCTGTGACATACTGGGAGAATATAGTCTAGACAAATGAGACCAAAACTCAACTCTTTGGATGCAATAATATACCATGTTTGGAGGAGAAAAGGCACTGATTATCACCTCAAAACACCATACCAACTGTGAAGTGTGGAGGTGGGAACATCATGGTGTGGGGCTGTTTTTCAGCATACGGCACTGGCAAACTTCACATAATTGAAGGAAAGATGAATGCACAAATGTACCGAGACATTCTTGATAAAAATCAGCTTCCATCTACCAGGATGATGAAGATGAAATTAGAGTGGAAATTTCAGCAAAACAATGATCCCAAACACAGAGCCAAGGAAACTCTCAATTGGTTTCAGAGAAAGAAAATATATCTGCTAGAATGACCGTGCCGATCACCGAACCTGAATCCAAGAGAAAATGTATGGAAGAAACTAAAGGTCAGAGTTCATAGAAGGAACCACGGGACCTTCAGGATGTGACAAGTGTTTGTGTGAAAGAAAGGGCCAAAATCACACCTGAGCAATGCCCGCGACTAGTTTCTCCATACCGCAGATGTCTTGAGGCTTCATCACCAACAATGGCTTATGTGTGAAGTACTATGTTGTGAGTTCATTTTCCCCTTCACGTCGATGTCTGATGAACTCCCTCTTCTGGTGAAGGAAGGTAGTGAGGCTGATTACCAAACACCTGATCTGGTAGATGATGACTGGGTAACAGGAAATTCAGACTTGATATAAGGCAGCCGACGCCCTTCTGAGTCGCTGGTGATTTCTCTGCTGGATTCTTGGAGACCAGTCTGATTCCTGCTTCCCAAAGATAAGTTTTTGCTCTGCTATGGAACTTATTAGTTTTGTTTTGTTTACCTTGTTTTTTGATGTTCAGCCATCCCCTGTTGGGGGTGTGCTGAGTTCCATTTTTGTCTCTGATCAGTTTGTCTCTTTGCTCTGTCTTCAGAATTTACCTGAGTGCTGATATAGTCTTTTTGAAGCCCTAGTGACTTCAGGGCCTGTTGTTCCTATCAGTCGGTTGGGACATTTTTTGGTAGGGTTTTTTACGGATTGCAGACAGCAGCTTTTCTATCCTGTCCTTTTTAGTTAGCTTGGGCCCCATCGTTTGCTCAACCCATCTTTCTATCTGTGTTAGTGTTTTCATCTTGCTTCACCGTCATTATTTGTTGGGGGCTGCCTATTGCTTTGGGGTCTGCTCTGGGGCAGTTTAGATTTCCCCTTTCTTTCTTTAGGCCTATTTATTTCTCCGGATGTGATCGAGGGGTCTAGGGCATCGTAGGAACCCCCCACGGCTTCTGTTAGTTGTTGTGGATAGGATCAGGGGTCTGCAATCCGATAGCTACCAACCTCTCCGGTTTTCTGGACTTAGCTTGTATTTTTGTTTTTCCTCCTTCGGTGACTCATTCATAACATACTAATTAAAATTTCAATACTGTTTCCTTGTGTCATTTATCATTATTTCACATAATTTATGGACATCTATGGTGTTTTTCGCCTGTGTGGATTGGATGGGTTATTACCAACATCTGGTGAGACTTTCATGTCAATTTCACGTTTAGAAAAAGATTTTCTTAGAAAACTGGTGACGTGTTCAATACTTATTTTGTATTACTTGTATATAACATACCTTTACATATACTATATAGAGAAAGGTATCGTGTCACACTTCTTAGTCATTGAACTGATGTTTTTGTATAAATCGGGCCCTATTGTCCCTGGTGCATTTCGTCCCCATTGCGTCCCCATTGCTCTAACCACAGCAACTCAGTCAAAAATTGAAGACCCCGTAACGTTACAGGCTCTACTGACCCCATAACTGCAGAGTCCAGACCTCCTCTGGTATAACATCAGCATAAACACTGCAAAACCGCTGGGAGCTTCAGGGCCGAGCATCTGCATGCAGCCGTACATCACCAAGCACAATGCTGAGGGTTGGATGGAGTGGTGTAAAGCCACCACCACTGGACTCTGGAGGAGATGTGTTCTGAGTTTGGTGGGTTTGGTGATTCTAGGAGGATGTTACCCCCTGACTGCATTGTGCCCTCTGTACAGATGGTGGAGGGGGATGCTATGAGCTGTTATCATGGGGTGGCCTCGGACCCTCAGCTCCAGTGATGGGAAATCTTAATCTTCAGCACAGGACATTGTGGACAATTGTAGCTTCAGCTTTCTGGGAACAGTTTGGTGAAGGCCCTCTTCTATCCCCCAGGACTGTGTCCAGTGCACCAGCTCCATACAGACATGGAGGGGAGAACATGAGCGACCGAGAGCCCGGACCTCAGCCCCATCCAACACCTATAATGGAGACTGTGAGTCCGGCCTCCCCCCAACATCAGGGTCTGACCCCACAAATGCTCTCCTGGATGACGGGACCAAAATCCAACAAATGCCTCCAAAATCTTGTAAAAATCCTTCCCAGAAGAGCCATTATATCTGCAGAGGGGTGACTCCATATTAATATCTATGGATGTACATAGGATGGGAGGTGAGTATAAACCCTGGAGGGGGCACATACTTTTACCTACATACTGTATGAGTAGGTAACGTTCAGCAGCACAGGAGGTAGACACTAGACAGAGGCTTCCAAGTGCTATTTGCATAGAGATTTCATGTTTGGCTTCAATTTGTCCAGAATATAACTACTGTGAATGTGACCCTCGAACCAGTCCAAAAGTGCAGCCTGTGATAATAATTCCTGCCTGTTCGAGAAAACCAAACCAAGATATGTTTTGTAATGGGAAACAAACTAGAGATTGGGAAATAATCTCACTTTAATCCATGTATATAAGTGCACAGGGAAGATACTACAGTGGGTTGCGAAAGTATTCACCCCCTTGGCTTTTTACCTAGTACAACGTATGTGTAAATATTTTTGAAATCCGATGTGTCTGTAATGCATTAGCACCAAATAGTATAAGATGGTGAAGTGAGAAAAATATAGCCATAAATTAAATTTATGGGATCAAATAACTACAAATTCACCCCTTTAACAATGAAGCCCATAAAAATTTCTGATGCAAGCAATTCTCTTCATAAGTCCCATGCTTAGTGACAGGACATTCCCCTTTGTGCAATCTAAGTGTCATGTATCTTTCAGTATATACACTTTACCTTTCCTGAAAAGCCACAGAGGCTTCAACACCATTAACAAGAGGCATCACTAACCAAACACCACGAAGACCAAGGAGATCTCCAAACACCACCACGAAGACCAAGGAGATCTCCAAACAACACCACCACGAAGACCAAGGAGATCTCCAAACACCACCATGAATAGCAAGGAGATCTCCAAACAACACCACGAAGACCATGGAGATCTCCAAACACCACCACCACGAAGACCAAGGAGATCTCCAAACACCACCATGAAGAGCAAGGAGATGTCCAAACAACACCACGAAGAACATGGAGATCTCAAAACACCACCATGAAGGCCAAGGAGATCTCCAAATACCACCATGAAGAGCAAGGAGATCTCCAAACAACACCCCGAAGACCATGGAGATCTCCAAACAACACCACCACGAAGACCAAGGAGATCTCCAAATACCACCATGAAGAACAAGGAGATCTCTAAAAAAAACACCATGAAGACCATGGAGATCTCAAAACACCACCATGAAGACCAAGGAGTTCTCCAAACACCACCATGAAGACCAAGGAGATCTCCAAACACCATGAAGACCAAGGAGATCTCCAAACACCATGAAGACCAAGGAGTTCGCCAAACAACACCATGAAGACCAAGGAGATCTCCATACACTACAATGAAGACAAAGGAGATAGCCATACACTACAATGAAGACAAAGGAGATAGCCAAACAATACCACAAAGACCAAGGAGATTGCCAAACACCACAAATGCCAAGGAGATCTCCAAACACCATGAAGACCAAGGGGATCTCCAAACAAGTCAGGGACAAAGTTGTTGAGAAGTACAAGTTCGGGTTGGGCTATGAACAATATCCCAATCTCTAATGCTCGCCCGGAGCACTATCAATCCATTATCATCAAATGGGAAGAACATGGCACCACAACAAACCTGCCAAGAGAGGGCCTCCCACCAAAACTGTCAGCCGGGGCAAGGAGGGCATTAATCAGAGGCAGCATGGTGACCAAAGGTAACCCTGAAGGAGCTGCAGGGTTCCCAAGCAGAGACTGAAATATCTATCCATACAACCACAATAAGCCATACACTCCATAGAGGTGGCCTTTATGAAAGATTAGGAGGATAAAAGCCTTTACTTACACACAAAAATTGTAAGCCTCGTTTTGAGTTTGCCAAAAGACACGTGGGAGACTCCCCAAATGTATGGAGAAAGGTTCTTTTTTAATCAGGACGTCTAAAAATGGTAGCGTAGTCCCGTTTATTTCAAAGAGGAACTGTTCAGACATGGATTCCTTTAGATCCCAATCTATAGATATGGAAAGGAGATTCTGGGATAAGGGTTACCCTAGAGACATTGTTGAAAAGTTTTACGAGCATGCCTCATCGCAAGATAGAAATTCTCTATTGCAAACTAGATCAACTAACTCCACGGGGGAGTTTGAGATGACGAGAATCATTGGAACTTTTGATTGCCAAAGTAAAAGAGTGAGGGGTATTCTCATTAAACATTGGGATATTTTGACCACGGACCCTGATCTCAGAGGAATTGTAGGACCACGCCCATTGATTACCTTTAGAAAGGGGTGTTCTTTAACGGATAGTCTGGTACACAGTTACTTTAGGAGATCTACACCTGCGGGTACTTGGCTGGACCGTAAAACTTGCGTTTTTTTCAAATGTAGTAGCTGTGTCAATTGTAAGTTCATGAGATCATGTAAATTCTTCGTAAGCTCCTATAATGGGAAAAAATTAAATCACAAGGATTTCTCAAACTGTAAAACATCTGGTGTCATATATATATGGCCACATGCAGTTGTCCTCATGATTATGTGGGGAAAACATCAAGAGAATTTCGACGTAGGGTTGGAGAGCACGCTGGTGATATTAGACATAATCGTGACACCCCTCTGGCAAAACACATTAATGAACGACATAAAGGCAATATGGAGGAGATCAAGTTCTGTGTCATTGAGGTGGTAAAACGAAATCCCAGGGGGGGGGGGAAATTTTGACAAATTATTGCTGCAAAGGGAATGTGGCTGGATCCACAGGTTGGAATCCGTGGCACCAAATGGCCTAAATGAGAGTCAATCATATGCTTGCTTCTTACAACCTCAGTGGCTGAATGAGCTTTATGTTGTCATGCCAATTTGAATATGTACTCCCATAAATATGGGATGCACAAATCTGTTGTGCGACATTTTTTTCATATATAATTTCTTTTTTTCTTTGATCAATATGTACCTTTATTAAAATACAATGACTTTCTCCTCCCCCTTCCCTTTTTCTGCCTAAAAACAGGATATTTTGTTGATATTACGCATCTCATGTCACTGCCCTGTTTATATTCTATGAGCATCTTAGGGTTAATATGGGCATTTTTCATGTTGGATAAGTATCATCTATCATGAGGTTCTGGTATAGATGAAAGCCTTTGTTGTAATTGGCTATAAAATATTACTCATATTATAGAATTTTGCCCTAACCATATGAATCATGTTGCAGAATTAGGCCAATTGTGCCGGTTGTGGCGAGCGGCTCACATTTATGTGCTCCCCACCAATAGAGGGAGATTGAGGCCCCTAATGGTGATATACCCTTCCAACGCGCTTCTATGGCACCTTTCTGGGCATGCGCGATCTGAAGTGCAGAAAGCATTGATGTTGCCATGGTAACACGCGCTTGTCAACCATCGCGTGAACTTCCTGTTATATGCCGCCCGCAAGTTTGGAGCCATAATGTTACATTAATCTGGCGGGTCAGGCTTTAATACCCCCTATTGATAGTGGGGGATTTAGATGTGTAACTGAGATGCGCCGGCCCGGGCACTGGTCTGGGCATGCGCACTTAATGGCTGAGGCAACAGGAAGTGCTCCTGTAACCATGGTGATGTGCCGTTGTCAATCTTATGACGCACTTCCGGTTGCAGGCCGACCTATGGGCATGCGCAATGAGAACAGGAAACACCGTGTCAGAGACACCGCACTGAACTTGCTCACTGAGCCAGTGTGCGGGTCCTGAGTAAAGCAAAAGCGTGCTCAAAGCTACCTGTGGAGCGGGCAGCAATCGAATAGATGCGTACTTCAGAGCCGCAGGACCTGAAGCACTTGACTGCTAGAGGCGTGGCCTAAACTCCACAGAGCTAGGAGCTGCAAGACAATTTCTAGCAGAGTAACTGCGAGACAAAGTTACCCAGGGGCATAGACAGTGAGAATAGTCAGGACGTAGCCAATGAGTCACACACAGAGATAGCTGCAAGGTACCAGAGGGGCGAGCAGAGAGTAGTCAGGTCACAGGCAATGAGTCATACACAGAGATAGCTGCAAAGGTACAAGAGGGGCGAGCAGAGAGTAGTCAGGTCACAGGCAATGAGTCACACACAGAGATAGCTGCAAAGGTACAAGAGGGGCGAGCAGAGAGTAGTCAGGTCACAGGCAATGAGTCATACACAGAGATAGCTGCAAAGGTACAAGAGGGGCGAGCAGAGAGTAGTCAGGTCACAGGCAATGAGTCACACACAGAGATAGCTGCAAGGTACAAGAGGGGCGAGCAGAGAGTAGTCAGGTCACAGGCAATGAGTCATACACAGATAATAACGCAGTACAAAATCAACAGACAAACTCACAATGGGAAACAGAGCCGGGTCAGAACCATATAAACAAGCTATAGCAACACACAGGCACACAGGGGTCAGCACACTAGGCCAAAGGCAAAAGTATAACTGGCAGGGATTGAAGCTACCCAGGGGTTTATGAAGCTCTCCCAGAACCAGAAAGAGGCCACAATCATTAACCCCAAGTGTGCAGGTCAAAACCTGCACAGAGCTCCAGACATTAACCCCCGGTGTGCAGCTCAAAAACCTGCACTGGGATCATGACACACCGCCTGTCAGATGGATCTCACTCGCGGACAAATCAGTGTGTAGCGCTGCACATCAGCTGGAGGCTGAGTGCGCTCCACATGAAGCGCACGCCTGACCTCATAACGATGGCGGTCTGTTTCCTTTACTCTTGATTGACAGGCTTACTGGCCAATGATGTATAATGATTCTTGGTTGATAGAGCGCAAATTAGTCTTCACTTCCAATATGGAATCCACACTTGGTCCTTTTTGTGAGATCATTATACAGGGACCTCTAGGTTAGACAGGACGTGATTGTTACTAATTAGCAGCCACATTTATATATAGGGGAGGTTTATGGACAGTTACCACACAGCATCCAGCTATCGACCTCCTGATGATCCTGTTAGGAGAAACGCGTTGAGGTTCATTCTATCCTGCATCAAAAAAAACTTGAGTACCCCTTTTCTGTTATCAGTATATTTTGATTTGAATATTCATTATGTCATAATGCCTTCCATTTTTCTTCACTCTAATGTGGAGTTATCAAGCAATATAAGGGCTGATTTAAGGTGAGCCATCGTGGAGCGGGGGCGCCATTCCGCTGACCAGTAGGGTGCCAACCTCCGCTGTTAGGAAGGTGAACAGTTAGTCAGGTACTCAATTGTTTGCACATGTCACTTTACGGTCTTGTCAATTGCACTGTTTTTTGCACTTTTTTCTATTGTTGCCTACCTAGCAATAATCATTGTGGCAACCCCTATATTTTCCTTTCCTGGTTGAGTGAATAGTTATCTGCTGCACTCATACATGGCTATCTAGGAGATTTAGGGTACAGCCGTCGTGGAGTGGGGGCGCCAATCTCGTATATGTTTAGGGTGCCAACCTCCGCTGCTAGGCAGTTTTGATATCAGGATCCCTCAGTGTAGGGTAAAGTAGATGACACGGTTAATTGTTTTTGTGTGTGGTAGTGTCGTCTTATATCTAGACTTTAATAAAGGTTGGTTTTAGATCATATTTTCTAAGTTATGTAAGGCTCCTTGATAATACGGGCCAGGAATGGAACCCACCAGTTGCCTAGCTCCATGGGGATGTTCGGAAAAGCCAGGTTGTGACCCTCTAGTCAACTGGCCTTTTACCTCATTGGACTGTCATCTTCCTACGCTTGTCATTACCTCCTCTTTGTATGTCACAGGTGAGGTAGTCGGCCTTGGAAGCTCTGAAATCACAGCTGTTCTTATCCCAGCAAGTCAACAGAAGGGTGATACTCTGTAATTTGTTATTTTGCTGGGGATGTTCTATGTGTTATCTGCATGTTTTGTGGTTCAGTAAAGTATTGCCACACTGTTTTACCCTCACCCTGTGTTGTCTGTGTAGCATTATGCATACGGTAAAAGGAGAGAAGGCGTTAGGTGGGATTATCTCTGGTCCATGCGGTTTCGGCTAGCAGATCAGGGCACCAGCTGACTCCACAAACACCATCCCCACAGTGAAACATGGTAGTGGTAAATTCATGCTGTGGAAATGTTTTTCAGCATCAGGGACAGGTAAAATGGTCTGAGTCAAAGGAAAGATAGATGGTGCGAAATACAGGGATGTTCTTGAGAAAAAACAGTTTCAGTCTGTCATTGATAGGAGACTGGGATGGAGGTGATCCAAAGCATACTGCAACACTCGAGTGGTTTAAGTGGAAATGTTCTGGAGTGGCCTAATCAAAGGACAGACCTTAATCAAATTGAGAGTCCGTGGTCAGACTTGAAGATCGCTGCTCACTAGAGGAAACCATCTAAAGTGAAGGAGCTGGAGCAGTTTTGTGATGAGAAATGTAATTGTGGCAAATGGAGGCTCTAACAAGTACTGACTTTAGGGGGGTGAATATTTATGCACAGTAATCAGTTATTTTGTCCTATTTGCTGTTTGCTTCACAATAAAAAGAAAACCAAATGTTCACAGTTGTCAGCGTTTTCGTTACATGAACCGAAGCAAACCGTCAAAAACACAATGAAATTCCAGGTTGTGAAGTAGCAGAACACAAAAAATGTCAATGGGGGGGGGGGGGTGAATACTTTTGCAAGCCACTGTACATATATATCAAGTTTGATAGTGGCTGACACCATCCCGCCTTGTATTATCTTACATTCAGTTATGGAATTTTGTGCACATGCCTCTTCCTTTGATCACACTTTTGCCTTGGACTCTTTTGTACTTTTGGTTTCCTCTGTGGACCAGGGTGACACTCACCCCAATGACTGGATGCCATGCTTGGACCGATGGGGATCAGTACCTTGAGGGACTTTGTTGACTTGCAGTCAGTAGGCGCATTGTGATTCATCATCTGAAGAATAAACAGAAGATCGGGGACATAACTTTCTGCTTTTGCTCCAATTCCCAGAGATCAGATAGTGCTACACGCCAATCATGAATCATCTCCCACTATATTACATGAATCAATAGTACAAGCAAATGTAAGAAATTCTGTAATATATCTTATCTGAAAAATATGCTACTTTCTCCATTTATGAGACACTTTATAAGGGAGACACAGAAAAACTTTTTATCAACTCTTTACAGATTCACAGCTACACTGCTCAGTACGACTGTATAATGTATGGAGGCACAGAAGGAAAAACTTTTTACCAACTCTTTACAGATTGACAGCTACATTGCTCAGTATGGCTGTATAATATATGGAGGCACAGAAAGAAAAACCTTTTACCAACTCTTTACAGATACCCTGCTCAGTACTGTTGTATAATGTCCTCCATGATGCATCTGAACATGTGCCACTCAGAGACAGGAGAGCAGGAATCCCTCATATCTTTGTGTGCTGTGTATGGGAGGTATGATATCAGCTAGTTTCCACCCCCCAGCTCAGAGACAACAGAATATTAGAGATAGAACCTGCCGAGGGTGGAATACTGCTGAAAAAATGCAGAATACAAGTAATGGCCAGAAAGTATTAAGTTACGTACCGGTATCTGTATTTTTCGGAAGCCCATGACAGCACCACGAGAGAGGGGATCCGCCCTCCAGGAACAGGAAACCTACAGATACAAAAGGGCGGCACCTCTCCCACGCATCAGTTGGATTACAGAGCTTGAGAGGCTACCATGGTTAGTACACAGCATATAATATATACAACCTATCTATCCTATTTACCGAAAAAAAATTTTATACCATCTCCCACATAAGGTAAATTCGTGAAACAATCTTCTAAAGGAGTGCACCCCTATATGTGAGCAAGGGAGGGAACTAAGGGTGCTGTCATGGGCTTCCGAAAAATACCGTTACCGGTACGTAACTTAATACTTTATTCGGACTCCCATGACAGCACCACGAGAGAATTACAGAGATGTAAAACTAATTTAGGGAGGGACTACAGCCTGCAGCACCCTTAGTCCGAAGGTGAGATCTGAGGAGGCACCCATGTCTAACCGATAGTGGTTAAAAAAGGTGGAAGGAGATGACCAGGTGGCCGCCTTACATATCTGGTCAATTGATACTCCAGATCTCTCTGCCCAAGATGATGCCATGGCACGAGTGGAATGCGCCCACAAATTCTGTGGAGCCGGACCGCCACCTGCTGTGTAGGCCAGAGAGATAGCCTCCCTAATCCACCTTGCTATCGTGCCTTTTGATACTCTACATCCTTTCCTGGGACCTTGGAAGGATAGAAATAATGCATTCTCCCTCTTCCAAGGATCCATGGCTGATAAATATTTAAGTAAGCATCTCTTAACATTTTACGCCTGAAGTTTTTGTTCCTTAGGATTGGTCGGATTAAGGAGGAAAGAAGGCAGAACTATCTCTTGTGTCCTGAGAAAGCGTGACGCTACTTTGGGAAGGTATGCCGGGTCCGGCCTTAGGATTACTCTATCCTGTAAGAACTCTGTGTAAGGGGGCAATCTGGAAAGTGCCTAAGTGCTGTAAGGACTAAATTTAAGTCCCAAGGTACACATCTGTCTTCGTGTATGGGTCTCGATCTAGCCGCTGCTTTGATGAACCTCACTACCCAATAGTTGTTGGCAATATCACATGCAAACAGGGCCTCTAAGTCTGAAACCAGTACTTTTAATGTACTTGTGGAGAGACCCAATTCGAGACCCCTCTGGAGGAATTCCAGAATTTCTTTTGTGGGAATTTCCGTCCCTGACATCAAACTGAAAGGTGGACAGAAATCGCCTCCAGATTCTAGCATAGATATTTGTGGTAGTTTGTTTTCTGCTTTTCAGAAGGGTAATCAATTAAATTTTTGGAGAACCCTCTATCCTTTAATAGTGTCCTCTCAAACACCACGCCATCAAATGGAGTCCCGCTACCTGTGGGTGGCTGACTGCCCCCTGGTAGAGGAGATCCGGAAGGTTCGGCAGTACCCAGGGATCGCATACAGACATGTTCCTTAATCATGCGAACCAGGTCCTCCTGGGCCAGAAGGGGGCAATTAATATGACCCTTCCCCGATCTTCCCTGATCTTCCTTACTACCAGAGGTAGGAGGTTTAATGGCGGAAAGGCATATGCTAGAGAGAAGTCCCATCTTATCAGGAGGGCGTCCACTGCCAGTGGATTTTCCCTGGGATTCAGAGAGCAGAGCGATTTTTCCTTCCTGTTTTCTCTGGTGGCAAAGAGGTCTACCTCCGGCTGACCCCAATTGCGGACAATCTGGTTGTAATTATCCGTGTTTAAAGCCCATTCTCCTTGCTTTAGGGCCCTGCGGCTTAGAAAGTCTGCCTTCATATTGTCTTTTCCCCTGATGTGGAGCGCAGTTAAAGATCGAAAATTTTTCTCTGCTATCTGAAGGAGACGTTCCGTTATCCGCATCAGGGCGTCGGAGCGAGTTCCACCTTGGTGGTTGACATAGGCTACTGCTACCTGGTTGTCCGAGAGTATCCTCACATGATGGCCCTGTAGGTATATAATGAGTTCTTTAACTGCCAACTCAATCGCCAACAGCTCCCTCTGGTTAGATGAGGTCTCAGCATCAGAGTCCCAATGTCCCTGTACCACTATGTCCCCCATATGGGCCCCCCAACCCAAAGGACTAGCGTCTGTGGTTATTACGCGGGTTATCTGCATCACCCAGGGCACCCCCGAGGATAAGTTTTCATCATCGAGCCACCACCTAAGAGATGTAAGAATCGAAGGGCTTAGTAATACTTGACCCTGTAGGAAGCCCTCTAAGGCCCTGCTATTAACCAAGACGTCTTTCTGAAGGGCCCTAGTGTGGAATTGTGCCCACTTGACTGCTGGGATACATGAGGTTAGAGAGCCCAACAGAGACATGGCCTGCCTGAGGGTCATGGAGGGTTTATCAATTGCTCGAAGAACCTGCTGCTGTATATGTTGTAATTTATCTAATGGTAGCAGACACTGCTGAGCTTCTGAATTTAACAGCAAGCCTAGAAACGTCTGGACCCTTAAGGGCTGAAATCGGGATTTCTCGTAATTTATTATCCATCTAAGGTTCTCTAATCTGAACTTAGCTATCTCTATCTAGGATAGACAATGGCCCACCGAATTTCCCACAATCAAAAAATCATCTAAGTATGGGACAATTAAGATATCAACTTCCCGCAAATGAGCCATAACTTCGGCCACTATCTTCGTAAATACCCGGGGCGCTGCTGAGAGACCAAAGGGAAGGGCTCTATACTGATAATGACGGACTATACCGTCTACTGAAACCGCCACTCAGGAACTGCTGGAAATCTGCGTGGATAGGTACATGATAGTACGCGTCTTTCAAGTCCACGACTGCCATAAAACACCCTTCAAACAGCATTTTTATTGTTGAATTGATGGATTCCATTTTAAAGGTGCGATTAACCAAAAATTCATTAAGGAAACGTAAATTAATAATCGTTCTAAATGTTTTATCCGGTTTTTGGATTAGGAATAAGGGAGAGAAGAAACCTCTACCTCTCTCAGATTCCGGGACCTCTACCAGGACGTTTTTCAGGCACAAGCTCAAGACCTCCGCTTCTAAAGCAGCTTTTTCGAGGGGTGAAGATCTTAAGGGAGTTGGTTTAAAGGTATCCCAGGGAACATGAACTCCAACCTGAGCCCAGTGGATATTACATTCCGCACCCAGTCACTATTGGTGAGTTGTAACCATGCTGGGAGGAAGGATGACAGTCTACCCCCCACGGGAATTGCTAGTCATTGGTTCGGTCTCTTTCGTTCTCTTGACGAGCACCTGAACATGAAGCCCGTACCTCTTCTCCTTCTCTCCTCCCATCTGGGACGGTCTCTATTAGGTGAAGGGTTACACCTTCTCCCTTGACCAAATCTCCTTCTATTAAACGGACGTCGGTAAGATGCGGACCAAAGATTTGGGAATTTTTTCTTATCGTCCCCGGCTTTCTCAAGCAGTTCGTCCAGGACTGCTCCGAACAAATATTCCCCCTCACACGGGATAGTACAGAGTTTCGCTCTGGATTGAATGTCTCCCTGCCAGCACTTTAGCCACAGGGCTCTACGAGCCTCATTAGAGAGTCCTGCTGCCCTGGCGGCCATTCTTACTGCATCAGCCGAAGCATCTGCTAGGAAGGCTGTGCCCTCCTGGATTATTGGTAGGGCCCCAAGAATTGTCTGTCTAGACGTTCCCTGTTTTAACTGTGACTCTAACTGGTCCAACCAGACCATCATGGACCTGGCCGTGCATGTTGATGCTACTGCTGGTCTTAAGGAACCGGCTGCCATCTCCCAGGTACTTTTAAGGAAGGTATCTGCCTTCCTATCCAAAGGATCTTTAAGGGGCCCCATGTCCTCAAAGGGTAGTGAGGATCTTTTTGATGCCTTCGCAATTGCCACATCTAATTTGGGGGCCTTGTCCCAAGTGTTCACCATCGGATCATCAAAGGGGTATCTACGCTTGAGGGCTGTTGGTAGCGACCCTCTTATCTGTTTTTTTCCACTCTCTGTGGATCAGATCCTGAATTTTTTCGTTCAGTGGGAAGACTCTTCGCTTCCTCTGCTCCAGCCCCCCGAACATGACATCCTGCATGGATAACTGAGGCTTAGGCTCCTCCACTTCCATTGTCCCTCTGACTGCTTTTACTAGCTTATCTACTCGGTCAAGCGGCAGACAAAACCGACCAGAGTCCTCTTCTTCTGAGGAGGACGAGGGAGATGAAACATGGGAGCCCTTACTTCTCCTCCATTCTGCCGAGGAATCAGACTCCACAGGGTCCCCACCCCTTAAGCTTTCTGGTTGGGACAGGGATTTTACGGTTTCCTTCATCTCTGCCCTGACTATGTCCCTTAAACTCGCAGCTACCACGGGCAACTCCTCCGCCACTGTCTGCTGGATACAGGGGGGACACAACCTTTTGGGGCATGAGTCTGGTAACAGGCATGCACAGAGTGCGCATTCCTTGTGTTTGGTTTTACTTGTAGCTTTCTTCCCCTAGAATAAAACATAGAAGGAGGCCCCATCACTGAGTGAACATTCACGAAGATCACTTACCAGTGCCACAATTAAGTACCGGAGAATGAGGGGGATTTTTCTCAGTCGACGCTCCTGTCCGCCTAGAGCCTTTATGACTGGATTGGTCACTTCGTCCTGCACGCTCCTTACTGTCACGGGACTCTTTCTTCTTTTGTTTGACCTGCCGAAGGTCATCCAGGGGCGGCAGTGATGATTGTCGTTGCTGCTGCTTCTGCTCCTGATCGCTCTCCATTACTGCGCGCAATAATGTGGCCAAGGCATGGCACCCATCTAGGGTCCTGCCTATATACCCCTCCTCCGGACAGCAGATTTCCTCCTGCTGCGCCCTCCCCCCCTAATAGGGCCCCCCTCCCCAACTGGCGCCGCTCCTGGCAGGTGAACCGGTGCTTACCGGCGTCTCTCCGATGGGCGCCGCCATCTTGGGTCCTCGCGCCTGTGCAGTGGCGCCGCTGACCCGGAAGCGCCCCCAGGCTCCACCCCTGACGTCACCGCGACTCCGACGTGACCGGAAGTCACGCGGGACGCCAGGGGGCTCCAGTATGCAGCGCTCCCCGGCCTCAGCACCCTGCACACGCCGGCCCCCCCGCCACCGCGCCGCCGGAGCTGGGAGCCCCCAGGGGGCATACATACCGGCGGCGGCTTCTTTTATGGAGACGGACACCCTCCGGATGCCGCTCCCTGCTGCACACGCCACCGCCGTGCCACCCATCCTGGGCCACCGAGGCGTCCTCCAGGAGCTCCGCACCAGGCCGAGGTAGGAGACCCCCTCGCTACCTGCACCGGCCGGCCGGTCTGGGATCTGTCTGTAGGATCCCGTCCCTTCAGGAACAGGAAACCAACTGATGCGTGGGAGAGGTGCCGCCCTTTTGTATCTGTAGGTTTCCTGTTCCTGAAGGGCAGATCCCCTCTCTCGTGGTGCTGTCATGGGAGTCCGAATAAATAGTGTTATTCCTATAGCTTATTCTGAACAGTTACCTGAAATTACAGTTACCCTTTATGTGACTGGTGGGGAGTCGCTGCAGGACCTCCAGTGATCACTTGTGATTGTAAGAATATTCCTTTACGAAAAAGGTTGACAATCTATTTGTTGACCATCATGGATTATACGATACTACAATTTTCCTAAGGATCAATAAAGTGCATCAATTATAGAGATTTCAGTCTCAAGAAGGAGCACAGAAAAACCATATAGGGTTTTAACCCTATACTTACGAACAGGATAAGTGATATATATCTGATCGTAGGGCGTATCACCACTTCGGACCCCCACCAATCAAGAGAACAAGGATCATGACGTCTAATTTTTGCTCGTTCAGCCAGTAATTTATGGGTTTATGAGGAATCGCTCCTGTCAGACAAATCTAATCAGTTTTTATGAAGAGGTAAGCTATAGACTGGGCCAAGGTGAGTCATTGGATGTGGTATATCTTGATTTTTCCAAAGCGTTTGATACCGTGCCACACAAGAGGTTGGTACACACAATGAGAATGCTGGGTCTGGGGGAAAATGCGTGTAATGGGTAAGTAACTGGCTTAGTGATAGAAAGCAGAGGGTGTTTATAAATGGTGTATTCTCTAACTGGGTCGCTGTGACCAGTGGGGACCGCAGGGGTCGGTGTTGGGACCTCTTCTCTTCAACATATTTATTAACGATCTGGTGGAAGCTTTACACAGTAAAATATCGATATTTGCAGATGATACAAATCCTATGTAAAGCAGTCAATACAAGAGAGGATCGTATTCTGCTACAGATGGATCTGGATGAGTTGGAAACTTGGGCCGAAAGGTGGCAGATGGGGTGTAACAATGATAAATGTAAGGTTATACACATGGGAAGAAGGAATCAATATCACCATTACATACTGAACGGTAAACCACTGGGTAAATCTGACATGGAGAAGGACTTGGGGATCCTAGTTAATTATAAACTTACCTGGAGCAGCCAGTGCCAGGCAGTGGCTGCCAAGGCAAACAGGATCATGGAGTGCATTAAAAGAGGTCTGGATACACATGATGAGAGCATTATACTGCCTCCGTACAAATCTCTGGTTAGACCGCACATGGAGTACTGTGTACAGTTTTGGGCACCGGTGCTCAGGAAGGATATAATGGAACTAGAGCGAGTACAAAGGAGGGCAACAAAATTACTAAAGGGGATGGAGGAACTACAATACCCAGAGAGATTAGCAAAATTAGGATTATTTAGTCTAGAAAAAATACGACTGAGGGGCGATCTAATAACCATGTGTAAGTATATAAGGGGACAATACCAATATCTCTCCGAGGATCTGTTTATACCAAGGAAGGTGACGGTCACAAGGGGGCATTCTCTGCATCTGGAGGAGAGAAGGTTTTTCCACCAACATAGAAGAGGATTCTTTACTGTTAGGGCACTGTTACTGTTACTGAGGAGGTGGTGATGGCGAACTCGGTCGAAGGGTTCAAGAGAGGCCTGGATGTCTACCTGGAGCGTAACAATATTGTATCTTACAGTTATTGTTAGGTTCTTTAGAAGGACGTAGATCTGGGGATTTATTCTGATGGAATATAGGCTGAACTGGATGGACTAATGTCTTTTTTTGGCCTTGCTAACTATGTTGCTATGTTTTACTAAACCTCTTCACTGCCAATGTATGCAACAAAGGAGAAAGAAGAAGGAAATATTTGTATATGGTAATAGCTGGTGGTGAATTCTACAGGCTGCACAAAACTCCTTCATTTTAAGGAGTGAAGGACGAACTTCAGTGTGGTCATCCTAATTCTATATATCATTCCTGAAAATTTAATTAAACAATTTGCCACCTGAAGAAGCCAAATTAATGGCGAAACACACATTGGACCTTCAATCCTGACATCCAATATAGGGATATTTCTGTAGAGAGAAAGATAGGAGTGTATTTTCACCAATGTATCCATGAATGTAGTACAACACCAATAGGTAGTATTCCATGTACGGGACTAGAACCATAGCGCACACTGAATAACACAGTCAGAGACTCGGCATCCCCAGCAACCACATGGAGCACGCCATCAATAGCAGAGCGCTCACTAGATAACAGAAGGACACCTCTTCACACTGCCACCTGTATACAGAGGGCAACATACCCGATAGTGGAGGCATGGGAGCGCTCACTGTGCCAAGGAAAAAGGGGAATTTCAATAGAGGCTGGAATAAAGGACATTTTGGATCTTGCTGTTCTTGTAATGAGAAATTTGTCATGGGGTAATGTAAGCTCGCGTAGGAGGTGTTGAGGCAGTCACCAGCATATTATGGCAGGCAGGAGGGTCATTGTAGATGCTATGGGGGTATGGCTCAGATAGGGGCACTGACGGCTTTGCGGCCCTCATAGGGTGAAATCTGGATAATATGGGGCAATTATAGCTAGCATAGGAGGCACTATGGTAGTCATAGGGGCATCGGGATTGGCATAAGACATTATGCCTGCTTTGTGCCTGGAATAGGAACCCTGAGGTTTCAAGGGAGTACTGTGATTGGCCCAAGGACACTGTGGCTGTTATAGAGGGAGATTTGATCATCATGGGGGAATTATGACTGGTAGAGGGACATTAATGATAACGTGACAGTCAAGGAGGAATTGTGGCTAGCTTGAAGGACATTCTCTGAGCGATGGTCGTATTTTGACAGGCATAGGGGCGCTGTGGTAGTCATGGGGCATGGTGACGCCTATGGGGGCATTGTAGCTGTCATGGTGCTTTGTGGATGACGTAGAGAGAAATTTGGTTGTCATAGGGGGTAAATTATGTAAAGCATGGAGGTATCATCAGAATGGATACCAATTATCCAGGGACACTGCGACTGCTGTGGGGGCATTGTGCCGGACATACAGTGAAAATGGGTGAACATAGTGAGAATTAATGCAAGCACTGAGAGCAGTGATGGCATTGTGGCATCTATGGGGGTATTGTGACTATCATCAGGTCATTTTTGTCTGTCATTGGAAATTTGGTTGGTTTAGGGGAATCAGTTCATATACTCAGGGCATTAATCCCTTAACGGCTGCCTTTTAACGGCGGCAGTTAAGGAGCCTCATTCCTCAACGCTGCCTTCCTAGCGGCGCTGAGAAATAAGTGTATAGCGCCCCCCAGCATCATAAAATCTCTGGGTTCTCGGCTACCGGGGATAGCTGAGATCCCGGGGGAACATTTCCAATCATTTCTCTCTTCGGATATGATCAAGTGTATCAGAGGAGGGAGGAATGGGGTCCCCCAAGCCTCCCGGTACCTCCCCCATCCCTGGACCCTCCCTTGTCACTCCCTTAGTGAGATGAAAATAATAAAATACAAACATTTTATTTTTTTATCATTCTTTGCAGTTAGGGTTAGAGCTAAGGATAGGGTTGTGCTGGGGTTAAGTTTGTGGTGTTGGGGTTAGGGTTGGGATTAGGGTTAGGGGTGTGTTGGGGTTAGGGTTGTGTTAGGGTATATTTCCACGAGCCGGCTTACATCCGGATCAGCTGCGGATTGAACGCTGTGTACAGCTGCAGGGTTCAATCCGCAGCGTCCAGATGTTACAGCATAGTGGAGGGGATTTTATGAAATCCTGTCTCCACTATGCGTGCGAACACGCATCCGGCGCCCCTGCATTTCCGGACATGCGGCGCATCTTTTTAGACCGCAGCATGTCTATTTACCTTGCGGCGACGCTCCATCCTATGTATAGGATGCGGCGATTTCGGATGTGTTTAATGAACACATTTGGAATCACCACGCATACAGAAGGGGGCGGTGCTTTGGGCGGAGCGGAGTTTCTTCTCCATCCAAAGCGCCGACAATACGCCCCCTGGAGACGTACCCTTAGGGTTGGAGTTAGAATTAGTGAATTTCCACTGTTTAGGTACATCAGGGGGTCTCCAAGCACAACATGGTGCCCTCCATCGATTCCAGCCAATTTTGCGTTCAAAAAGCCAAAACAATGCTCTGTCCCTTCTGAGCCCTGCCATGGGCCCAAACAGTGGCTTTCCCCCACATATGGGATATCGGCATAATCAGGAGAAATTGCACAACAAACTTTGTGGTCCATTTTCTTCTGTTACCCTTGGGAAAATAAAAAAAAGCTTGGGTCTAAAGTAATTTTTTTGTGAAAAAAGTAAAATGTTTATTTTTTCTTTCCACATTGCATTAGCTCCTAGGAAGCACCTGAAGGGTTAATAAACTTCTTGAATGTGGTTTTGCGCACCTTGAGGGGTGCAGTTTTTAGAATGGTGTCACTTTTGGGTATTTTCTGTCATATTGACCCCTCAAAGTGACTTCAAATGTGAGGTGGCCCCTAAAAAAATGGTTTTGTAAATTTTGTTGGAAAAGTGAGAAATTGCTGATCAACTTTTAACCCTTATAACGTCCTACCAACAACAAAAAAAAATATGTTTCCAAAATTGTGCTGACGTAAAGTAGACATGTGGGAAATGTTATTTATTAACTATTTTGTGTGATATGACTCTCTGATTTAAGGGCATAAAAGTTTGAAAATTTTCAAAATTTTTGCCAAATTTCCATTTTTTTTTAATAAATAAACACAAGTTGTGATGGTGTGATAGGCTATGTGGATATCATTTTGTGTATATTTCTATTTCACTTATTTTCATAGTGTTTTTCTTGTATGTCTCGATGACCCCCTGTAGTTCTTTAATCCCCAAGGCTCCTTTGTTCTCCTCTGGGAGGCCTGGAAACCGCCCCAACATGTTTGACTACCCCTGGACACAAGGAAGGGGGTGGGGAGAACAGGAGCTGGTCAAGTCAGTTCCTGTATGGAGAGCATCGTGTAAAGACTGCACTTCAGAGAGAAGGACCCATTTTATCCTCTGGTGCTAGAGTTTTGGAATCTCGTCTCCCTGGACAGTTTATCCTGTTCTGGACTACATTCTTGTTCTGGACTATTGTATCCTCAGTGTGGTGGATTGTTTATGGACCTTCTAATTTTGCCTGTAATAAAGGTCTTGGGATTGTTCACCCTTCCCTCGCTCTGTTGATTGTGTGGTATCGGAGTAGGGCCCCGTGACAACTGGTGGCAGCAGTGGGATCAACAGAGCGTAACCCAATGGAGAACCACCCACAGAGTGAGTACAGAAATTGGACTGTATCCAGTTTACAGGAGAGAGCCAGAGACCTGGGCCTGAACTACCAGTGACTGACTAAAGAGGCCTTAATCGATCTACTGGTGTGCGCTAGCCCGGCCACCTCCTCCCAGATGTCTGAAGGACGAGCACTGGAGACAGGGATCCCCATCCAGAAAAGCCAGTGGTTGGTGTGGTACGAAGAAGAGATGGCGGTTCTGGGCATCGACGTCTCTCAGGAGTACAAGGAGGAGGCTGCCTGCCAGGCACAGCGGAGACAGGAAGCAATGGAGCTTGAAAGAGGGAGTAACGCAATGTGGAGTGTAACCCCAAGGATCCGGGAGCCTGTACGGATCACCCGGACAGAGTTTAAGCCATTTGATGAGGCTTCCGGAGATGTGGAGGGGTTCTTCAAAGACTTTGAGCAGCAGTGTGCTGTGATGGAGGTGCCCCACTCTAGCTGGATGCGTTTGTTAGTGGGGCTCCTGAACAGAAGCATGGCGGAGGTTTACCGAACCATTGATGCACTGCGGAATCGGGATAATAACATTGTAAAGCGGACTATCCTGGATTACCATGCTATCACCCCAGACTCATATAGGGCCAAGTTCCGAGACCTCCCATGCACCACGGGGGGATCGTTTAGGATGTATGCACATAAGATGTCCCAGGCACGTCGGAGATGGCTGGAAGCAGAAAACGCCTTTACTGTGGAAGATGTTATACAGGCGTTCCTTATAGAACAATTTCTTGCCAAGTGCCCCGCAGAGGTGCGGGAATGGGTCCGGGAGCGCACGCCGTGTACCGTGGATAGAGCTGCAGCCCTGGCCGATGAAGCCCTTACTATCCGGCTGCAATGGAGGAGGCTTCTGGACAGGGGTGGGCTGGGTCGGGTGGCAGGGAGGCATATGCCCCCCGGGCCGCTCCCACAGGCGCACATGTGGGCCGGCAGCTTTCTCTGAGTCTGAGCTGTGCATAGTTACCTTCACAGCTGCGCAGCTCCGACTCTCTCCCTCCGCCCTCCCTGGACAGGTCATGTGACATGGCTGTAGCTAGAATGTAGGGGCTCCTTGCAGGTCCTGACTACAGCCCATACATTCTAGCTGTCTCAGTAGTGAATTTGCTAGGCTGTTTGGGATCCTGTCAAGTCCACTCAGCAGCTCATACAGCCTAGCTGATTCACTGCTGACAATGATACAATGTATGGTACAGCGTCTACCATGACAAGAGGAGCTGTGCCTGCTGGCGATCACTTGTGAGGTAAGTATGAAAAACGTTTTTTTTTTCTTTATAAAATCAATTAAATGGGTGAGGGGGGCTGCACATGACGAAAGGAGGGGGCTCTAAATGATGGAGGGGGCTGTAAATGATGGAGGGGGCTGCAAATGATGCAGGGGGCTGCAAATGATGGAGGGGGCAGTTGATAATGAATAGAGAGTGGGAGAGAAAGACATGACAATGAATTGGGGCGGAAGGGGCATATAAATATAATGAATTGGGGGAGCGGGAGGCACATAGTGGGGGACATTGAGGATGCAGTGACTGGTAATGAATTGGAGGAAGAGTACAATTAATGTATATATTTATTAGGTGGGGAAATTGCGATTTATTGTTGGTGGGGGTGCAGTGGTGAATTAAAATTTATATTTGGAATGGTGGATTATTATATATTAATGGTGGGTGCACGTCTGTATTTAGATGTGTAGTGTAGAAAGGAGAAAAATGGGGACTGTGCTCTGGAAGCCATGCTCTAGGTAACTTTGTGTTATTTTATGCAGAGACGAGTCCTGGCTGAAAGAAATGATGGCGGTCTGCGCTGCTTAAAAAAGAAAAGCAAAGATGAGGGACTTCAGCTGGAGATGTCACTGATGAGTCAGTGTGCTACCTGTACACTGACACTATACACTATAACCTGTACACTATACACTATATACAGAGCTCCTGTGTATAATGTCACAGGTAATCACTGTATTACCTGGACACTGACACTGTATACAGAGCTCCTGTGTATAATGTCACTGATGAGCTCTGTATTACCTGTACACTATATACAAAGCTCCTGTGTATAATGGCATTAGTGTTGTGTTTTTTTTTATTAATGATCTGTATTGTAGTATTCGGTCACTATATGGTGGTAGTATGTGATCTGGTTATGGTGTGGCGGTATTTCTCCCTGTATGTGGTATTATTTGGCACTATGTAATGGTAATATGTGGTTTGGTCATGGTATGGAGGTATTTGTTCCTTATATATGGTATTATTCGGTCGCTATGTGGTGGTAATATGTGGTCTGGTCATGGTGTGACGGTTTTTGTCCCTTGTATGTGGTATTAATGGTCATTCTAAAAAATATATGCGACTCATTCCCTTAAAGAAAAATAAATAAAAATAAACCTAAAAAGAGCATTGGATATTTTAGGAAATGTTTATTACGTAGGAGTAGAATATGGCCCGGCCAAAAAAGTCTACCTTGTTGTGGTGGTGGCTTAAAAATTCTTTTGGCCAAAACAAAAGATGCTGGTTATGTATGTGATCTGGTGTTTGCTGGGAACTGTTAATAGATTGGTGAGGACGTGGTGTAGAAGATGAGTTTTTCCAAGAGCGGGCGGTGGGACTGTGGAAGGCTCGAGGTGTGGAGGCAGAACTGGGGTGGAGCCTGGGTGGAGTCTCAAGGGGTCCCGAAAATGTTGCCAGCATGGGGCCCTGAAATTCCTAGTGGCAGCCCTGACTGTAATCATGTATGTGTTCTGCAGGACTGGTATCTACCAATATATGGTTCCTGTAAGGTGGGACTAGTGCTCTTTTTAGTAGCTTGTTTTTTTTATTTATTTAGTAACAGCGTAATGTGTTTCGGTCATTATGTAGTAGAAGGTGTATGGTGGTGCCATTGGTCTGATTAGAGTGTTTTGTTATGTAGAGGTAATGGTCATATTATATTATGTATTCGCGGTGTGGTGGTGATGGTAGTGGGCATTGTGCAGCTGTATTGTTTTGGCCTTTTATAGTAGTAATATTGATCATATTGGTCTTTGCATTGTGTGTTTTTGGGTAGCAACAGTGGTACACTGTAATTATATATATATATATGCTATTTTAAATGGCTAAAGGTTGGTCTTCTGGGGAGACATGCTTTTTGGGGCTTTAAGGACCCTGGCAATGCCCCTGCCATATTGTGTGTGAAAAATGTCCGTGTTTCTGGAGTTGTATGTTTGTAAGTAAGCTCAGTTATGGTACCATATCTAAGCAGTAACCTTGGTCCTGACACTGTATTGATGTAGTAATCTAGATTCTGGTACAATATGTATGCCATAAGCTTGGTTCTGTATCTTGTAGTAGACATAGTAAGCTCTGTTCTGCTTCCTTATCTCTGGAGTACGCTCGGTTCTGCTCCAATATCTCTGTAGTATGCTCGGTTCTGCTCCAATATCTCTGTAGTAAGCTCGGTTCTGCTCCAATATCTCTGTAGTAAGCTCGGTTCTGCTCCAATATCTCTGTAGTAAGCTCGGTTCTGCTCCAATATCTCTGTAGTAAGCTCGGTTCTGCTCCAATATCTCTGTAGTAAGCTCTGTTCTGCTCCCTTATCTCTGTAGTAAGCTCGGTTCTGCTCCCTTATCTCTGTAGTAAGCTCCGTTCTGCTCCCATATCTCTGTAGTAAGCGATACTGCTCCCTTATCTCTGTTGTAAACTCGGTTCTGCTCCCTTATCTCTGCAGTAAGCTCGGTTCTACTCCTTTATTTCTGTAGTAAGCTCGATTCTGCTCCCTTATCTCTGTTGTAAACTCAGTTCTGCTCCCTTATCTCTGTAGTAAGCTCGGTTCTACTCCTTTATTTCTGTAGTAAGCTTGGTTCTGCTTCCATAGCTCTGTAGTAAGCTCCGTTCTGTTTCCATATCTCTGTAGTAAGCTCGGTTCTGCTTCCATATCTCTGGAGTAAGCTCCGTTCTGCTCCCATATCTCTGTAGTAAGATCCGTTCTGCTCCCATATCTCTGTAGTAAGCTCGCTTCTGCTCCCATATCTCTGTAGTAAGCTCTGTTGTGCTCCCATATCTCTGTAGTAAGCTCTGTTGTGCTCCCATATCTCTGTAGTAAACTTGGTTCTGCTCCCATATCTCTGTAGTAAGCTTGGTTCTGCTCCCATATCTCTGGAGTAAGCTCAGTTCTGCTCCCATATCTCTGGAGTAAGCTTGGTTCTGCTCCCATATCTCTGTAGTAAGCTCTGTTCTGCTCCCATATCTCTGTAGTAAGCTCGCTTCTGCTCCCATATCTCTGTAGTAAACTTGGTTCTGCTCCCATATCTCTGTAGTAAGCTCCGTTCTTTTCCCATATTTCTGTAGTAAGCTTGGTTCTGCTCCCATATCTCTGTAGTAAGCTCGGTTCTGCTCCCATATCTCTGTAGTAAGCTTGGTTCTGCTCTCATATCTCTGTAGTACGCTCTGTTCTGCTCCCATATCTCTGGAGTAAGCTCCGTTCTGCTCCCATATCTCTGTAGTAAGCTCAGTTCTGCTCCCATATCTCTGTAGTAAGCTCGCTTCTGCTCCCATATCTCTGTAGTAAACTTGGTTCTGCTCCCATATCTCTGTAGTAAGCTCGCTTCTGCTCCCATATTTCTGTAGTAAGCTTAGTTCTGCTCCCATATCTCTGTAGTAAGCTCGGTTCTGCTCCCATATCTCTGTAGTAAGCTCCTTTCTGTTCCCATATCTCTGTAGTAAGCTCCGTTCTTTTCCCAGATTTCTGTAGTAAGCTTGGTTCTGCTCCCATATATCTCTGTAGTAAGCTCCAGTCAGTTTCCTTGTCTACGTAGCAATCTTGGTTCCGTTCTCGTGTCTATATAGTCAGCTTGCTTCTGTTACAGTATCTATGTAGGCAGCAAACTTGGTTCTGCTCCGATATATATGCAGTTAGCTCTGTTCTGTTCCCATATCTATGTACCAGCCTGTTATTAAAGCCTGTTATCTCTGCTGCTTTAATGCAGCTGCCAGAGATAAGCAGGGCAAAAGAACCGCAACTGGAGGGCCTCTGCCTTGTGATTGCCCCCCAGGCTGAAAAGTGCCAGCCAGCCCCTGCTTCTGGGCAATGAACCACGGCCTGCTCCCGCGCCCCGTCCCCCTCTAATTATATCTGCCCTTCCACCTAGTTGCAAGCCGATGACAATCACGCCTCACAATCCTAGACCCCAGCAGTTCCGACCACGACCTGGGGGTATCACAGAGAGGAGGTGTTATGGATGTGGGCAACCTGGACATTTGCAGTCTGGCTGTCCCTCCAGGATTCGGAGGGAGCCCCATACAGCCCCACCTCATCCAATGCATCTTGTGCACTCCACCCCGCCTGAGGAAGAGCTACCACCACCCCCACCAGAGTGGACCACCGACCACGGCACCATAGATACTCCTCCTGGAGTGTACGGACTCCGGCCTGTGTCCTTTAGCTACTCAGGGCAACGGCATCGTCACCTGCAGGATGTCTTAATTAATGGATACAAAGTGTCAGGATTTAGAGACACGGGGGCATTCTTGACTATCGCTGACCCCCGTGTGGTTCGACCCGAGGCAATTTACCAGGGTCCGGGAATTCCCATTGTCCTGGTGGGGGGTGCCCGCAAATATATACAGCGAGCTTCTGTGCGTTTGGATTATGGTTGTGGAGAAAAACTGTGTTGGATTGGAGTTATGGGAGGACTTCCTGCAGATATCCTCCTTGGGAGCGACATTGGGGAGTTACAGTGCCAATTTGTGGGAGCAGTCACCCGACTACAGGCCCTTCAAGCACTACGTCATCCGGACCCCACCGGGGAGCAACCACCACGAACCGCATCAGAGTCGGTAAGCAATACGTTCGCTGCTACTACATTAGGAGTCTTGGGACAGAGAGGAGTTTAGGAGAGAAATAGAGGGTGACACTACCTTAGCAGCCCTTAGGCGAATGGCAGAAACTGGGCACATGGGAGATAATCGGGATGGCTTCACTCGAGAAAACGGACTGTATTATCGTGCAACAAAGGGCAGTGACCAGGGCAACCCTGACGCAACGACCAGGCAACTCATTGTCCCTCAGAAGTACAGGGCACAGCTACTCCAACTGGCCCATGACATCCCCTTCGCTGGGCATCAAGGGAGAAAAAGGACTGAAAAGAGGCTCACCCAAAGTTTTTACTGGCCTGGCGTCTCGCAGTCGGTAGCCCATTATTGTGGCACCTGCGATGTGTGCCAGCGAATGCGGCATCCAGGAGCTCGACATAAGGTACCCCTGCAATACCTGCACATAATTGAGGAACCATTTCAACGTGTAGCTGTCGACATCATAGGTTCTCTGGCCCACCCCAGCCGGTCGGGGAAAAAATATATCCTGACCGTGGTGGACTATGCCACTAGGTATCCTGAAGCTGTGGCCCTGTCCAGTATTACAGCAGTAAAGGTAGCCGAGGCCCTTGTTACCATCTTTACCCGGGTAGGGTTTCCTAGTGAAATATTATCGGATCAAGGCACTCAGTTCATGTCAGATCTGGTCCAGTCCCTATGGCATACCTGTGGTGTTCGAGCCATTCGCACCACCCCATACCACCCGCAGACCGACGGACTATGTGAACGCTTTAATGGAACCCTAAAAAATATGCTGAGGGCTTTAGTTGACGTTGAAAGAGACTGGGAAAAGTACCTGCCACATCTCCTCTTCGCCTATCGAGAGGTTCCCCAAGAGTCCACAGGGTTCTCTCCCTTCGAACTACTGTTTAGCCGGAAGGTCCATGGGCCGCTCACTCTTCTGAAAGAACATTTGGAGGGAGACATCTCAGATACCGGAATGCCCATCGTTCCCTATGTTCTAGAGCTCAGAGACCGTCTCGCCCAGCTAGCTACCTTCGTTAAAGAACATCAGCGAATGGTCCAGTCCAGACAAAAAACCTGGTATGACCGTAATGCCAGGAACCGGGAATTTATGGAAGGACAGCAAGTGCTCATGATTACCGCTTCCCCTGCCAACAAGCTTCAAGCAGTGTGGGAAAGCCCTTATCAGGTTGTCAAGAAAATTAATTATGCTATGTTATTGCCCTGGACTCTAGTGGTCGACGACAGAAAACCGTCCACATTAACATGCTGAAAGACTACCACGACCGATCTCTGCCTGTTCTAGCTGTCTGGCACCCCCCTAGTGATACCGCCGCTGACGAGTATCTCCCCGATCTCCTCCAGGTTGCCCAAGTGGGAGGATCACTGGAACAAGTGCCCCTAGGCTCCCATTTATCGGATATACAAAAGGACGATATTGTCGCCGTACTAAGGCCGAGGGCTGCTGCTTTCTCCTCAAAGCCGGGGAACACTACTCTCACCAGCCACCATGTGGAAACCCCCGGACAACGCCCCATCCAGCAGGCTGCCTACCGGGTTCCAGAGGCTGTTCAAGGCATGATAAATAAAGAACTGGAGGAGATGAAACGACTGGGAGTTATTCAGCCATCTCAGTTCTTGGGCCTCTCCTGTCATCCTGGTCCCCAAGAAGGATGGTACAACACGATTCTGCGTTGATTACAGATGATTAAATGATGCCACCAAGAGTGATGCTTATCCCATGCCCAGGATTGATGATCTATTGGATTGTCTGGCCAGTGCCCAATTTGTGACCACGTTAGACTTGAGCAAGGGGTACTGGCAGATACCCCTAACGGAGGACACTCGGCCTTCATTACTCCATTTGGGCTTTTTGAGTTCCTGGGAATGCCCTTTGGGATGAAAACTGCCCCTGCTACTTTCCAGAGACTGGTGGATCGACTGTTTCAACAATGTCAGGACTTTGCCTGTGCTTACTTAGACGACATTGCCATTTTTAGCACAACCTGAGAGGAACATCTTAAACACTTGGGCATAGTGCTGGACTGTATCCTTACTGCAGGACTGACCATTCGCCCTGATAAGTGCCAAATAGGGATGGCTGAGGTGCAGTACCTTGGGCATAGAGTAGGGGGTGGGACCCTAAGGCCTGAGCCTGCCAAGGTGGAAGCCATTAGCAACTGGTGTAGACCCCAGACTAAAAAGCAGGTACTTGCATTTTTAGGAACTGCTGGTTACTATCGCAAATTTGTTTCTAATTTCAGCACCTTGGCCAAGCCCCTAACCGACCTGACCCGCAAGAACATGCCTAGGAATGTGACGTGGACAACTGCATGCAAGGATGCCTTTTCAGCGTTAAAGACCACCCTTGTCACTGCTCCTGTCTTGGCTGCCCCGGATTATAAGCGCAGGTTCCTCGTGCAGACAGATGCATCCACCTTTGAGATTGGGGCAGTACTTAGCCAAGTGAACGCCGCCGGAGAAGAACATCCTGTTGCTTTTGCCAGTCGGAAACTACTGGATCGGGAAGTTGCCTATGCCACTCTTGAAAAGGAGTGCCTTGCCATCGTATGGGCGCTAAAAAAATTGCAGCCATACTTGTATGGCAGAGACTTTACACAATTGTTACAACCACAACCCCCTCACATGGCTGAACAGCGTATCAGGGGACAATGGAAGATTGCTGCGGTGGAGCATGTCCTTAAAACACTACAGCTTCTCCATCCAATACAAGCGGGGAAGCCAACACCAGAACGCCGATGGTCTCTCTCGACAAGAACAACCATAGGCTACCCAGGCTGACCTACCCCTGCCACTGTACAAGGAACTATAAATGGTTGAGCAATGTGGACTAAAATGAGCAGGCCAGAGGTCTAGACCTCATAGCATGCTCACTTATTATGGGGGGAGAGAGGTTGTGATGGTGTGATATGTTATGTGGATATCATTTTGTGTGTATTTTTATTTCACTTATTTTCATAGTGTTTTTCTTGTATGTATCTTGATGACTCCCTGTAGTTCTTTAATCCCCAAGGCTCCTTTGTTCTCCTCTGGGAGGCCTGGAAACCGCCCCAACCTGTTTGACTACCCCTGGACACAAGGAAGAGGGTGGGGAGAACAGGAGCTGGTCAAGTCAGTTCCTATATGGAGAGGATCGTGTATAGACTGCACTTCAGAGAGAAGGACCCATTTTATCCTCTGGTGCTAGAGTTTTGGAATCTCATCTCCCTGGACAGTTTATCCTGTTCTGGACTACATTCTTGTTCTGGACTATTGTATCCTCAGTGTGGTGGATTGTTTATGGACCTTCAAATTTTGCCTGTAATAAAGGTCTTGGGATTGTTCACCCTTCCCTCGCTCTGTTGATTGTGTGGTATCGGAGAAGGACCCCGTGACACAAGTCATATCGAAGAAATTTTACCACAAACATAAAGTACAATATGTCACGAAAAACAGTCTCAGAATCAGCGGGATCCGTTAAAGCGTTCCAGAGCTATAACCTCATAAAGGGACAGTGGTCAGAATTGTAAAAATTGGTCATTAAGGTCAAAATTGGCTCGATCACTAAGGGTTTCCGCAGTTGTTGGGGTATTGTGGCTGGCATGAGGGACATATCGGCTACTTTATGCGGTATTTATTGTATCCCAGGTGCCCATATTTTAGCAACACCATTGAAATATTTTTCAGCTGCGAATAACAAAAAAAAAAAATTTATGACTTCCAACATATAGATCATGCAGTGCGCAATATTTTTTTTTCTTCCGACAATCGAGCTATTTGGGCGCAACAATGGATCACAATGCAGAAACAAAATAAATATATATATATCTCTCTTTTAATACATTATATAAGGCGCACAATTTGGAGTTTATACAGAACAGGGCAAAGATTAAAGAAAGATTCGAAAAGTCTATAAACGTATCCAGAAATCATCGATTTGTAAAAAAAAAGAGAAAAGTGCATCGATAGGAAGAATATATGCGGAGGATCATGAGACCCGGCTGGAAAAAAAAAATCATCTCCAGCGATTCAATTCCAGTTTACCAAGTGTGTATACATTTATATCGGGATATTTCAGATTTGTCGGTAATTTATTATTTCCAAGTTCATCATGAAAGAGTTCAGGTTATAAAGTTTTTAAAAAAAAAAAAAAAAAAGTTCTCCTCGGTCGTATCTCCGAGCTGATACCAGATCAACTACGAGACGAGAAAAAAAAAAAAAGATCCAAAAATATCACCTATGTGGAGTTTCACCGTTGAAGAAATCCGGAACATTCCGCGCCCGCGGGAGCTTTTACAGTTAAACCCATAGTATTTTTTTTTTTCTATCAAATATTTATTTTCCGCCGGATTGGAAAAAAAATTCCTTCCGCTGTTACAAAAAAGGCATTTCAGAATAGTCCACCTTTCCAAAAATCCAGACTTTGTTGTCGGGTGGTGAGCAAAGGACTTTTTGGTGAAGACTGTGCTCCGGGGTTGGAAAACGAAATTAGCCAAAAAAAAAAAAAAAAAAAAAAAAAATTGTAACAAAAATGACCACAGAATTGTTTCTAAAACACCTTAGGAGTTAATTTCTACTTTTGGACTAACCAATTTTGTAAGAAGGCTGTCCAATTGCAGAATGAACCTCCGGCGATCAGTTGTAATCGATGGTTAGAAGTGATTCATTTCCTTGCAGCGCCTCCGGAGGAAGAATGAAGTATCACAGCCTTCTCGTTAAAATCAATGTTCTGTCTGTGCAATGTACAGATGGAGGTCTTCCAGAGCGAGAGACACGCTCTTTGTAGATCTTCACTTTGGTTTGATGAGGGGGTCTGAACAAGGGAACCCCCCCCCCCCCGTAAAGTACTATTTGGTAAAGGGGTGGTCTATCAAGTACGTGACTATATTGTATCCTGCTTTGGCACAAACATTTGACTTACTTATTAGAACTCCTCCAAGAGTTGTTTTTTTGAAATGACCAGAAAGTCAGATTTTTTTTTTTTTTCCCCAAAAAACAGCGCCACCTTTTTTTAATGGCTGATCTTGGTATTGCAGCTCAGAATGCGAAGCTGCAATACCAGACATAATCATGAATTATGAAGGCGCTAATTTTGGGGTAAAAGGTAGAACTTTTTTTTTTTTCTAATCTCATCCTGACCCCATTGATGGTCTTATTTTGGGTCATTAGACTCCTGCTTAGGTCAGAACCGGAGGCCGAATTACGGATATTAAAAAGTGCTCATCTGAATGAAGAGTAATGGTCACTTTAGGACCGGAGCAGCGATATCGGAACGGTCCGGTAAAATATCCACACGTGTATGTGGAAGGCAGGAGCGTGAAGTTCCCATAGTTGCCAACAGTCCTGGATTTCGAAAAGCGAGAGGTCGATGTAAACCCTGCCTGAAATTTTGAGAACCAGGATCGATGCCCAGGGAGGAGACCAGAGGACAGGAATGGTATAGGGCTTTGTCCCCCCCCCACAAATGTTGGCTACTACAGGAAGGGGGCGATGGATTCCGCAAAGATGTGTGATATGATAGGAGGGAAACCAAGAGTTGGGGGTGCAAATCACTGCGAGCAATGAGGAGGAGGAGGCGATGATGTCGGCAGCACTGCGGATTTCAGTTGGTTTCCAGTTCTTCTCTTTGTATATAAAAAAATATATAATAACAACAATCAGCCGCGGAGTGAGTGTGCCGATATCAGCCGGTGCCAGCGACATCGATGAGATGATCCCCTGCTCCTGTGCCGTCCGCTCTTTCCATAGCTGCAACGTAAAGAGAAAGAGAAAATATTAGGTCACCGCGATCCTCATCAGTGTACGGGAGGAACTGCAATCATCTTCTGACACTTGGATACTACTACAGTGTCCTCCCTCGTTAACTATTTTTTGGAAACGCTAAAATTCCGATTCGACTCGCTCCTTCTGATGTGATGATGCAATGGGGTACCGCACGTCACGGGGTCGTGATATCAGAACGCGCATCGAGATCAAGAGGAAAGAGGAGACTGGTGTCGGAGCAAGCGGTGCTGCGGCAGCAGGGACAGGTGAGAGGCTCGGGAGATATACACTGTATTCCTAAAACATATGATTCCAGCTAATGACTCCATTTTGCTGCATCTCCGGGAAACTCCTGCGCTCACTTTTGCGCCCCCATTTCTTTGCATACGGCACTCCCAGTCACTGCCGTTTCGGCTCCCTACAGCTTCATCTGGTGCTCATGCACCGTTGAAGCCAAGTTTCCGACTGGGTTTTGCCTCTCAATGGACGTGATGGCACATGTGATGTCCGGCACATTGCCCACACTGGACGAGAGGGCTGAGAAAGGCAGTGTTTTTTATGTGTACTTTGTGGCAGCATTATTCATGTGTACTATATAGCAGTGTTATTTATGGTAATTGTCAGGTTACATTATTTGTGTACTGTGTAATAGCATTATTTATGAGTACTGTGCTGTTATTTATGTGTACTATATGTAAGCATTGTTTATGTGCATTATATTGCAGCGTTAGCTATGTTTATTATATGGTACAACTATATGTGTAGTGCACAACAGCGTTATTTGTTTGTACAGTATAGCAGCATTATTTACAAACTGTTTTGGCAGCATTGTTTATGTGCACTGTACGACAGCATGTTTTATGTATACTCTACGGTTTTATCTTATGTATGTGTATAGTATGGCATTGTTAAATAGCGCTGCAATACAGTACACATAAATAAGGTCACCACACAATGCCCATAAATAACAGTGCCATATAGTACACATAAATAATGTTGCTGTATACATAAATGACACTGCTTTAGATTACACTTAAATATTACCGCCATACAATGCACATGAATCACTCATCAAATTAATAGCCCCCTCAGAGCTACCAGAGAGTGAATATGTGAACTGTATTGCAGCAATATTAATGTTAAATGTATGGCCATTATATTTATGTATTGATTATGACTTATGGTTTTGTATTGTATGGTCATATTATATATGTATACAGTATAACAGTGTTATTTATTTGTATTGTATGGTAATATTTATGTGTACTGTATTAGTGTTATTTGTACTGTATGGTAATATTTATGTATATAGTATGACAGTTATTTATTTTTAGTGTATGGCCATATTCATGGGTATTATATAATAGTGTTATTTACTTGTACTATATGGTCATATTTATGCATACAGTATGACAGTTATCTATTTTGTGTGTATGGCGATAGTCATGTGTATTATACAACAGTGTTATTTACTTGTACTATATGGTCATATTATTTATGTGTACTGTATGACAGTGTTATTTATTTGTACTGTATGGTCATATTATTTATGTGTACTGTATGACACTTCTTTGTACTATATGGTCATATTATTTATGTATACTGTCTGACAGTGCTATTTATTTGTAGTGTATGGTCATATTATTTATGTGTACTGTATGACAGTGTTATTTATTTGTACTGTCTGGTCATATCATTTATGTGTACTGTATGACAGTTCTTTGTACTATATGGTCATATTATTTATGTATACTGTCTGACAGTGCTATTTATTTGTAGTGTATGTTCATATTATTTATGTATACAGTATGACAGTTCTTTGTACTATATGGTCATATTATTTATGTGTACTATATGACAGTGTTATTTATTTGCACTGTATGGTCATATTATTTATGTATACAGTATGACAATTCTTTGTACTATATGGTCATATTATTTATGTATACTGTCTGACAGTGCTATTTATTTGTAGTGTATGGTCATATTATTTGTGTACTGTGCAGTAGCATTCTATGTATACACCATGGCAGCACAATCTACATACACTGCATAGAGAACGTATTTGCTTTGCAAAGGCGCTGACTTTATCTGCAGATACATGACAACATCCTGCATAGATACACAACGTCTGCTGATTTAAGCTTTGGACATCTCCGTCCTACTGTGAATTCCTGATACAGGGAAAGTCTCAGCGCAGCACTCAGGGGGGCTCCAGTGCTCTGTCTGTAGATTTCCGGGACGCCTATCTAGCAGGTTGGGGGTAGGGGGGTCAGAGGATGACATTCGGAGCATTTAGCTCCATTTTGGGGAAAAGTAGATGAATGGATTACTTACAACAGACATTAGAGATATATTCCTAAGCAAATGGATTTCCAAATGGGTCCCCAAATGGATCAGAAGCCTTTATGGGATGTGCCGTGAAGGTCTGTGGGAGAAAAGATTTTGTGTGAAGCATAACTTACAGGCTCAGAATGGTCTCGATACTGACAGTGAAATTGTAACGCCGGCCAAATAGTATAATGACAAATACGGCTCTGCTACATCTGGATTTTATCGTAGATCCACGAATAAAAAGTGAGATCAAAATTAGGCTACAAGCACAAGGAGTTGTTTTATTCAGGTGATCAAAGTTTCTATATTGGCAAGTGCAGCCAGAATAGCGTCAGCAAAACCAGCAACGTATTGTATTATACAGACAAATGTATTACAAAAAAAAGTGCATGCTCTGTGTTTCGCCCTGCTGGCTTCTTCAGGGGAATATATGTCAGACGGAAATTTATACACAGTTTTCAGAGAAGAAAACATAATTCTATGATTACAGCATTGTTCCACTAAACACTTTCTCCCGATCACATGGTTTAGCCAACTGGTGTAAAGTGATCATGCGATCAGGAGAAACGGAGGACAGAGGAATAGTGCCTCCGCAATTGCACGAATACAAGTTTTTTTCCTAATAACTTGTATAAATTCATTAATACTAGGTAAGAATAGCAAAGTGAGAACTTTCAATTAGAAAAAAAATGATTATGGGACAAATCTTAATTTCATCTCTATACTGATTCATAACTTTCCAGCATCTTATAAAGTGCTTTTTATGGATTGTAGTTTTGATGATCTATCATTTTTCATTTTCTTACAGATGCCGGGGTTGTGTGATAGGAAAGAAGGATAAATGCTGCCAATTTTTAGGAGTGAATGCCTAGATGACCCCCTGAAGAATCCAAAAAGGGCGAAACCCTGAGTTGGACAGGATGCAGGACACACGTCACTTTAACTCCATGCTGTCTGGATTGATTTTTTTCTAATACATTTGTAAAAATAATAAAATACTTCCCTACATTGAGTTGCTGGTATGCCAATATTAAAGAACTATTCCAGGTGGAAGAAAATGCCACGATGTGCACAGATCATCAGAAGTTTAATCAATACCGAGACAATACTGAGACATTTTGATTTAACGCTTGATATTGATTTGTCTTTTCTGGGATCCACTCAGATTACTGGGAACTGTGCACAGATCCTCACATTACACAGACAGTCCGTTAGTTCAAAGAACGTGTAATACTCAATTCATCCTCTGGAGGCGCTGGAGGGAATTTACACACTTGCTCTCTGGTAATCCCATAGCAGATTACTGGAGATCGCAACATATGGGGAAAAAGTGGACAACCCCTTTAAGGACGTCAGCAGAGGCAGTCTACAACTCATTAACTCGATACTTTTTTTCACAAAAAAATGTACACAAAGGTGCTCCACCACGTCAAGGTAACCCCTATTGAAGTAGTCCCTATCTAATGTATTAAAAACCTGAACATGTGAACATTGTCTAATATGAACAGGATTCAGACAGGCCGCTCCCTAGTATGGGCTTGTGGTCTGAGACAGCTCTTATGTGCACGTCACACAAGAGAGGGGTGGGGTCTCCCAAACCATGCATGCGAAGCAAGGAAAAAAAACGGATTAAAAACACACATGTGACATGCACAAATGTGAACACGTCGATCAGACAATGCTCACACCACCCACTAACTGAGATACAACAAGAAAACACATAATGACACCCACCCCTCTGATGGACGTGTTCACATTTGTGCATGTCACATGTGTGTATTTAATCCGTTTTTTTTCCTTGCTTAGCATGGTTTGGGAGACCCCACCCCTCTCTTGTGTGACGTGCACATAAGAGCTGTCTCAGACCACAAGCCCATACTAGGGAGCGGCCTGTCTGAATCCTGTTCATATTAGACACTGTTCACATGTTCAGGTTTTTAATACATTAGATAGGGACTGCTTCAATAGGGGTTACCTTGACGTGGTGGAGCAGCTTGGTGTACATTTTTTTGCGCAAAAAAACGTATCAACCAAATACCCTGTATTTGTTATCCAGCACTTGCTGATTAATGCCATTTTTTATTGCAGAGTATTTTTGCAAATCTGTCATTCTGTGTTTTCTTGTTGTATCTCAGTTAGTGGGTGGTGTGAGCATTGTCTGATCGACGTGTTCACATTTGTACATGTCACATGTGTGTTTTTAACTCATTAACTCCGCAGTGGAAGAACGAAGAGAAAGTTACTTACAGAGTTTTGCAGAGGAGCGCCAAATGAGCCCGATCCAAATGGGGCTTCGAACAGCCCATCCGTAGGCTTGGCTACCGGCGGTGAAAGCCCTCGCGGAGCCGCGTTTGGTGGATCTGATAAGCAAGAACAATTAGCAATAAAATATCAATCACACAGAAAGGAAGGAGAACAGAAATCAGTACATAGACCTAAAAGTCATTGTATCTGCAGAATACAGGCTACATTCATAGCAGAAATACCAAGATAAAGGGTATCGGGGTATGATGGCAGCGCAGAATACAGGAGCATCATTACAGTACGTACACTGCGAGTATGGTAACATCCGCAGAATACAGGCTACACATAGCAACAGAATACAGATTGTGTGCAAGGCAGCATCGGAAGAATGTAGGCTGCATATATAAAAATACAGCAGAAAAAAAGGGGCAGCACCGCCTACCTGCCAAGGTCTCTGAACAAATGCACTACAGGGTGCAGCAAGCACATAGAGCAAGATGTTAGCAACACAGGAGCAAAATACTAAATAAGCAGCCACTCTCCACCTACCCATTCCTGGATGGGGTGACTGCTTAGTATACATTTGCACAATAAAGGCCCGTATAGGGCGCTGTTCACATGCAGGCAATGCAAATTCCTCCTGACATGTGCGCAAACTTCATCATCAACTACAAGAAACGTCTGACTGCTGGGCTTGCCAACAAGGGTTTTACCACCAAGTATTAAGTCTTTTTTGCCAGAAGGATCAAATACTTATTTCTCACTGAAAAACGCAAATAAATTTATATAAATTTATACAATGTGATTTTCTGGATTTTATTTTTGATATTCTATCTCTCAATGTTAAAATGAACCCCCCCTTAAAATTATAGACTGTTCATGTCTTTGTCGGCAGAACACAAGCCGAGTGTATAGCGGAATCAACAGAATATAGATTGTACATATGGCAACCTAAGCAGAATAGAGGCTACACATATAGCAGGAAAATAAATGCTGAAGGTAAGAAAACATCAAGAAATTACAGGTAGTGTGTATGACACATCAGCAGAATATAGGTTACTTGTAGAGCAGCAGAGTACAAGCTACATGAGTGTGACAGGTTACGCATATACTGTAGCAGCAGAATACAGACTGTGTGAACAGCAACATCAGCGGAACTCCCCTGACGATCCACAACTCTGCTACATCCAGATGGTGGGGTGAGCGGTGACATCATTAATGCCGGAACACACTGAGCTTAGCGTGAGAACGCGGCTGCAGTGACGTGATTAAGGTTCCCACGGCAATCTCTGTGTGAGCCGTCCTGTGAACTGCTTTAACCTTACTGACGTCACCGATCACAGCGAGCGGTGACGTCAGTAAGGTTACCGCAGTTCATACGCCGGCTCACATAGAGATTACCGTGGGATCCGCTACCTGTGACCTGTGGTATCCTTAATTACGTCAGTGCAGTCGCGTTCTCACACTAAGCTCAGTGTGTACCGGCAGCCGTGGTGAGCGGTCACATTATATGTGTCACCGCTCACTACACCACCTGGATATAGGAGAGTTGTGGGATCGTCATGAGACCTCAGCATTATGGATTAACAGTGGCCAGGTGAGGATTACTTTGACTTTTTATTTTTAGGTTAATAAATGGGTAAAAGAGGGCTGGGGTAGTGTTTTTTTCTATTAAATTACTTTTCTCTGTGTCTTTATTAATTTTTACTGCAGGGTTAGTCATGGGAGTATCTGACAGATGTCTCTCCATTACCAACCCCTGGGCTTGATATCAGCGGATTAAAAAAAGCTGACATCAACCCCCAAACTATTACTCCACTTGCCAACGCACCAGGTCAAGTGGGAATTGCCAAGGCTAATAGACAGAATTGATGCATTTAATGGATGCGCCATTTCTAGGGCGGCTTAGGGCCAATGTTCTTAGTCTGGGAGGGGACCAATATCCATGTCCCCTTCCAAGCCTATTAATATCAGCCCGCAGCTGTCTGTTTAGCAAAAATTGGGGGGAACCCATGTCGTCATTTTTTTTTTTTTTTTTGGTCCTGATTCTTGCTAACCAGTAAAGGCTAATCAAACAGCTGTGAGCTGTTATTAATAGGCTGGGAACCATTATGGCTATTGGCCCCTTCCCAGAATATTAACACCAGCCCCCAGCTCTATGCTTTCCCTCAGCTGGTTAGGGAAATAAGGGACACCCCCCACATTGTTTATTTTTAATCAATTTATTTATTTAATACACGTGATACACATACAGCCGGTGCTGTCTAGATCTCTCATCAGCATCGACTGGTTGAGCTGATTGCAGGGATACCAGGCGACAATGATGAGAGCTGCGTTCAGGACCTGGGAACCGCGCTAACTGTACTGCTTTTCCCAGACTCCGATACGTGTCACACTGATGTCGTACATGGATGTTACACACGAATATGGATAGCAGCGGCACTGGTTTCTCCAGTACCGGAAATATCAGGATGTATGAAAGAGGCCTTATACTGCAGTGACTGTCACCTGAATCAGTGCAGAAGAAGCTGTAATCACAGAACCCCTTCAACGAACAGACACACAGATTGTTTGCAATTACAGATGAGCTAATCAATTTGATGCAAATCGAATTTGTGTTGAATTTTAAGAAATTTGCATAATTTAACTAATTTTGAGATTCAAATTCACAAGAATTGCCAAAAATGATTGCATCAGACACAAAAGTCTCACATGACTTCAAGCACAGATGTGCAGGCTTCCTTATAACACCTTGTAGCTATCACATCACATGGTATAGAGCAGCCAATCAGGAGGGACTATCAGAGTCTGTGTAAAAGCCAAGTCAGGGAATGAAGCGGCCATCAAGCAACACTTTTTTGCATTTATTTTTTGTGATGGGGGAATAATTGTTTTTTCTTTTTTACATAAAATTCCCCAAAATCCAGACCTCTGCGAATGTCTACCTTATAAAATGTGCATGCTGGAAGAAATATCTTTATTTTTGGAAAAATATGTTGCAAAAGTCCAATTTGATAACTTCTGGTGCATTTTCCTTTCTGGACGGGTACCTATCTACTTAGCATTTCATGTATGTAGACATTCAACTGTGCATTAGGTTTTTCTGCACCAGTTTTACTAGTTCAATTTGACAGCCATATACACCAAACCTATACTGTAGTTTTCTTTTGACTTCTCTACGTGTACTAAACATTTCTTGTTACTCACATTTTGGCAAAGATGGGGTGAAAAAAATTGCAAAATGTTCATAATAAGTGTTATATAAAATGTACGGTACAAGAAAAAATGTGAAAGAAAGGGGAGTTGTAAAAGAAAAAAAAAAAAAAAAAAAAGAAAAAAAATAATATATATATATATATATATATATGTATATATATATTATATATACACACACACACACACGTAAGAATTTGGGAGCTGCTAACTGTAGCAGAGGCACAACAACGACCATGACCATCGGCCATCCAGGTATTACTACCACAGGCCACAATTGTTCTCCTTTGCCTCTGGCAAGCGTATTAGTGAGAAGGAAGAAGAGAGTGTTTCTGGAATATATGGCACATGATTCATCTCAGTCACAGTAGAATGATGTTACCTCTGACAACGACACCATCAGATTAAGTATTCTGCACAGATCAGTTTGCCTGATCACAAATTACTAAAAAGGGATAATTTTTGGACTGTTTTGTAAATTGAAAAAAAAAAAAAAAATTTGGTCAGGTCACAATAACATTACTAAAGCTGTAATTGTATTAAAAGGTCATCTCTTGTAATTCAAGCTAGAGGCTAGCTAAGAAACCGAATGTAACACATTGAGCTGCAGGGTAAGGGTAAAGGTGTAAGGTGTATAGAGCCTAAAAATAAAAAAAATATCAAGTTACCATTAATCTTAGAAGATAGTTGACCAATGTCAAAGTCATCGTGGTCCGCACTTTCTTGGGGAATTCCAACTTTACTGTTAAAATAATTGGAAAAAGCTCCAGAAGTGCTTATAGAGTTATTCTGCTGTTCCCCGCGCCTTGCCGGCACGGCAGGTGGCTTAGCCAACTGATAGTCTTTGAACATATCCTTTACATTCTTCCTTTCCTTCTCTCCCAATGGATCCAGAGCAGTAAAAGCATCACTTTCCTTTTTAGGTGATTCCTTGATCGGTGCTGGTCTTGGCGGTAGTTGTGGAGGAATGTGTAAACCAGGACCTGACTGGATTAATCCCGGAGTTGAGTTGAGTAAAGTTGGTGGACTAGCTGGAAACATGTTCATTTGGAAGGGGTTGGTTGTCTGTTGGTTCCATGTTGGAACTGGCTGATTCCACATTGGGGGATTTGGTACTGGCGGAGGAACTATAAACGGTGACGGCTGGCTCCAGGATGTCATCCCTGATGGAGCAGAGAAAATATTTGCTTGGTTGTAACCATTTTGTGCCGCCAAAGCAGGGTTGGCAATTGTAGCTGGTGCTTGGCCATAAATCAAAGGCTGCGGATTCCACTGCTGAGTCTGGGGTGAAGTCATTGGCAGAGAGCCTGAAAGGAAAAAAAAAATAATTAAAACCTTCTTTTTTAACTTATACTCCTACGATATAAAGAGTGTCTCTCACTCTGGAGGACCCTCATTTATACATTACACAGTCATTCCCTTCATTTGAATGAGAAAGGTGTAATACTTTATTTCTCCAGTGGTGGCACTGCAGGGAAATCCAACAGTTGCTTTCGGATTCGATCACAGTTGATCACTGGGTGCAATAGCAAATATCCTGAGATAAAATTATTTTTAAGGGGTTATTTCTAGAAATTAGGCTTGATATTTATATACTAGTGATCGGTATGTTCCAAAATAAGCTGCCATCTTCCATGAATTGATCTATGCAGCTGAAGGTAGGTTAAGGGGAGAAGTAGGGGTCCACCTTAGATTGGCTAAAGTATGTTTTTGTCCAATTAACCACTGATTAAATGTATAAAACGCGTGCTCATTTTGGGCTTCGGTCCATTGGGCGGTCCTAATGTCAATCACTGAAGAGGATCGTCCACTGGACTCATAAGTCCACAAGTCTTGAAAACGACAATCACTGGTCCTTTTTTTAAGATCTTTGACGAGTGATGTCAGAAGCATGGTGGTGTGACCTCACAAGTCAATGACAGACGATCACGGCATGGTCATATTGGGTCATGCCAAGATTGGCTACCACTGTGCGTTAATGGACTGTCATGGTCATTGGCCGTGTTACGTAACTGGGACTCACTCCCCGGACCCAGGAAATTTAAGGAAGAAGCAGATGACAGGGTGAAAGGCCTCGTCTTCATTTTCCTACAAAAACGTTTTTCCAAAATGGCACAAATCTTTGAAAACCCATCAAAACTGTAAAGGTTGGTCAGGTAATGAAAGAAAAAAATCAGTGGGTTCATCGTGATAAAAAGTTTTCCAAAAAGACCATAAATGTAAGGTTTGCCAGGTCCATGATGGAAGACCTTGGTCCTACAACAAACACCAGATCCAGCCACAACACGGGCCACCGGGTCAAGTAGACCTCCTTGAGTTAAACGTGTCAACTGGATTGCCTAAGGTTTCTTCGAAGTTCTCTCATATTTAACCCAACCACCATCACAGATGATACCGGAGCACCGAACGTTCCCCACTCACCGGGACTTCCCATAGTCGGAATGGTGGACAGACCGGTTTTATTGAAAAGATCCAGAGGATTGGGCTGTACTGCGCTCGGAGGGGGTGGAAGAGCTACAGGCGAGGCTGCCTCAGGATTTGCCCCGGAATTTGAAGAGAAAATATCCGACCCAAATATGTCATCAGAAGTTGGCTGTAGAAGAGAAAATTATTATATAAGGATTTCTAAAAAGATATAATCATGATATATGGTTTTGCCAATGTGGAAAAATAAACTAAGAAAGGGGATATTCTAAGATTAGAAAAAAATGCCTGCTTTTTTTTCCCCCCAAACACAGCACCACCCCTGCTCACAGGTTGTGTCTGGTACTGCAGCTTAATCCCATGCAATTCAGTTCAACCTGTAGATAAGGCAGGGGACACCAGAAATATGGAGCGGTGACGGGGTCCAGTAGGAAAGTATTTTTTTTTATTATTTCCATTATGTGCCAACTTGTAAAATAACTATAAGAAGTGGACAACTATTTTAATTTTTGATATATTGTAGCTACTGTTTTGATTAATAGGGGCCTAGATCCTGACATTTCCCCCCCCGAGATCAAAGGGCAAGAAGTGTTGCGCTTACATTCAAGCGCCAGCGAAGCCATGTAGAGGCTCAATAGGGGGGCAAACATTGCTCTGCTGAGCTGCAGTACCAGGCACAGCCACTACACAATGCCGGCGCTGTGCCCAGTAAACAGTGAACGGAAAGCGCTGCTTGATCGTCTCGATCAGTTGATCAGGAAACAGACCCCCATTGATCTTAAGCTAAAAATCAAAATGACCCCCTGACCGACAACCGGATTTACTATCATTCTGCAATAAACAATGATACAAAGAGTAAAATGCGGAACTTACCCGTGCTACATGGACGAGGCGGCACAAAGCAACAGACGGAAAATAGTTTAGTGTCAATTAATTGTTAATGAAAAATCAAAGTCTTACAGATAAAGACGCCGTCCGGGGTCGGCAAAAAGTTGTTCAACGGAAAAAACTGTTCTAAAAAAACTTATACTATTTGTCAAAACCCCGGCGGATCTGACGGGGAGCCCTGAAGCGCAAGTGAATATTGGTTCTTTTATTCTTTTAGAACAATTTCTGCTTTTCGACAACTTTAAAAAAAAAAATTTGAAAAATCTTTAACAGGGCCAGAGAGTTTAGAGTCGTTCATTACATCAAGAAAATTTCACCAGAAGTAATAAAAGAAAAGATAAAAAAGATTTTAACTGAACAGTTCATAATCTCATAAAAAAAAAGCAACAGCAAACAAAGATAAAAGACTGGAAAAAAAAAAACAACAACAACCACAATGTAGAGTGAAGAAAAAAACATGATGAATCGGACCCAATTCCTTATTGCATTTGTGCATTTCTGTTGTTTAGTTTTGGAATTTTTTCCAGTTTTTTTTCCCATTTCGCACCATTTATTAAACCTGTTTATTTATTATTATGTTTTGCATTTTGTGGGTTTGGGGCTTCCAGAAGTTTTTCTCTGATTCATTGATCACAACTTTTAAAAAAAAAATTTGCGCAACATTTTATAGGAACAGGGGACTTTTTATGCTAAAAACTTGTAAAAAAAAAAAAAAATAAATAAAGTTAAAAGAATAAAGAATAAAAAAAGAGGGTTATAAAAGAAAAGAATAAAGATTAAAAAAAAAAAAGTGGGTTATAAAAGAAAAGAATAAAAGTTTAAAAAAAAGAGGGTTATAAAAGAAAAGAATAAAAGTTTAAAAAAAAGAGGGTTATAAAAGAAAAGAATAAAAGTTTAAAAAAAAGAGGGTTATAAAAGAAAAGAATAAAGATTAAAAAAAGAGAGTTATAAAAGAAAAGAATAAATATTTTGCGGGAAAATAATCTTGAACTGCGTGTAGTCATTTTGAAAAAATAATTTTAATTCCACGATACAAAAAAAAATTAAATAAATAAAAAAATAAATAAAAAAAAGTGACAAAAAAAAATAAAATGCAAAATGTTGAATTTTGACCCCAAAAGCACAAAGAAAAATGATCAAAACTAAAAATCAGACAAAAAAAAGGGGGCAAATGCAATAATGAATCTGGCGCCATGGAGTGAAATATTTGTATCATTTGCCATTTATTCGGCTCTGCTGCCTGGCGTCCCCATTAGGACTCTGAGGGCCATATGGTCACATTCCAAGACACGCGAAGTGTAACCGACTTTCAAGTAGACAGAAACCTGAAGGGACCCCATTATAATTGAAAACAACAGATCGGGGGGTGATTAGGATACGAATATGCCCTTCCATCTTGTTTTAGGGTGGTCTCAGGGTGATTACCAGTGTATTTGGGTAAATCCCCAAGTGGCATACTGTTGTGAGTTCATTTTTCCCTTCACCAGTGAGGTCTGATGAACTCCCTCTTCTGGCAAAGGAAGGTAGTGAGGCTGATTACCAAACAGCTGAGCAGGTAGATGATGACTGGGTCACAGGAACTGATGACTGGATATAAGGCAGCCAAAGCCCTGCTGCCTTGCCGGTGATTTTCCTGCTGGATTCTTGGAGACCAGTCTGATTTCTGCTTCTCAAAGCTAAGTTTTGCTCTGCCTTTTGTACACTTTAGTTCTGGTTTTGTTTGCCTTGCTTTTTGGAGTTCAGCCATCCCCGGCCGGGGGTGAGCTGAATTCCATTTTTGCCTCTGATCTGTTGATCTCTGGCTCTGTCTTCAGAATATACCTGAGTGCTGATATAGTCTTTTTGAAGCCTAGCGACTTCAGGGCCTGTTTTTCCTATCAGTCTGTTGGTTCATTTTTGGATAGGGTTTTTGCGGATTGCAGACAGCAGCTTTTCTATCCTGTCCTATTTAGTTAGCTTGGGCCCCATCATTTGCTCAACCTATCTTTCTATCTGTGTTAGTGTTTTTCATCTTGCTTCACAGTCATTATATGTTGGGGGCTGCCTATTGCTTTGGGGTCTGCTCTGGGGCAGTTTAGATTTCCCCTTTCTGTCTTTAGGCTAATTTAGTTCTCCGGCTGTGATCGAGGGGTCTAGGGCATCGTAGGAACCCCCCACAACTACTGCTAGTTGTTGTGGATAGGTTCAGGGGTCTGCAATCCGATAGCTTCCAACTTCTCTGGTTTTCTGGACTTAGCTATTATTTTTGTTTTTTCCTCCTTCGGTGACTCATCTATAACAGAATCAACCTAATGCTATTGATCAGGCTGAAAAGGCCCTGTTGGCATTGAGCCAGGGTCGGGATTCTGCAGAGTTGTACTGTCAAAAATTCAGAAAGTGGGCGGTCCTTACTACCTGGAATGATGATGCCTTGGCAGCTCTCTTTCGGAAAGGTTTGTCAGAAACCGTAAAAGATACTATGGTGGGATTTCCTGTTCCCTCTGGTCTTGACGATTCTATGTCATTACCGATTCAGGTTGATCGGCGTTTGCGTGAACGCAAGACCGCACGAGAGGTGTTGCCACCTGTTGAACAAATGTCTGAACCTATGCAATGTGATAGAGTTTTGTCCAGGGCGCAACGTCAGGAGTTCAGAAGGCGTAATAAGCTGTGTTTTTTTTGTGGAGATGCCTCTCATATTATTTCTGTCTGGCCTAAATGAGAGAAACGTTGTGCTCACACGTTTTCTGTGGGTGGTGTTCAACCTAAGTTTCTTCTGGCAATTACTCTGATCTGCTCCCTGTCCACATTTTCCGCCAAGGCTTTTGTGGATTCGGGAGCAGCTCTGAACCTGATGGACTTGGATTTTGCTAAACGTTGTGGATTTCCTATGACGCCTTTGCGGACGCCTATCCCTTTGAGGGGTATTGATGCGACTCCTTTGGCGAAAAATAAACCTGTTTTGGACCCAGGTGGCAATGTGGGTCGCCCCAGACCATCAAGAAAATTGCAGATTTTTGGTGTTGCATAATTTGCATGATACCATTGTTCTGGGGTTTCCCTGGTTGCAAATCCATAATCCAGTTTTGGATTGGAAATCTGTGTCTGTGGTGAGTTGGGGTTGTCGGTGTGCCCTTAGTGATGCTCCTGTTTTCTCCACCTCTCCTCAGTCGCATGATGTTCCTGACTATTTGGCTGACTTTTATGAGGTATTTAGTGAGAATGAGTCTGCGTCTTTGCCTCCTCATAGGAGTTATGACTGTGCAATTGAGCCGAGCCCGGGGTGTAAATGTACCCGAGCACGAGGCTATGCGATCCTATATTAAGGAGTCGTTGGAGAAGGGTCATATTAGACCATCCTCTTCACCCTTAGGTGCTGGGGTTTTTTTCGTGGCTAAAAAAGATGGTTCATTAAGGCCTTCTATTGACTATCGTGCCCTCAACAAAATTACTGTTAAATATCAGTATCCGTTACCCCTGATTTCTGATCTATTCTCCAGAGTTAAAGGTGCTTGCTGGTTTACCAAGCTTGACCTCAGGGGGGCGTATAATCTTATTCGCATTAAGCATGGGGATGAATTGGAAGACGGCGTTTAATACTCCGGAGGGACATTTTGAGTACCTGGTGATGCCTTTTGGGCTCACTAATGCCCCTTCTGTCTTCCAATCCTTCATGAACGATATTTTCCGAGACTTTGTGGATAAATTTTTGATTATCTATCTGGATGATATTTTGATCTTTTCCAAGGATGGGACTCTCATGTGGAACATGTTCGGACTGTGTTCCGGATTTTGAGGGAGAATTCCCTGCATGTCAAGGGATCGAAATGCCTTTTTGGGGTACAGAGGATTTCATTTTTGGGATTCATTTTGTCTCCGTGAACTATTGAAATGGACCCGGCCAAGGTACAGGCCATTTATGATTGGGTTCAGCCCACTTCTTTGAAGGCCCTCCAGAAGTTTTTGGGTTTTGCTAATTTTTATCGGAAATTTATAGCTAATTTTTCTAGTATTGCCAAGCCATTGACTGATTTGACTAAGAAGGGTGCTGATGTGCTGAATTGGTCTCCGGAGGCTGTTTCTTCCTTTCAGGAGCTGAAGCGAAGATTCACTTCTGCTCCGGTTCTGCGGCAACCTGATGTCTCACTCCCGTTTCAGGTAGAGGTGGACGCCTCTGAGATTGGTGCAGGAGCTGTTTTGTCCCAAAAAGATCCTGTGGCATCTAAAATGAATCCCTGTGCTTTCTTTTCCCGAAAGTTCTCCCCATCCGAACGTAACTATGATGTGGGGAATCGGGAACTGTTGGCCATGAAATGGGCATTTGAGGAGTGGAGACATTGGTTGGAGGGAGCTAAACACCAGGTCGTGGTCCTTACTGACCACAAGAATTTGATTTACCTGGAGTCGGCCAAACGCTTGAATCCTAGACAGGCTAGGTGGGCCTTGTTTTTCACACGTTTTGATTTTGTGGTCTCTTTTCTTCCTGGCACTAAGAATGTCAAGGCAGACGCCCTCTCTAGGAGCTTCTTTGCTGATTCTCCTGATGTGACCAAGCCTGCTACCATCTTAGGCGAGGGGGTAGTTCTTTCTGCCATCTCGCCCGATTTGAGACGTGCTCTGGAAGAGTTTCAGGAGGACAAACCTGAGCGTTGTCCCAGTGGAAAGTTATATGTTCCTGACCAGTGGAGGAAGAGAGTGATGTCTGAAGTTCATTGCTCTGCATTGGCTGGTCATCCAGGTATTTTTGGTACTAGAGATCTGGTGAGTCGGTCTTTTTGGTGGCCCGCCTTGTCTCGTGATGTCAGGAATTTTGTGCAGTCCTGTGGGACTTGCTCCCGGTCTAAACCTTGTTCTCGCTCTAGTGGGTTTTTGATGCCTTTGCCGGTGCCCAAGAGGCCATGGACCCATATTTCAATGGATTTTATCTCTGATATGACTGTCTCTCAGAGAATGACTGTTATTTGGGTGATTTGTGATAGATTCTCTAAGATGGTCCATCTTGTACCACTCCCTAAGTTGCCATCTTCCTCTGAGTTGGTGCCCTTGTTTTTGCAACAGGTAGTTCGCTTGCACGGGATTCCTGAGAACATTGTGTCTGACAGAGGAGTTCAGTTTGTGTCTAGATTTTGGAGGACTTTCTGTTCCAAGCTGGGAATTCAGTTGTCCTTCTCCTCTGCGTTTCACCCTCAGACCAACGGGCAGACGGAGAGAACAAACCAGACTTTGGAGTCGTATTTGAGATGTTTTATTTCGGCTGATCAGGATGATTGGGTTTCATTTTTGCCCTTGGCCGAATTTGCTTTAAATAATAGAGCTAGTTCTGCCACTTTGATGTCACCTTTTTTTTGTAACTTTGGGTTTCATCCTCGATTTTCTTCAGGGCAGGTGGAGCCTTCTGCCTGCCCAGGTGTTGACACTGTGGTGGAGAGAATGCACCAGATCTGGGACCAAGTGGTGGATAAGTTGTCTCTCTCCCAGGAAAAGGCCCAGCGGTTTTCCAACCGGCATAGGAACATTGGTCCCCAGTTCAAGGTGGGTGATATGGTTTGGTTGTCATCAAAAAATATTGCTATGAAGGTGGCTTCTCCTAAGTTTAAGCCTAGATTTATTGGACCTTACAAGATTTTGGAGATTATTACTCCGGTCTCTTTTCGGTTGGCTCTTCCTGTCACGTTTAAGATTCATAATGTGTTCCATAAGTCCTTGTTGAAGAGGTTTGTTGAACCAGTAGTTCCTGGGGTGGCACCTCCTGACCCTGTATTGGTTGACGGTAACATGGAGTATGAGGTAGAGAAGATACTGGATTCCCGTCTGGCTAGACGGAGACTCCAGTATTTGGTTAAGTGGAAGGGTTATGGTCAGGAGGATAATTCCTGGGTCTCTGCCTCTGATATTCATGCCGAAAGATTGGTGCGTGCCTTTCATCGGGCTCACCCTGATCGCCCTGGTGGCATGGATGAGGGTTCGGTGACCCCTCCTCAAGGGGGAGGTACTGTTGTGAGTTCATTTTTCCCTTCACCAGTGAGGTCTGATGAACTCCCTCTTCTGGCAAAGGAAGGTAGTGAGGCTGATTACCAAACAGCTGAGCAGGTAGATGATGACTGGGTCACAGGAACTGATGACTGGATATAAGGCAGCCGACGCCCTGCTGCCTTGCAGGTGATTTTTCTGCTGGATTTTTGGAGACCAGTCTGATTTCTGCTTCTCAAAGCTAAGTTTTGCTCTGAGTTTTGTACACTTTAGTTCTGGTTTTGTTTGCCTTGTTTTTTGGAGTTCAGCCATCCCCGGCCGGGGGTGAGCTGAATTCTATTTTTGCCTCTGATCTGTTGATCTCTGGCTCTGTCTTCAGAATATACCTGAGTGCTGATATAGTCTTTTTGAAGCCTAGCGACTTCAGGGCCTGTTTTTCCTATCAGTCTGTTGGTTCATTTTTGGATAGGGTTTTTGTGGATTGCAGACAGCAGCTTTTCTATCCTGTCCTATTTAGTTAGCTTGGGTCCCATCATTTGCTCAACCTATCTTTCTATCTGTGTTAGTGTTTTTCATCTTGCTTCACAGTCATTATATGTTGGGGGCTGCCTATTGCTTTGGGGTCTGCTCTGGGGCAGATTAGATTTCCCCTTTCTGTCTTTAGGCTAATTTAGTTCTCCGGCTGTGATCGAGGGGTCTAGGGCACCGTAGGAACCCCCCACGGCTACTGCTAGGTGTTGTGGATAGGTTCAGAGGTCTGCAATCCGATAGCTGCCAACTTCTCTGGTTTTCTGGACTTAGCTATTATTTTTGTTTTTTCCTCCTTCGGTGACTCATCCATAACAGCAGACTTTACTCCATTGCAAGCAGCAAAATCCGGCCCCTGTTACTTGTGCATTTGCTGCAGATTTCATCCCCCGTTACATTGAAAACTGAAAAACTGCAACAAATATGAAAACGCCGATTGCAGGTCAATATCAGTACATAGCAAAACCCAAAGCGCGTGGATTAGGATTAGATTAGTGAAACGTCATCCATGTGCCACCTACAATAATATGCTGTAGATTTTACATGCACAAATGATTAGACAAAAAAGAAATTAGTAAATCAAATTCCAGACCCTTAGGATAGAGGTAATCAATATCAGATTGGAGAGGGTTTGACATCTGAAACCCGAATGGATCAGAACCTGAACAGCACAGCGCCGTACTCTGTATAGTGGCCGCTTTAGGTACTGCAGGTCAGATCACATTCACTTTAATAGGCGCTGAGCTGCAGTACTGAGAACGGCCACTACACACTACACAGTGAATGGTGCTGTACTGTCATGGCTACATCTGGCCACAGTGAACTAAGCGCCCCCCAAAGATTGGATATTGCTGACCTATCATAAGGACGATATTGCAGTCCTGGTCGGGTCAGAAAACTCCCTTACGCTATTCCTTTATGTTGGACCATTGCCATCTACAATTTCTGCCTTCTATGACCTCAAATTCTATGTAAAGTTAAAAAAAGGTCACTAAATAAATAAAAAGTTCAGCAACTTTTTTTCTTCAAATTTTCACAATCTCTTCTTGCTGTCAGTGAATGAGAATAATCTACAGAGACAGTAACTTTGTACATTGCCAATGCGGTTCTCAACTGATACAATGTATCCAGGACAGACAAAGCTCTGTGAGTGAAACAACAGGACTCCAGACTGATACACTGTAACAAACCAGCAGAGAGATCGGTGCAGCTGCTACTGATGTGTTTAGCTCACAGAGCATTGTCTCCACTAGATATATTGTATCAGTCTGGAGTCACAAAGCATTGTCTGCATTGGATACAGTGTATCAGTCTGGAGTCACAGAGCATTGTCTGCACTGGATACATCGTATCAGTCTGGAGTCACAGAGCATTGTCTGCACTGGATACAATGTATCAGTCTGGAGTCACAGAGCATTGTCTGCACTGGATACAGTGTTTCAGTCTGGAGTCACAGAGCATTGTCTGCACTGGATACAATGTATCAGTCTGGAGTCACAGAGCATTGTCTGCACTGGATACATTGTATCAGTCTGGAGTCACAGAGCATTGTCTGCACTGGATACAGTGTATCAGTCTGAAGTCACAGAGCATTGTCTGCACTGGATAAAGTGTTTCAGTCTGGAGTCACAGAGCATTGTCTGCACTGGATAAAGTGTTTCAGTCTGGAGTCACAGAGCATTGTCTGCACTGGATACAATGTATCAGTCTGGAGTCACAGAGCATTGTCTGCACTGGATACAGTGTTTCAGTCTGAAGTCACAGAGCATTGTCTGCACTGGATACAATGTATCAGTCTGGAGTCACAGAGCATTGTCTGCACTGGATACATTGTATCAGTCTGGAGTCACAGAGCATTGTCTGCACTGGATACAGTGTATCAGTCTGGAGTCACAGAGCATTGTCTGCACTGGATAAAGTGTTTCAGTCTGGAGTCACAGAGCATTGTCTGCACTGGATACAATGTATCAGTCTGGAGTCACAGAGCATTGTCTGCACTGGATACAGTGTTTCAGTCTGAAGTCACAGAGCATTGTCTGCACTGGATACAATGTATCAGTCTGGAGTCACAGAGCATTGTCTGCACTGGATACATTGTATCAGTCTGGAGTCACAGAGCATTGTCTGCACTGGATACAATGTATCAGTCTGGAGTCACAGAGCATTGTCTGCACTGGATAAAGTGTTTTAGTCTGGAGTCACAGAGCATTGTCTGCACTGGATACATTGTATCAGTCTGGAGTCAGAGAGCATTGTCTGCACTGGATACAGTGTATCAGTCTGGAGTCACAGAGCATTGTCTGCACTGGATACATCGTATCAGTCTGGAGTCACAGAGCATTGTCTACACTGGATACAATGTATCAGTCTGGAGTCACAGAGCATTGTCTGCTCTAGATACAGTGTATCAGTCTGGAGTCACAGAGCATTGTCTGCACTGGATACAGTGTTTCAGTCTGGAGTCACAGAGCATTGTCTGCACTGGATACAATGTATCAGTCTGGAGTCACAGAGCATTGTCTGCACTGGATACATTGTATCAGTCTGGAGTCACAGAGCATTGTCTGCACTGGATACAGTGTATCAGTCTGGAGTCACAGAGCATTGTCTGCACTGGATACATTGTATCAGTCTGGAGTCACAGAGCATTGTCTGCACTGGATACAATGTATCAGTCTGGAGTCACAGAGCATTGTCTGCTCTAGATACAGTGTATCAGTCTGGAGTCACAGAGCATTGTCTGCACTGGATACATTGTATCAGTCTGGAGTCACAAAGCATTGTCTGCACTGGATACATTGTATCAGGCTGGAGTCACAGAGCATTGTCTGCTCTGGATACAATGTATCAGTCTGGAGTCACAGAGCATTGTCTGCTCTAGATACAGTGTATCAGTCTGGAGTCACAGAGCATTGTCTGCACTGGATACATTGTATCAGTCTGGAGTCACAAAGCATTGTCTGCACTGGATACATTGTATCAGGCTGGAGTCACAGAGCATTGTCTGCTCTGGATACAATGTATCAGTCTGGAGTCACAGAGCATTGTCTGCACTGGATACATTGTATCAGTCTGGAGTCACAGAGCATTGTCTGCAGTGGAAACAGTGTATCAGTCTGGAGTCACAGAGCATTGTCTGCTCTGGATACAATGTATCAGTCTGGAGTCACAGAGCATTGTCTGCTCTGGATACAATGTATCAGTCTGGAGTCACAGAGCATTGTCCGCACTGGATACAATGTATCAGTCTGGAGTCACAGAGCATTGTCTGCACTGGATACATTGTATCAGTCTGGAGTCACAGAGCATTGTCTGCACTGGATACATTGTATCAGTCTGGAGTCACAGAGCATTGTCTGCACTGGATACATTGTATCAGTCTGGAGTCACAGAGCATTGTCTGCACTGGATACAGTGTATCAGTCTGGAGTCACCGAGCATTGTCTGCTCTGGATACAGTGTATCAGTCTGGAGTCACCGAGCATTGTCTGCTCTGGATACAATGTATCAGTCTGGAGTCACAGAGCATTGTCCGCATTGGATACAATGTATCAGTCTGGAGTCACAGAGTATTGTCTGCACTGGATAAAATGTATCAATCTGGAGTCACAGAGCATTGTCGGCACTAGAAACATTGTATCAGTCTGGAGTCACAGAGTATTGTCTGCTCTGGATACAATGTATCAGTCTGGAGTCACAGAGCATTGTCGGCACTAGATACAATGTATCAGTCTGGAGTCACAGAGCATTGTCTGCACAGGATACATTGTATCAGTCTGGAGTCACAGAGCATTGTCTGCTCTGGATACAATGTATCAGTCTGGAGTCACAGAGCATTGTCCGCACTGGATACAATGTATCAGTCTGGAGTCACAGAGTATTGTCTGCACTGGATACAATGTATCAGTCTGGGGTCACAGAGCATTGTCTGCACTGCATACAGTGTATCAGTCTGGAGTCACAGAGCATTGTCTGCGCTGGATACATTGTATCAGTCTGGAGTCACAGAGCATTGTCTGCACTGGAAACAGTATCAGTCTGGAGTCACAGAGCATTGTCTGCACTGGATACATTGTATCAGTCTGGAGTCACAGAGCATTGTCTCCACTGGATACAATGTATCAGTCTGGAGTCACAGAGCATTGTCTGCACTGGATACATTGTATCAGTCTGGCGTCACAGAGCATTGTCTCCACTGGATACAATGTATCAGTCTGGAGTCACAGAGCATTGTCCGCACTGGATACAATGTATCAGTCTGGAGTCACAGAGCATTGTCTGCACTGGATACATTGTATCAGTCTGGAGTCACAGAGCGTTGTCTGCACCGGATACAATGTATCAGTCTGGAGTCACAGAGCATTGTCCGCTCTGGATACAATGTATCAGTCTGGAGTCACAGAGCATTGTCTGCACCGGATACAATGTATCAGTCTGGAGTCACAGAGCATTGTCTGTACTGGAAACAATGTATCAGTCTGGAGTCACAGAGCATTGTCCGCTCTGGATACAATGTATCAGTCTGGAGTCACAGAGCATTGTCTGCACTGGATACAATGTATCAGACTGGAGTTACAGAGCATTGTCTGCACTGGATACAGTGTATCAGTCTGGAGTCACAGAGCATTGTCTGAGCTCGATACATTGTATCTGTCTGGAGTCACAGAGCATTGTCCGCACTGGATACAGTGTATCAGTCTGGAGTCACAGAGCATTGTCTGCACTGGATACAATGTATCAGACTGGAGTCACAGAGCATTGTCTGCACTGGATACAATGTATCAGTCTGGAGTCACAGAGCATTGTCTGCACTGGATACAGTGTATCAGTCTGGAGTCACAGAGCATTGTCTGAGCTCGATACATTGTATCTGTCTGGAGTCACAGAGCATTGTCCGCACTGGATACAGTGTATCAGTCTGGAGTCACAGAGCATTGTCTGCACTGGATACAATGTATCAGACTGGAGTCACAGAGCATTGTCTGCACTGGATACAATGTATCAGTCTGGAGTCACAGAGCATTGTCTGCACTGGATACAGTGTATCAGTCTGGAGTCACAGAGCATTGTCTGAGCTCGATACATTGTATCTGTCTGGAGTCACAGAGCATTGTCCGCACTGGATACAGTGTATCAGTCTGGAGTCACAGAGCATTGTCTGCACTGGATACAATGTATCAGGCTGGAGTCACAGAGCATTGTCTGCTCTGGATACAATGTATCAGTCTGGAGTCACAGAGCATTGTCTGCACTGGATACATTGTATCAGTCTGGAGTCACAGAGCATTGTCTGCAGTGGAAACAGTGTATCAGTCTGGAGTCACAGAGCATTGTCTGCTCTGGATACAATGTATCAGTCTGGAGTCACAGAGCATTGTCTGCTCTGGATACAATGTATCAGTCTGGAGTCACAGAGCATTGTCCGCACTGGATACAATGTATCAGTCTGGAGTCACAGAGCATTGTCTGCACTGGATACATTGTATCAGTCTGGAGTCACAGAGCATTGTCTGCACTGGATACATTGTATGAGTCTGGAGTCACAGAGCATTGTCTGCACTGGATACAGTGTATCAGTCTGGAGTCACCGAGCATTGTCTGCTCTGGATACAGTGTATCAGTCTGGAGTCACCGAGCATTGTCTGCTCTGGATACAATGTATCAGTCTGGAGTCACAGAGCATTGTCCGCACTGGATACAATGTATCAGTCTGGAGTCACAGAGTATTGTCTGCACTGGATACAATGTATCAATCTGGAGTCACAGAGCATTGTCGGCACTAGAAACATTGTATCAGTCTGGAGTCACAGAGTATTGTCTGCTCTGGATACAATGTATCAGTCTGGAGTCACAGAGCATTGTCGGCACTAGATACAATGTATCAGTCTGGAGTCACAGAGCATTGTCTGCACAGGATACATTGTATCAGTCTGGAGTCACAGAGCATTGTCTGCACTGGATACAATGTATCAGTCTGGAGTCACAGAGCATTGTCCGCACTGGATACAATGTATCAGTCTGGAGTCACAGAGTATTGTCTGCACTGGATACAATGTATCAGTCTGGGGTCACAGAGCATTGTCTGCACTGCATACAGTGTATCAGTCTGGAGTCACAGAGCATTGTCTGCACTGGATACATTGTATCAGTCTGGAGTCACAGAACATTGTCCGCACTGGATACAGTGTATCAGTCTGGAGTCACAGAGCATTGTCCGCACTGGATACAATGTATCAGCCTGGAGTCACAAAGCATTGTCTGCACTGGATACATTGTATCAGTCTGGAGTCACAGAGCACTGTCTGCACTGGATACATTGTATCAGTCTGGAGTCACAGAGCATTGTCTGCACTGGATACAATGTATCAGTCTGGAGTCACAGAGCATTGTCCGCACTGGATACAATCTATCAGTCTGGAGTCACAGAGCATTGTCTGCACTGGATACAATGTATCAGTCTGGAGTCACAGAGCATTGTCTGCACTGGATACAATGTATCAGTCTGGAGTCACAGAGCATTGTCTGCACTGGATACAATGTATCAGTCTGGAGTCACAGAGCGTTGTCTGCACCGGATACAATGTATCAGTCTGGAGTCACAGAGCATTGTCTGCACTGGATACAATGTATCAGTCTGGAGTCACAGAGCATTGTCCGCACTGGATACAATCTATCAGTCTGGAGTCACAGAGCATTGTCTGCACTGGATACATTGTATCAGTCTGGAGTCACAGAACATTGTCCGCACTGGATACAGTGTATCAGTCTGGAGTCACAGAGCATTGTCCGCACTGGATACAATGTATCAGCCTGGAGTCACAAAGCATTGTCTGCACTGGATACATTGTATCAGTCTGGAGTCACAGAGCATTGTCTGCACTGGATACAATGTATCAGTCTGGAGTCACAGAGCATTGTCCGCACTGGATACAATCTATCAGTCTGGAGTCACAGAGCATTGTCTGCACTGGATACAATCTATCAGTCTGGAGTCACAGAGCATTGTCTCCACTGGATACAATGTATCAGTCTGGAGTCACAGAGCATTGTCCGCACTGGATACAATCTATCAGTCTGGAGTCACAGAGCATTGTCTGCACTGGATACAATGTATCAGTCTGGAGTCACAGAGCATTGTCTGCACTGGATACAATGTATCAGTCTGGAGTCACAGAGCATTGTCTGCACTGGATACAATGTATCAGTCTGGAGTCACAGAGCGTTGTCTGCACTGGATACAATGTATCAGTCTGGAGTCACAGAGCATTGTCTGCACTGGATACAATGTATCAGTCTGGAGTCACAGAGCGTTGTCTGCACCGGATACAATGTATCAGTCTGGAGTCACAGAGCATTGTCTGCACTGGAAACAATGTATCAGTCTGGAGTCACAGAGCATTGTCCGTTCTGGATACAATGTATCAGTCTGGAGTCACAGAGCATTGTCTGCACTGGATACAATGTATCAGACTGGAGTCACAGAGCATTGTCTGCACTGGATACAGTGTATCAGTCTGGAGTCACAGAGCATTGTCTGAGCTCGATACATTGTATCTGTCTGGAGTCACAGAGCATTGTCCGCACTGGATACAGTGTATCAGTCTGGAGTCACAGAGCATTGTCTGCACTGGAAACAATGTATCAGTCTGGAGTCACAGAGCATTGTCCGCTCTGGATACAATGTATCAGTCTGGAGTCACAGAGCATTGTCTGCACTGGATACAATGTATCAGACTGGAGTCACAGAGCATTGTCTGCACTGGATACAGTGTATCAGTCTGGAGTCACAGAGCATTGTCTGAGCTCGATACATTGTATCTGTCTGGAGTCACAGAGCATTGTCCGCACTGGATACATTGTATCTGTCTGGAGTCACAGAGCATTGTCCGCACTGGATACAATGTATCAGACTGGAGTCACAGAGCATTGTCTGCACTGGATACAATATATCAGTCAGGAGTCACAGAGCATTGTCTGCACTGGATACAGTGTATCAGTCTGGAGTCACAGAGCATTGTCTGCACTGGATACAATGTATCAGACTGGAGTCACAGAGCATTGTCTGCACTGGATACAATGTATCAGTCTGGAGTCACAGAGCATTGTCTGCACTGGATACAGTGTATCAGTCTGGAGTCAAAAAGCATTGTCCGCACTGGATACAATGTATCAGTCTGGAGTCACAGAACATTGTCTGCACTGGACATTGTATCATTCTGGAGTCACAGAGCATTGTCTGCACTGGATACAATGTATCAGACTGGAGTCACAGAGCATTGTCTGCACTGGATACAATGTATCAGTCTGGAGTCACAGAGCATTGTCTGCACTGGATACAATGTATCAGACTGGAGTCACAGAGCATTGTCTGCACTGGATACAATGTATCAGTCTGGAGTCACAGAGCATTGTCTGCACTGGATACAATGTATCAGACTGGAGTCACAGAGCATTGTCCGCACTGGATACAATGTATCAGTCTGGAGTCACAGAGCATTGTCCGCACTGGATACATTGTATCAGTCTGGAGTCACAGAGCATTGTCCGCACTGGATACATTGTATCAGTCTGGAGTCACAGAGCATTGTCTGCACTGGATACAATGTATTAGCTGAGAGCAGGACTAGATATATACCGGGTTCCTGAATCTGTAGATTGTTCTCATTCACTAACAGCAGAGACCTTAAAAATGGGGAGAAATTGCAAAGAAAGTTGCAGAATTTAATACCGAGATTAGACTTCATATTTACATCTTTACATAAACGCCTCGGCTCTGCTACATCTGTACATTACACTTGCTTTTCATTGCGTGGACGGACATTGTAATCACCTTGACGCTTCTCCTTCCTCTTCCGTGTTTGGCGCTTTGCGGCGGGGGGCTAATAGTTATAGGGTCTGCGGGATGCGGACTGCCATTGTCCTTCTTGTGTCCGCTGCTCCCCTCCGAATTCCTTCGTGATCCGTTTTGCACGTCCCCTCCTTGGGACGGGGATTCTATGAAGGGGTCAGGCTGGGACCTGCCCGCAGAACTATATTGACCGTGTCCTACCGCACCGTTGTGAGTCCTCGTCACCGGCCCTGACTGGCAAGCTGTACAGGGCCACTGGTCTGACTTGGTTTCTTGTTTACCAGATTGGCCCGAAATTTGGTCAAACTGCTGTCCAAACTCAATGTCGTCGGCGAGGGCGCCGTTAGCCGCGGGGCCGTTCGTGACGCTTTCCGCCTTATGATTGACAGATTTGGAAGAATCAACTGAAGAAGAGACAGAGGCTGATTGATTTTTAGCAGCAAACGGGTCATCGCAGAATGGATCTGGATTAGGCGCGGGGAAGAAGCTGAGGTTGGAAGCGAATGGGTTGTCAGGCGAGAAAGGCGACTGCGCTTTGGGATGCGGAATAGAAGAAGAGGAGGAGGAGGAGGAGGAGTGGAGGATGCCATTGGAGGTGAAAGGATTCCCTTTGACACAGTTCTGATTGGTGTCGATTTCAGTGTTTAAATCCACTAACAGGATGTCATTACTTTCCTGGTGACACGAAGAGAAATGAGAGGTTAGGAAACCGAGCGTGCAAATCACAGAAATCATCACAATGGCGGCAAGAAAAGCGAAAAAGCAGAGGCGGACACCGGCAATGCAAGCTGGCAAAAATCTTACCATGTGTGAACGCGCCCTTAAGAAAAAGAGAGGCTTCTGTCTGCTGCAAAGTTTCTAGTTTAATCCTTGGAAATTTTCGTTTCCATATTTATTGTCAGAACTTTTGAACTTTTCTATTTTTACCTAAACTTTTTTTTTTTTTGCAAATTATTTTAGGCGACATTTACCCATACACACATGACAGCGTTACACTTTATATTAACTTTAATTAAGGCTATGTGCACACGCTGCGGATTCACCTGCGGGTTTTTCCACGCGGATCCACAGGTAAAACCGCAGGTAAAGTGACCTGCGGTTTTCCTGCGGATTAGCCTGCGGTTTCATACCTCTACTATGTTAAAAGTGTGAAACCGCTGCGGAATCTGCATAAATAATTGACATGCTGCGGTTTGTAAACCGCAGCAAAACCGCAGCGTGAGCACAGCGGATTTGAACTGCCATAGGCTAACGTTGTACTGTACAATGTCTGCGGAACTGCTGCGTTTCCGCAGGGTCAAAACCGCTGCAGAAACGCAGCAGAATCCGCAACGTGTGCACATAGCCTAAGGGTTAAATGCAGAAGAAGAAGAAGAAAAAAAAAACAATAGCTCCAAATTTATTTATTTTTTTAGTCGTGGCCAAAAATAATGGATACATTGTATTGCACGGATTGTCACGATTGCACGGACGACTGACGTGTACGCGCTGTTTACTGGTTTGTCAGGTTTTGTTTACAAATATGGATCATCTTTAGGAACTTTATAGAAAAACAATAAACTTTCCTGAAAGTTCAGGGAGTCTGCAAAAAGTTACATAGAGTGATTGCAGGTTTCTCAATCCTAATACTGCGCGCACCACACACTGTCAGGATTCTACAATGCCGGCGGAGGAAGCGAGCGGTTATGTGAACGCAAGCTTTGCATATGTCTGGTCCGATCCGACTAGACTGAAGAGAACTGCGAGGGGCCAAGCACGTCTAGTCGGCATGTGATCACATGTATGTAAATCACAGCCTGCTCTCGCTGCCACTGGAGAATCCTGACAGCGTGCCGTGTACTCACTGTAAGGATTCAGAAAACTGGACAACCCCTTTAATTTTAGTTTTTCAGTTTTTTTGTGATATATATATATATATATATATATATATATATATATATATATATGTCTATATGTTTGTTTGTCTAGACCAGTACATTAGGACTGTGAAAAGAAAAAAAAAAGAAAAAAAAAAAAAAAGAGGCAGCCTGTGGCTCACTGTTAGTGTTTCTGCCCTTTATACCCCTGGTCCTGAGTGTGAATCCTGCAAAAGACAAACTATAGGAAAAATAATTATATAAAGCATCCGCTGAGTACAGTCAGAAGCCGGAAAAGGTCTACCCTACAAAGTCGGACAAGAATCTACACATTGAGGTGAGGAAAACTTCATGTACTAGTCAATGTACGTCTCTGGCACAATATGATATATAAAAAGACAAAAAAAAAAAAAAAGTGGGTTCTACTCACTGTCCCCAAGTCCAATAGTGAGTTCACTAGTGCTCCCGGCATCTGGCATTGGTTGCAGAGGCAGCCAATTAGTGAGCAGGGTGTTCAGTCAACAGTGACAGAGCAGCTGATTGGCTACTGCACCGCACACTCTGGGAGCAGCGGACCAGGGGAGGGTGAGTATAGATGGTTGTGGTTTTTTTATAACAAATAACAAATGTACACCGGCGCTACCAAGTACAAATAATGATGGATATGTGCAATACAGCCGCTGCTGGTGAATGCCCAGGGTCTGTGCACACCCAAGGAAAAGTAAATAACAAAAAATATAGAATGAAATTGCACCTGCGCTGACTGACTATATCCTGTAATGACCACCTAAGTAAGTCATGAATGAATGCTGCTATACTTACTTCCTTGAGCTGTGGGGCTGCAGATGAATCCAGCATGTGCCATGTATAAAAAATGGCTGTACCCCGATGGAAACCAGAGACGCAACACCAAGGAGGCGTCCCTCCTGTAGACGGTGGTGTGGGAGCGTCCCTTCAGCTGACAGCCGCTGGACACGCTGAAAAAGATGGCGGCGCGCTCCGGCCGAGAGGCGCCGCCGGCGTGCAGTGGCAAGGAGGAAGAAGAACCAGGTGACGTCACCGGGAAAAAAAGGAAGGGGGCGCGTGCAGGCCAAACTAGAAGCCAACGCGTTTCTAAGGTCTACGGACCTTCTTCATCAGGGCTGTCAGACCCTGCTGCGCCTAACCCTATATGTGGCATAAACCACACCTCCCCCCACCTGTCAGCATAAGGGGCATGCTAGATTCCAATACATCTACCCACTGCCCGTCAGGAAATGATGCAAAAAACATCTAAAAAAGGTATCCAATGAGAAAATATACATATATATGATATATTTTGAGAATAATTTAAAACCATTTTTTTAATATGATCCAATTAAAATATATATCATATACAAATAAACATAATAATATAGAAAAAGGCTATAGTGGTCATCCCCTCTCTAGACATTTTAAAGATTACGCGTTGGCTTCTAGTTTGGCCTGCACGCGCCCCCTTCCTTTTTTTCCCGTTCCCGGTGACGTCACCTGGTTCTTCTTCCTCCTTGCCGCTGCACGCCGGCGGCGCCTCTCGGCCGGAGCGCGCCGCCATCTTTTTCAGCGTGTCCAGCGGCTGTCAGCTGAAGGGACGCTCCCACACCACCGTCTACAGGAGGGACGCCTCCTTGGTGTTGCGTCTCTGGTTTCCATCGGGGTACAGCCATTTTTTATACATGGCACATGCTGGATTCATCTGCAGCCCCACAGCTCACAGGAAGTAAGTATAGCAGCATTCATTCATGACTTACTTAGGTGGTCATTACAGGATATAGTCAGTCAGCGCAGGTGCAATTTCATTCTATATTTTTTATAACAAAATTTTCCCATGGATAAACATTAACTAAAAAGGGATAACCCATTTAATCCTCAGGAAAGAAAAGATTGAACTTTTTATCTGTGGAATCGTTCACCTTTAGTAACAATCTGTCCACTCATCTCTGATCATGGGGATTGTGCTCGCTTCCTGCTCGCTTGTGCAATAAGTGGACTTTGGTTATTATTGCTGACTTTCCCATAAATGACACAGACAGCGGTTAATCAATAAAAGCTCCTGGTTACATTTTAAAAGTTGGTTTGTGAACATTTTGGCATAAGCTGCCATCTCCGGGCTAAATCCGGCTAAAGATGAACCAGACGAGTCCAAGATTAACAAACGTGTGTGCGCGGGTCACCGGCCTAAATACTACAAGAAAGGTTTACAATACAAATCACCATTTTATCAGTAGCCAATAACTGTTCTGTTACTAATGTAGAGGGTCATCAATCTGCATTTCAGGGAATCCTCATCTTTTTCCACCATAAGGTCCAAAATTCTGTGATGATTAATTAGCTAATATATCTTTTTAGCAGTCGGTGCTCCGTTCTCCAGAAATAAAGCTCCAATTTCCCTGCGTAGACATAGATATTACAAAATACAATTCTGCCAGTCTGCAGCCATCACTAGGGGGAGCTCTCTGTATACAGAGTTACATGATAAGATTCTGTCTGCAGTCACCACTAGGGGGAGCTCCCTGTATACAGAGTTACATGATAAGATTCTGTCTGCAGTCACCACTAGGGGGAGCTCCCTGTATACAGAGATACATGATAAGATCCTGTCTGTAGCCACCACTAGGAGGAGCTCCCTGTATACAGAGACATATAAGATCCTGTCTGCAGCCACCACTAGGGGGAACTCCCTGTATACAGAGATACATGATAAGATCCTGTCTGCAGTCACCACTAGGGGGAGCTCCCTGTATACAGAGATACATGATAAGATCCTGTCTGCAGCCACCACTAGGGGGAGCTCCCTGTATACAGCGATACATGATAAGATCCTGTCTGCAGCCACCACTAGGGGGAGCTCCCTGTATACAGAGATACATGATAAGATCCTGTCTGCTGTCACCACTAGAGGGAGCTCTCTGTATACAAAGACACATGATAAGATCCTGTCTACAGCCACTACTAGGGGGAGCTCCCTGTAAACAGAGATATATGATAAGATCCTGTCTGCAGCCACCACTAGGGGGAGCTCCCTGTATACAGAGATACACGATAAGATCCTGTCTGCAGTCACCACTAGGGGGAGCTCCCTACATACAGAGATACATGATAAGATCCTGTCTACAGCCACCACTAGGGGCAGCTCCCTGTGTACAGAGATACATGATAAGATTCTGTCGGCAGCCACCACTAGGGGGAGCTCCCTGTATACAGAGATACATGACAAGTTCCTGTCTGCAGTCACCACTAGAGGAAGCTCACTGTATACAAAGACACATGATAAGATCCTGTCTGCAGTCACCACTAGGGGAGCTCCCTGTATACAGATATATGATAAGATCCTGTCTGCAGGCACCACTAGGGGGAGTTCCCTGTATACAAAGATACATGATAAGAATCTGTCTCCAATCACCACTAGGGGGAGCTCGCTGAATACAGAGATACATGATAAGATCCTGTCTGCAGTCACCACTAGGGGGAGCTCCCTGTATACAGAGATACATGATAAGATCCTGTCTGCAGTCACCACTAGAGGGAGCTTTCTGTATACAAAGACACATGATAAGATTCGGTCTGCAGCCACCACTAGGGGGAGCTCCCTGTATACAGAGATATATGATAAGATCCTGTCTGCATTCACCACTAGGGGGAGCTCCCTATATACAGAGATATATGATAAGATCCTGTCTGCAGTCACCACTAGGGGAGCTCCCTGTATACATAGATATATGATAAGATCCTGTCTGCAGGCACCACTAAGGGGAGCTCCCTGTATACAAAGATACATGATAAGATTTTGTCTCCAATCACCACTAGGGGGAGCTCGCTGTATACAGAGACACATGATAAGATCCTGTCTGTAGCCACCACTTGGAGGAACTCCCTGTATACAGAGACACATGATAAGATCCTGTCTGCAGCCACCACTAGGAGGAACTCCCTGCGTACAGAGATACATGATAAGATCCTGTCTGCAGTCACCACTAGGGGGAGCTCCCTGTATACAGAGCTACATGATAAGATCCTGTCTGTAGCCACCACTAGGAGGAACTCCCTGTATACAGAGACACATGATAAGATCTTGTCTGTAGCCACCACTAGGAGGAGCTCCCTGTATACAGAGACACATGATAAGATCTTGTCTGTAGCCACCACTAGGAGGAACTCCGTGCATACAGAGATACATGATAAGATCCTGTCTGCAGTCACCACTAGGGAAAGATCCCTGTATACAGAGATACATGATAAGATCCTGTCTGCAGTCACCACTAGGGGAGCTCCCTGTATACAGAGATACATGATAAGATCCTGTCTGCAGCCACCACTAGGGGGAGCGCCCTGTATACAGAGATACACGATAAGATCCTGTCTGCAGCCTCTACTAGGGGGAGCTCCCTGTATACAGAGATACATTGAGGTAAGTTGAGTTAAACACAGTCAATACTTCATTCTTGTTCTTCGCATCGGTAGCGGCCCCAGCAATCAGCCAATTATCATCATTTCTGTAGACTGCGGATCAATTGCTATGATGACAATAACCCATTAACTATGCACTTACAGTGGGGAAAATAAGTATTTAATACACTGCTGATTTTGCAAGTTTTCCCACCTACAATATATGGAGAGATCTGTATGGGGGAGGGGGCCAATATCCCTGCTGCAGACCTGGTCAAGAACTACAGGAAACGTTTGACCTCTGTAATTGAAATCAAAGGTTTCTGGAGAAAAATATTAAGTTTTGTTTTTCTATTGTATCAAATACTTATTTAATGCAATAAAATGCAATTTAATTATGTAATAATCCTACAATGTGATTTTCTGTTTTCATTTTTAGATTCTGTCTCTCACAGGTGAAGTGTATCTATGATACAAATTACAGACCTCTCCATTCTTTGTAGGTGGGAAAACTTGCAAAATCGGCAGCGTATCAAATACTTATTTTCCCCACTGTATATGTAATTAATTATGTGACAATTTTACATGGATTTCTTGACCATTAGGCGGCAGAGTAAAAGAAATAAAGTTGCGCCCAATCCTCTTCTACTTCTGTTAATAGTTCTCGGTACTCACTGTTGGACTGTTGAGATCTGGCGGTGTGGACATATCACCAAATAAATTCATCTGGTCAACACCCTTGAAAAAGCAAGAAATTAAATCACTGATCACAAAAGAGCAGCGGCTCATAGAATAGGCGATTAGGCCATATATACTGAGGAGCGCACTTGACCTTCTCCCAAAAATATATGTTTCTACTCCTCGACAATCTCTTTAAGAAGAGTTTTTCTTGTTGAAACATACTTCGGCAAATTTAGGAAATTGCCTCAAATGTGGCAGGAAGGTCATTGAGTCGCCTAGGGCAAAGTCTTACGAACGCCGTTCATTAGAGGCCGGTGTGGTCTGTCGACACAACGTGAGCATGCACTGGATAAAGAAAAAGTGATGTGAACCACAAAACGGTGATGTAACGCTTCTGATGTTCCTAGATCTGCACCGTGGAGCTGGACACCTTTCGCCTACATACAAGGGAGCAGCTATGATTTGTATTCATGAGAACACAGCCTATAAATCTCATATCAATAAATAAAGGGAGTCTGCCGGGGTATAGGCGATCGGGCAGTGTGGGAACGGCTGCAGGGTCCGGAACAGTTTCCTTACGTCAATCAGACAGGCAACTCTACAACACTTCCAGTCCTAGCTTCACTTGACTAAAATCCGGCGCATGCGCTCAGTATCGGCACTCGGCAACTCTACAACACTGCCAGTGTTGACTAAAATCCGGCGCATGCGCTTAGTATCGGCACTCGGCAACTCTACAACCCTTCCAGTGCTAGCTTCACTTGACTAAAATCCGGCGCATGCGCTCAGTATCGGCACTCTGCAAGTCTACAACACTTCCAGTGCTAGCTTCACTTGACTAAAATCCGGTGCATGTGCTCAGTATCGACACCTCTACAACACTTCCAGTGTTGACTAAAATCCGGCGCATGCGCTTAGTATCGGCACTCGGCAACTCTACAACACTTAGAGTGCTAGCTTCACTTGACTAAAATCCGGCGCATGCGCTTAGTATCTGCACTCGGCAACTCTACAACACTTCCAGTGCTAGCTTCACTTGACTAAAATCCGGCGCATGCGCGTAGTATCGGCACTCGGCAACTTTACAACACTTCCAGTGCTAGCTTCACTTGACTAAAGTCCGGCGCATGCGCTCAGTATCGGCACGTGTAGGGAACGGCGAGATGGCCAATTCCTGGAGAAAGTCTATACTGCGCCCATACCAATACTGTGTGCATAAACAAGACTTCAAGCCAGAGCTGTCAATCAAAGAAGCATGGAATGTGGAGCTGACCCATCTGATTGACTAAAAGAAGGTCCTCTGGACCTCACGGCCCCACCCATGGTGCACAGATCATCAATATACCAACTTAATAAATGGTTCCATCCCTTGTGTCCAGGCAAAGGGGTGACTTGGAATTAGGCCAGGGCTAGACATTGAGCTTGGTCACGCGACCAAAAACATTTGTGCTGTAGAGAAGTAGCCAAGGACGCAAGCAATTCACACAGTTGCGAGTGAGAAGTCCAACAGACTTGGATTCTTTATGATCGTGAGCCCACTGACAGTAACTAGAAGCGATGTCGCTGTCTAACCCTGGCCTTAGAATGATGTCAGCGATGTAAGGCACCAAACAGATGAAGAAAACGCAAAATATCCAAAAAAAAAGCCATCCATCCTCAATAAAGCAGAAAAACCATAAAAAAATGGAAAATAATGGGAATCAAAGCTAGAAATGTGATCAGATCCATGATCCACTACAGTGCTGAGTGCAATAGTGACACGATATAGAGGAGAAGAACCATAGAACAATTTAGAAGAGAGCTTTATTTTGGTGGAACCGTACTACCGCTAACGTAACAATTTACCATAGTTGTCACGATTCCGCCTAGCGGTGTGTCTGGAAGCAGTCAGTGACAGTTCAGCTGTCCGATCTAGGAAAGGGGCATGCTGAGCTGTCAGTATGGTGATGGGCAGCTCAACAGTCCAATCGGAATCTGGGGCGTGCCAAGCTGTCAGCGTGTTGAGTGACAGTTTAGCCATCCAATCAGGTCCGGCAAGTGCCGTGGCTTCCTCCATGTGTCTGCTATTTGAGTGAATTCCTGGCTATTTAGCTGGCTCTCTGCCTCCAATTAGTGCCAGTTGTAGCTTAGCTCCAGTCCAGTGGTGTGTGCTTACTCTGTTCTCTGTGTTCCTGTACAGTATTTGATCTTTGTTGCCTGACCTTGGACCTTGCCTTTGACCATCCGTTTACCTTGCCCTTTAGTCCTGACAGCTATACCTTCCCTGAATTCTGACCTTGGATTGTTACCTGACTATGCCTCTTGGTATTCGACCCCAGACCTCTTGACCACACAAACCTCACGGCTTGACTAACGTCACAGTACAGGTAGTCCTCAAAGAGGTGGAAGATTCCGCTCGCCTACATTTCACTCCAGCTTGGCTACAGCTGGCCATAAAGACTGGTCACTAATTGGGATCTTATGCCCAATGTCAACCCGATGTCAAAATGGACTTGGACTGTCTATGGTCAGATGTTTTTTCCGCCATCATGCCTTACCTCATTTGTGTAATTAGTATTATTATATGGTCTTGTTCTTTCCTCTATAGGGATTTCCCACAACTTCCCATCTGCTTTACATCTTCCATACTTTTTAGGATATCCATTTTCCACTATTGCAGACACCACCAAGGTTCAGACTTAGAAGCCGGGGCATTTTCTTTTCCTTTAAATTATTGCCATCACCTTTCATGAAATCGAGGTCTCGGCACTGGGTAGGGTTGTCCACCGTCCATCAGCAGCATCTCTGTCTAGTACGTCCACCTCAACCTTCACTGTTCCTTGGAAAGATCTACTGCATTTGTTTCCCCAATTTCCCAGGATGTTGCATTATGGACTATGCCCTGAGGTACAGCCATTCATCCCCAATCTTGCACTGGTCCTCCACCATGCCAGACTGATGCTTGTAGAAATGGTTTGGGTCTTTCATGGCTTCGGGGGTATACTGTATATACAGTAATGTCTTTCACCACTCCCAAAGGCCTCCACAAATTGCATTTTTCCATAGAAATTAGTTTTTCAAGAATTTTAAATGTTGCTTTTATGCAGGATTCTGATAATGATCCTCTCCAAAAAAAAACCTCTTCCAAAATCTCTATGTAAACATAGACAAAGATTTAATTTTTAGCCCTGGACGTTAATCTAAATACTATTTTCCCTACTCGTCACCCCCTCTATAAAACAGAGCAAAGTCAGACAATACGAGGCTGAGCAGCCTCTTGTATGGCGATTCCGGCCCCTCCGTTACATTGGATAACCAGCATGTAATTCGACATTTCTCCCACTAGTGGCCGCTGCAGGGAATTGCCTGACATGGTGAAGCTGATTCCGCGAGCCAATCACTTGATGATCGGCCGATTTTATTGAAGGGGTTGGCTCAACCTTTAAACAAATGGTGGTTTTGGCTGTTTTTAGGTGGAGTCTACGAGACCCCAGGTCGTGGAGGTTATATTCCGTATTATGTGCGCTCCTATCATGTCACTATTGCACTGTGTACTTACACTTACCGACACATTCAGCCTTAACAAGCTTTGTTTTTGGTCTGACAAGGGAAGGAGAGATTGAGATTTAGTGACGTGGTGGAGGACACGGGCGCGCTCATATATATCAGACACGCCATGCACTTACAGCAATTCCTGCACCCCTTACATTAGATAAAGGCAGCTCCACAGACGGAGGAGCACAGGCTACTGCACCTAAGGCCAGCTACTCGGCCATAAATCTCATGATTCCCGTGTTACAGGAGCTGCTGTGAATGCATTTTCCTCGTATATAAAGCCATCGAAGTTCACTATATTACACACAGGTGGAGGAAACTGTCAGCAGGGTGTACTTACTAATTTGATTTTGTCAACGTCATTGTTAATGCTGAGCAGAGCATCGCTTCCATTCTATGGAAAAAAAACAAATGTTCAGTGGCAAAATCTACAACGTAGCAACGTGTACATAGGTGATCAATGATGCTACCTACATGTCATACAAGCTGTGTGGAGACTCAGTATGGGCGGCAAACCTTCCCTCTCCTCCTCACTTAATACCAGGCGGCAAACCTCCCCTCTCCTCCTCACTACCAGGCAGCAAACTTCCTCCCCTCTCCTCCTCAATTACTACCAGGCGGCAAACCTTCCCTCTCCTCTCCTCCTCAATTACTACCAGGCGGCAAACCTTCCCTCTCCTCCTCACTTACTACCAGGCGGCAAACCTTCCCTCTCCTCCTCACTTACTACCAGGCAGCAAACCTCCCCTCTCCTCCTCACTTACTACCAGGCGGCAAACATCCCCTCTCCTCCGCACTTACGGCAAAGTGGCAAACCTCCTCCCCTCTCCTCCTCACTCACTACCAGGCAGCAAACCTCCTCTTTTCTCCTTACTTACTACCAGGCAGCAAACCTCCCCTCTCCTCCGAGTCCTTACTACCAGGCAGCAAACATCCCCTCTCCTCCTCACTTACTACCAGGTGCCAATCATCCTTCTCCTCCTCACTTACTGCCAGACATCAAACCTCCCCTCTCATCCTCACTTACTACAAGGTGCCAATCATCCCTCTCCTCCTCACTCACTACCAGGTGGCAAACCTCCCCTCTCCTCCTCACTTACTACCAGGTGGTAAACCTCCCCTCTCCTCCTCACTTACTATCAGGTGCCAAACCTCCCCTCTCATCCTCACTTACTGCCAGACTGCAAACCTCCCCTCTCCTCCTCACTTACTACCAGGTGCCAAACCTCCCCTCTCATCCTCACTTACTGCCAGACTGCAAACATCCCCTCTCCTCCTCACTCACTACCAGGTGCCAAACCTCCCCTCTCCTCGTCACTTACTACCAGGTGCCAATCATTCTTCTCCTCCTCACTTACTGCCAGACAGCAAACCTCCTCTCTCCTCCTCACTTACTACCAGGTGGTAAACCTCCCCTCTCCTCCTCACTTACTACCAGGTGGCAAACCTCCCCTCTCCTCCTCACTTACTACCAGGTGGTAAACCTCCCCTCTCCTCCTCACTTACTATCAGGTGCCAAACCTCCCCTCTCATCCTCACTTACTACCAGGTGGTAAACCTCCCCTCTCCTCCTCACTACCAGGTGGCATGGCTCCCCTCTCCTCCTCACTTACTACCAGGTGCCAAACCTCCTCTCTCCTCCTCACTTACTACCAGGTGCCAAACCTCCTCTCTCCTCCTCACTTACTACCAGGTGCCAAACCTCCTCTCTCCTCCTCACTTACTACCAGGTGCCAAACCTCCCCTCTCCTCCTCACTTACTACCAGGTGGTAAACCTCCCCTCTCCTCCTCACTACCAGGTGGCATGGCTCCCCTCTCCTCCTCACTTACTACCAGGTGCCAAACCTCCTCTCTCCTCCTCACTTACTACCAGGTGCCAAACCTCCCCTCTCCTCCTCACTTACTACCAGGTGGCAAACCTCCCCTCTCCTCCTCACTTACTACCAGGTGGCATGGCTCCCCTCTCCTCCTCACTTACTACCAGGTGGCAAACCTCCCCTCTCCTCCTCACTTACTACCAGGTGGCATGGCTCCCCTCTCCTCCTCACTTACTACCAGGTGGTAAACCTCCCCTCTCCTCCTCACTACCAGGTGGCATGGCTCCCCTCTCCTCCTCACTTACTACCAGGTGCCAAACCTCCCCTCTCCTCATCACTACCAGGAAGTTATGGATACAGAGAAGTTGTAGCTCACATAATACAAATGCACGTTCTCTTTCTTCTCTTTCCCTGACATCTGTGGTCACACAACCTCCTGATATTGCATGGAGATGGCCTGATTTAATCAGCGCAGAGGCTGCTGTAATCACAGGACGCTTCCATGTGCGGGCTGATAATTGTGCTTGGATTATAAACTGAAGATCTATCAGCAGACTCATAGTCCCAATCCATTTACTCCCGAAATGTTTCTTATTATTTTGGTTGTGCATTATCTATCCAATATCCATTTATCTATGGTATTGATTTATTTATCCATTATCTATATATCCATCTCGCTCATATCTTGCTTCTTCCCTATTTGTTTCTTCTGCAGCTGGGAGGAAGATTATGATCCCTTTACTTTGTACTTTGCTTTTCATGAGATCGTTGTGGACAAGTCACTGCCCCTACATGATCAGCACCATACCCGCATTCTGGCTGGGCGCTTACCTCCACCGGCTGGTTGCCTTCTTCATTCTAAAAATAAAAAAAAAACAGAAAAAAAAAATATCACAATTGATGTACATAAAAATATAATAAATCTAATATGTAGAAATATTTCTATCATTAATCAGAAATCCGGTAAGACAGATTCTCAAACCGGATGCTTCTAACAATGAGCAGTCACAGTAAGTATCAACACAAGTAAATGCTATTCCAACTGTGTCCATTAGGGGGAGCCAAGCGTCTATGGAAAGGAAGAGAAAAAGGAGAACACAGGGAAACCGTCTTTTATTCTATCACCCATGCAACATTTGTTTTCTAAATGGTTTTTAGATGCTTAAATTAAAAAAAAAATGTCCTGTCATATTCCACATACACCAGATATCTGTAAAGTGCAGGAACTTCTAAGAAACAGCTGTGTAACCTGACTGTGCTGCGCTGTAGTACCAGGTTCTGCCACACTCCTGGGTATGGCACTGTGCTCCAGTCGGAGGCCACACTACATTTCCTGACGCCAACCTGCACTGACCACACACTGATTGCTTATAGTGGGCTCAGTTTCCAGCCAGTGGATATATAAAGGACAATACTGAAGCAGAAGGGACGAGTGATCACTAGAACCAAGAGTGAAAAAATAACAACTTACACCACCAAGGATGCTGTAATAAACCCTTTTAAGTTCCCTAGCCCACCAGGGATCCAAACCGTAACATCTTCCCTGCCTCAAGCCCTTCAGGTATCCTAAAATTTAACTACTTCATTTCCTAGCCCACCAGTTCATCCTGACCCCCACCAGTTCATCCTGACCCAAACCTCCAGAGGTCCTGATGATAGCCCCCATCACTAACCTCAATCATTACTAGAATCTGATGACAGTAACCGACAGCTACACTAGACCACCAGGTTTACTGACATTAACCCACAGGAGCTTCTAACACTATCTCTCACTGCCTTAGCCCACCAGGGATCTTAAAAATGAATCCCTTGATGTCTAAGCCAGACAGAGATCCTAAAAGTGAACACCTACATACCTTAGCGCTCCTAAAATTTTCCCCTTCACACCCTAGCAAACCACGAATCCTAAAAATAAACCCCATCATACCTTAGCTCACCAGGGATCCTACATTTTTCACAATCAAGCCCACCAGGGATCCTAAAAATGAATCCCTTAATGTCCAAGCCGACCAGGGATCCTAAAAATTAACCCCTTTCCCCACCAGGGATCCTAGAATTTTCCCCTTCACACCCTAGCACACCATGCATCTTAAAAAAATCCTTTAAAGCCTAAGCTTACCATGGATCCTAAAAATTGACATCTTTATGTCCTAGCATTCCAGGGAACCTAAAGCTTTCTCGTTCACTATCCTAGCACATCAATGATCTTAAAATTACCCTAGCCCACCAGGAATCATAAAAAGTAACTTATTCATGCCCTAAACCTCCATAGACCACCAGGGACACTGACATTATCTGCTGTATACGGTAATCTAATTTATGCTATAAGGTCCTGCGTGTCCGGCCAGGGCGTCGTGCCCATGTTCATAGCTGCCCAACGGCACCTACCGAGACGGCGAGGGGAGACTGGTCAGAGGTTGGGCACTTGGTGTCGGTATTATATGTAATTCTGGGGGGGAACTATGGGGGCTTCGTACCTTCTTCTTGTCTTCATCCTCCTTTTTCTTTGTGTTATAGATAACTTGGAATAAATCCTTCAGATCCACAACGAGAGGTTCAGCCTGAGGAGACAGAGGAAAACCCGTGAAGAATAGAGTAACTTGGACCCCTCTAACTGTACACGGATTCAGATGTAGCAGAGCCGAGTCGGTCATAAAGCCAAGATAGAAGTCATGCCGATTTCTTCCAGAAACAGCGTCACCCCTGTCCATATCTGGTATTGCAGCTCAACTCTAATGAAGTGAATGGAGCAGAGCTGCAATACCAGATACAACCTGCAGGCAGGGGAGGCGCTGGGTTTACAAGAAAGCAGACAAGTTTTTCTAATCCTGCACGGATCTGTTTTTGCTCTCTGAACATGTGTGCAATTTTAATAAATAACTGCAAATAACACCCCCAAGTAACAATCCTGGAGGAGCGTATGCAGATCCAGCACTTCTGCTCCTGGATGCCAAGGCAGCCTGGAGCCAGTCATGAACTGCAAAGTGAAACACAGCTTTATAGGAGGGTGGCATTGTGCGAGTACCCATGGGAGCCTCTCTTATGGGTGCGCAATGTACAATGCCACCCTCCTATAAAGCAGAGGCACAAGCAGCACTTACACATTACAGTTCAGGACTGGCTGCAGGCTGCCTTGGCATCCAGGAGCAGAAATGTCAAGTGATTTGACCAATGGGGGAAAAAAAAAAGTAAAAATGTACGGTAACTTTTCCCGACGTTAGTAACTTTCTCCAAAGTCCCGTCACATGGTGCAGCTCCTAATATTCCCGTCACAGCGCCGTACCTGCTGCGATGTCTTTATGGCGAAGAACTGATGCTGCCCTTCAGCTCCGCAGACGTATCCGAACGCTCGGTTGTCAGTCACGTCTCGGGCAATGAAAGAAATCTTGTTAACGGGATGTTCGTGCTCGATTACCTGAAAAGCAATTAGACAGCAGACGTCCCCGATCAATAATCCTGCATCCAAGGAGGAGAGAGAATGTACACAGCAGCCGGAGTGATGGATGGCACACAGGTAGCAGCCATTTCTGCCAATGGTAGAGGAATAGCAGATGTCAGGCAGAACGATGCATGTGCTGCCCCCTGCAGTAAGGGAAGGGCACTGCCTCATCTCACAGATGGGGGCACACTAGCCAGATTACACAGTAGAATAGCCAAGGGGTCAGACTGCCAAACTACTCCTCTGTATATATAAATGGGCATACAGGTATATAGGTGGCTAAATTCTGGAAATCACAGAGTGGAGGTCGTTGCTGATCTGCAAATGATTGAAAAAATGGAAACAACCTGTCAAAACATTCAGTCTACAGTCTGAGAGCCATGTGCAGAAATCCCGGCACTTCCAGTCTCGCCTGCTATCACTGAGGTTATTAATGGTCGTCTGAGGAAGGTTGTGCCGCAAATCATCAAGATCCGCTGGTGGCAGCTTCTGTGTAGGCCATTTTTCAAACAACACTATGCCATATGTAGCTTGTTCTACTGTGAGCAGCCCGTATGGCCTAAACTCACCCCCATGGCTGCAGCGTCTCTGGACTTATCTCCATCAAACACATCTGGGACATCATTGGTCGGTGATTACTCAGGAGCTGCCAGCAGGGGATCTTGATGATTTGTACATTCAGTGGCAGAACCTTCCCCAGGCGACCATTAATAACCTGTGAAAGCAGCAAAGACTGGAAGTGCCAGAAATTTTGTACGTGAAAGACTCCAGACTGAAAGATTTGATAAGTTGTCTCCATTTTTCAACCACTCTCCGATCAGTGACGTCTCCACCCTGTGATTTCCCGATCAGCGACATCTCCACCCTGTGATTTCCCCGATCAGCGACGTCTCCACCCTGTGATTTCCCCGATCAGCGACATCGCCACCCTATGATTTCCCCGATCAGCGACATCTCCACCCTATGATTTCTCCGATCAGCGACGTCTCCACCCTATGATTTCCCCGATCAGCGACATCTCCACCCTATGATTTCTCCGATCAGCGACGTCTCCACCCTGTGATTTCCCTGATCAGCGACATCTCCACCCTGTGATTTCTCCGATCAGCGACGTCTCCACCCTATGATTTCCCCGATCAGCGACATCTCCACCCTGTGATTTCTCCGATCAGCGACATCTCCACCCTATGATCTCTCTGATCAGCAACGTCTCCATCCTGTGATTTCCCGATCAGCGACGTCTCCATCCTATGATTTCCAGGTCAGTGACGTCTCCATCCTGTGATTTCCCGATCAACGACATCTCCATCCTGTGATTTCTCGATCAGCGACGTCTCCACCCTGTGATTTCATGATCAGCGATGTCTCCATCCTGTTATTTCCCAATCAGCGACGTCTCCATCCTGTGATTTCCAGGTCAGTGACATCTCCATCCTGTGATTTCCCGATCAACGACATCTCCATCCTGTGATTTCTCGATCAGCGACGTCTCCATCCTGTGATTTCTCGATCAGCGACGTCTCCACCCTGTGATTTCCTGATCAGCCACGTCTCCACCCTGTGATTTCCCGATCAGCAACGTCTCCATCCTGTCATTTCCCGATCACCTTCGTGTCCACCCTGTGATTTCCAGGTCAGTGACGTCTCCACCCTGTGATTTCCCGATCAGCTATGTCTCCACCCTGTGATTACCCGATCACCTTCGTGTCCACCCTGTGATTTCCAGGTCAGTGACGTCTCCATCCTGTGATTTCCCGATCGGCGACGTCTCCATCCTGTGATTTCCAGGTCAGTGACGTCTCCATCCTATGATTTCCAGATCAGTGACGTCTCCGTCCTGTGATTTCCCAATCAGCCACGTCTCCACCCTGTGATATCTCAATCAGCCACATCTCCACCCTGTGATTTCTCAATCAGCGATGTCTACACCCTGTGATTTCTCAATCAGCCACATCTCCACCCTGTGATTTCTCGATCAGCGACGTCTACACCCTGTGATTTCTCAATCAGCCACGTCTCCACCCTGTGATTTCTCAATCACCGACATCTCCACCCTATGATTTCCCAATCAGCCACGTCTCCACCCTGTGATTTCTCAATCACCGACATCTCCACCCTGTGATTTCCCAATCAGCCTCGTCTCCACCCTGTGATTTCTCAATCAGCGAAGTCTACACCCTGTGATTTCTCAATCAGCCACGTCTCCACCCTGTGATTTCTCAATCAGCTACGTCTCCACCCTGTGATATCTCAATCAGCCACGTCTCCACCCTGTGATTTCCCGATCCGCCCTGTGATATCTCAATCAGCCACGTCTCCACCCTGTGATTTCTCGATCAGCGACGTCTACACCCTGTGATATCTCAATCAGCGACGTCTCCACCCTGTGATTTCTCGATCAGCCACGTCTCCACCCTGTGATTTCCTGAGCAGTGACATTTCCATCCTGTGAGTTTATATCTCCAAGGTAACAGACTACAAACAAACTCTGTGCAGTCAGATCCTGTGCTTCTTTGTTCCCTCTGCCCTTGTTCTATCTCTAGATTATGAAGAAAAGGCAGCAGATGGAGGGAAGTAACACATGAATGCAGGATCAGACGACACTCAGGGTTTAATCGTAGTCTGTTACCATGGAAACACAAAGCTGCTGTTACCAAGGAAACACAAAGCTCTACATAGGTACTGCTGTGTACACATTGAAATAAGATACTTTAAAATCAACACTTTTTTGCCAGACTGCTTCATTTGAAATACAAGGGAGCAATAGAAGAAAAGCTAGATACAAAGAACGCTGCTCTTCTTTCCCCTGGGACTTCTCTCGTGCTTCACCCCACCTCTGGAATTCACTACTATAGGTCCCTGAGTGCAAGGTTTAAGGTTCTGGTTTTTTTTTAACATGAAGCAGGAGGGATATGACCGCTGCGAAGCTGATGGAAATTATGTTATTTCTGTGTCCCGGGAAGAAAATGAGGCTGTGACTGAATCATAAGTGAAATCTCCGACGGTCGAGAGTGACGCCTCCTCACACCATCAATATTTTAACAGCTGGGGGTCATAAAACCTCGTCACCTTCCATCAGCCAAAGCGTCCAGAGAAATTGACCGGAACGTCATGTTCCAGATGACTGAGGACCTGGTTGCGCAAGTGTTAGAATAGCTATGTTCAATTCTCACTTCATTTCTTTTTATTTTTGCAAATAACTGTGAAAAATATTCAGGGTGGAATTTGTTGGATGTTGTTGTGCAGGAATCTGAGCAGCTACGAACGACCCTAAAACACCCACAAGTTACAGTGTATGTCTACATATATACACTGTACATCCTGCTGTCTGCACTTATACATATATATCATGTACGGGACCGCATTACACCACTCATAGACGCATACTGTACTGTGATATTACAAGCAGGTACACCGCTCATAGACGCATACTGTACTGTGATATTACAATCTGGTACACCGCTCATAGACGCATACTGTACTGTGATATTACAATCAGGTACACTGCTCATAGACGCATACTGTACTGTGATATTACAAGCAGGTACACCACTCATAGACGCATACTGTACTGTGATATTACAAACAGGTACACCGCTCATAGACGCATACTGTACTGTGATATTATTAGCAGGTACACCACTCATAGATGCATACTGTACTGTGATATTACTAGTAGGTACACCGCTCATAGACGCATACTGTACTGTGATAGTACAAGCAGGTACACCACTCATAGATGCATACTGTACTGTGATATTACTAGCAGCTACACCGCTAATAGGCGCATACTGTACTGGGATATTACAAGCAGGTACACTGCTCATAGACGCATACTGTACTGTGATATTACAAGCAGGTACACCGCTCATAGACGTATACTGTACTGTGATATTACAAGCAGGTACACCGCTCAGACATATACTGTATTGTGATATTACAAACTGTACTGTGATATTACAAGCAGGTACACCACTCATAGATGCATACTGTACTGTGATATTACTAGTAGGTACACCGCTCATAGACGCATACTGTACTGTGATAGTACAAGCAGGTACACCACTCATAGATGCATACTGTACTGTGATATTACTAGCAGCTACACCGCTCATAGGCGCATACTGTACTGGGATATTACAAGCAGGTACACCGCTCATAGACGTATACTGTACTGTGATATTACAAGCAGATACACCGCTCATACATATACTGTATTGTGATATTACAAACTGTACTGTGATATTACAAGCAGGAACACTGCTCATAGACGTATACTGTACTGTGATATTACTAGGTACACCGCTCATAGACGCATACTGTACTGTGATATTACAAGCAGGTACACCACTCATAGATGCATACTGTACTGTGATATTACTAGTAGGTACACCGCTCATAGACGCATACTGTACTGTGATAGTACAAGCAGGTACACCACTCATAGATGCATACTGTACTGTGATATTACTAGCAGCTACACCGCTCATAGGCGCATACTGTACTGGGATATTACAAGCAGGTACACCGCTCATAGACGTATACTGTACTGTGATATTACAAGCAGATACACCGCTCAGACATATACTGTATTGTGATATTACAAACTGTACTGTGATATTACAAGCAGCAACACTGCTCATAGACGTATACTGTACTGTGATATTACTAGGTACACCGCTCATAGACGCATACTGTACTGTGATATTACAAGCAGGTACACCACTCATAGACGCATTCTGTCCTATGATATTACAAGCAGGTACACTGCTCATAGACACATACTGTACTGTGATATTAGAAGCAGGAACACCGCTCATAGACGCATACTGTACTGTGATATTACATGCAGGTACACCGCTCATAGATGCATACTGTACTGTGATATTACAAGCAGGTACACCGCTCATAGATGCATACTGTACTGTGATATTGCAAGCAGGTACACAACTCATAGATGCATACTGTACTGTGATATTACAAGCAGGTACACCGCTCATAGACACATACTGTACTGTGATATTACAAGCAGGTACACCACTCATAGATGCATACTGTACTGTGATATTACAAGCAGGTACACCACTCATAGATGCATACTGTACTGTGATATTACTAGGTACACCGCTCATAGACGCATTCTGTCCTATGATATTACAAGCAGGTACACCGCTCATAGACGCATTCTGTCCTATGATATTACAAGCAGGTACACCGCTCATAGACGCATTCTGTCCTATGATATTACAAGCAGGTACACAGACTTGTCTCTCAGAAGTAGCGTTCACAGTGGCACCATATGGAAGCACACGTGGGGCCTTGGCTCTGTAGGTAGGGTCACTCAACCACATCCATGAGAATTACCAGCTACAACCCCAGATAATCCTAAGGAACAAGCCAGTCTCAAAGCCAATAAGAAACCAATTTGACCCTTGAGATGACGAACAGAGAAAACAAAACTGTTTTTCAATTTATCTTTCGTCATATGCATTCACATAAAGATAAAAATGGCCAAAACCTTACCCCAGTTTTCTCGTCAATTATTTTTATACCAGAAAGGGAAATGTTCACCCAGATTCGCTGCTTGTGTTGTCCCTGAGCCCGACCTGCAGCGGCCATACCCTATGAAAGACAACATGTAATGCAACATTAATATACACTGCTCAAAAAAATAAAGGGAACACTTAAACAACAGAATATAGTTTCAAGTAAATCAAACTTCTGTGAAATCAAACTGTCCACTTAGGAAGCAAAACTGACTGACAATCAATCTCACATACTGTTGTGCAAATGGAAAAGAGAACAGATGGAAATTATTGGCAATTATCAAGACACTCTCAACAAAGGAGTGGTTCTGAAGGTGTGGACCACAAACCACATCTCAGCACTAGTGTTGAGCATTCCGATACAGCAAGTATCGGCCGATACCCGATACTTGCGGTATCGGAATTCCGATACCGACTTCCGATATTTTTTCAATATCGGAATTCGGCATCGGAATCGGAAGTTTAAAGTTGACTGACAGACTGACGTCATCATGATGCGCGGTGTGTGCGCATCATGATGCGCCGTCATTTCGGGCCTTCCGGGGGTCTCTGCCGGCCTGCCGGGGGGCTGTGCCGGCCTGCCGGGGGGCTGTGTGGACTGCCCGGGGTCTGTACCGGCCTGCCGGGGGGCTGTGCCGGCCTGCCGGTGGTCTGTGCACCCTGTGGGGGTCTGTACCGGCCTGCCGGGGGGCTGTGCCGGCCTGCCGGTGGTCTGTGCACCCTATGGGGGTCTGTACCGGCCTGCCGGGGGGCTGTGCCGGCCTGCCGGTGGTCTGTGCACCCTGTGGGGGTCTGTACCGGCCTGCCGGGGGGCTGTGCCGGCCTGCCGGGGGGCTGTGCTGATGTCCGGGGGTCTGTGCAAGCATCGTCCGATGGGACTACAAGTCCCATCGGGCGATGCCTGCTACCATGACAGTGATTGACACATTAGCCAATGATGGGACAGTAGTAGTCCCATCATCCGGCTAATGTGTTAAATGTTAAAAAAAAAAAAAAAAAAATACTACATACATACTACATGCATGCTACATACATACTACATGCTACATACATACTACATATATACTACATACATACTACATACATGCTACATACATACTACATGCATGCTACATACATACTACATGCTACATACATACTACATGCATGCTACATACATACTACATGCTACATACATACTACATACATACTGCATGCTACATACATACTACATACATACTACATACATACTACATACATACTACATACATACTACATGCATGCTACATGCATGCTACATACATACTACATGCTACATACATACCACATACATACTACATACATACTACATATATACTACATGCATGCTACATACTACATACATACTACATACATGCTACATACTACATACATACTACATACATACTACATGCATGCTACATACATACTACATGCATGCTACATACATACTACATGCCACATACATACCACATACATACTACATACATACTACATATATACTACATGCATGCTACATACATACTACATGCTACATACATACCACATACATACTACATACATGCTACATATATACTACATGCATGCTACATACATACTACATATATACTACATGCATGCTACATACATACTACATGCTACATGCATGCTACATACATACTACATACATACTACATGCTACATACATACCACATATATACTACATACATACAATACATTCATACAATACATACATAGACATACAGTACATATAACATAGAGTAACATACTTACCAATACTTGTCACATTGTTCCCCGAAGCCATTGTCTTTTCCGGAATAAATATTAACATAACAAACCACAAAAATACTCACCCACGATCCGAAGCAGTCCACGAGTGTGTCCCACGACGATCTTGGGTAGAGAACGGCAGCATCAGATGATGCTGCCGTTCTCTACGGCCTGCAGGAATCCAATGACGGAAGGTAGGTATCCTTCCGCACTGTATTCCTCCGCCACTTAAAAAAAAAAAAGTCCCTAGTCTCACTTTATGCCATTGCTGCGTGGGAAATTCCCACACAGCAATGGCATAAAGTGAGACTAGGGACATTTTTTTTTTTTTTTAAGTGGCGGAGGAATACAGTGCGGAAGGATACCTACCTTCCGTCATTGGATTCCTGCAGCCCGTAGAGAATGGCAGCATCATCTGATGCTGCCGTTCTCTACCCAAGATCGTCGTGGGACACACTCGTGGACTGCTTCGGATCGTGGGTGAGTATTTTTGTGGTTTGTTATGTTAATATTTATTCCGGAAAAGACAATGGCTTCGGGGAACAATGTGACAAGTATTGGTAAGTATGTTACTCTATGTTATATGTACTGTATGTCTATGTATGTATTGTATGAATGTATTGTATGTATGTAGTATATATGTGGTATGTATGTAGCATGTAGTATGTATGTAGTATGTATGTAGCATGCATGTAGCATGTAGTATGTATGTAGCATGCATGTATTATATATGTAGTATGTATGTAGTATGTATGTAGTATGTATGTAGCATGCAGTATGTATGTAGCATGCATGTAGTATATATGTAGTATGTATGTGGTATGTATGTAGCATGTAGTATGCATGTAGCATGCAGTATGTATGTAGCATGCATGTAGTATATATGTGGTATGTATGTAGCATGTAGTATGTATGTAGCATGCATGTAGTATGTATGTAGCATGCATGTAGTATATATGTAGTATGTATGTAGCATGTAGTATGTAGCATGCATGTAGTATATATGTAGTATGTATGTAGCATGTAGTATGTATGTAGCATGCATGTAGTATATATGTAGTATGTATGTAGCATGTAGTATGTATGTAGCATGCATGTAGTATATATGTGTTATGTATGTAGCATGTAGCATGCATGTAGCATGCATGTAGTATGTATGTAGTATATATGTGGTATGTATGTAGCATGCAGTATGCATGTAGCATGCATGTAGTATATATGTAGTATGTATGTTGCATGTAGTATTTATGTAGTATGAATGTAGCATGTATGTAGTATGTAGTATGAATGTAGCATGTATGTAGTATGCATGTTGTATGTATGTAGCATGTAATTTTTTTTTTTTTTTTTACATTTAACACATTAGCCGGATGATGGGACTACTACTGTCCCATCATTGGCTAATGTGTCAATCACTGTCATGGTAGCAGGCATCGCCCGATGGGACTTGTAGTCCCATCGGACGATGCCTGCACAGACCCCCGGAGCTTGCACAGACCACCGGCAGGCCGGCACAGCCCCCCGGCAGGCCGGCACAGCCCCCCGGAGCCTGCACAGACCACCGGCAGGCCGGCACAGACCACCGGAGCCTGCACAGACCCCCTGGCAGGCCGGCACAGCCCCCCGAAAGGCCCATACAGACCCCAGAGAGGCTGTACAAGGGCAGGAAAGGGTTTTTCTTATTCCGATACCGGAAGTCCCATAGACTTGAATGGGTCTTCCGGTATCGGAATCGGCGATACCGATACTTTTTTTAAAGATCGGCCGATACCATCCGATACGATACTTTGAAGTATCGGACGGTATCGCTCAACTCTACTCAGCACCAATGCTTTCTGGCTGATGTTTTGGTCACTTTTGAATGGTGGTTGTGCTTTCACACTTGTGGCAGCATGAGACGGACTCTACAACCCACACAAGTGGCTCAGGTAGTGCAGCTCATCCAGGATGGCACATCAATGCGAGCTGTGGCAAGAAGGTTTGCTGTGTCTGTCAGCGTAGTGTCCAGAGGCTAGTGGCGCTACCAGGAGACAGGCCAGTACACCAGGAGACATGGAGGGGGCCGTAGGAGGGCAACAACCCAGCAGCAGGACCGCTACCTCAGCCTTTGTGCAAGGAGGAACAGGAGGAGCACTGACAGAGCCCTGCAAAATGACCAACAGCAGGCCACAAATGTGCATGTGTCTGCACAAACGGTTAGAAACCGACTCCATGAGGATGGTCTGAGGGTCCGACATTCACAGATGGGGGTTGTGCTCATAGCCCAACACCGTGCAGGATGCTTGGCATTTTCCACAGAACACCACTGAGCACATGTGACAGAGTCTGGAGACGCCGTGGAGAGTGATCTCCTGCCTGCAACATCCTTCAGCATGACTGGTTTGGCAGTGGGTCAGTAATGGTGTGGGGTGGCATTTCTTTGGAGGGCTACACAGCCCTCCATGTGCTCGGCAGAGGTAGCCTGACTGCTATTAGGTACCGAGAAGAGATCCTCAGACCCCTTGTAAGACCATATGCTGGTGCGGTTGGACCTGGGTTCCTCCTAATGCAGGACAATGCCAGACCTCATGTGGCTGGAGTGTGTCAGCAGTTCCTGCAAGATGAAGGCATTGAAGCTATGGACTGGCCCGCCCGTTCCCCAGACCTGAATCCGATTGAGCACATCTGGGACATCATGTCTCGCTCCATCCACCAACTTCACGTTGCACCACAGACTGTCCAGTAATTGGCGGATGCTTTAGTCCAGGTCTGGGAGGAGATCCCTCAGGATACACCTCATCAGGAGTATGCCCAGGTGTTTTACAGTAGGGAGATCACACAGGCACGTGGAGGCCACACACACTACTGAGCATCATTTTGACTTGAATTAAAGACATTACATTCCACTTTAATTTTGTGTGTGACTCCAAATCCAGGCCTCCATTGGTTAATAAATTTGATTTCCATTGACAATATTTGTGTGATTTTGTTGTCAGCACGTTCAACTTTGTACAGAAAAAAATATTCAATGAGAATATTTCATTCAGATCTAGGATGTGTTATTTGAGTGTTCCCATTATTTTATTGAGCAGTGTATAAGGCAGCTCAATATAATCATGTATCTCTGTATACAGGGAGCTGCCCCTAGTGGTGGCTGCAGACAGGATCTTATCATGTATCTCTGTATACAGGGAGCTCCCCCTAGTGGTGGCTGCAGACAGGATCTTATCATGTATCTCTGTATACAGGGAGCTCCCCCTAGTGGTGACTGCACAAAGGATCTTATCATGTATCTCTGTATACAGGGAGCTTCCCCTAGTGGTGATTGTAGACAGGATCTTATCATGTATCTCTGTATACAGGGAGCTCCCCCTAGTGGTGGCTGCAGACAGGATCTTATCATGTATCTCTGTATACAGGGAGCTCCCCCTAGTGGTGGCTGCAGACAGGATCTTATCATGTATCTCTGTATACAGGGAGCTCCCCCTAGTGGTGGCTGCAGACAGGATCTTATCATGTATCTCTGTATACAGGGAGCTCCCCCTAGTGGAGGCTGCAGACAGGATCTTATCATGTATCTCTGTATACAGGGAGCTCCCCCTAGAGGAGGCTGCAGACAGGATCTTATCACGTATCTCTGTATACAGGGAGCTCCCCCTAGTGGAGGCTGCAGACAGGATCTTATCATGTATCTCTGTATACAAGGAGCTCCCCCTAGTGGTGGCTGCAGACAGGATCTTATCATGTATCTCTGTATACGGGGAGCTCCCCCTAGTGGAAGCTGCAGACAGGATCTTATGTATCTCTGAATACAGGGAGCTCCCCCTAGTGGTGCTAGAGCGCTCACCTTCAGCTTCATCATGGAGTCCTGACTCATTTTATCTCCACGTGCTTCCGGTACATCATCAATTCCAATTAATTTGGCTTTATATCGTACTCCATCCACTTTAAATCTGGCCAAGAGGAATTCGTCTGTTTTCTCTGGACCTGCAGGAATGACAGATAAATTCAGTCAATAAGCAAAACTCGTCTTTTCAATGTCTAAAAAACTACAATCCCCATCACGGCCGATCAGGAATCTCCGCCAGCTTCTCTAATAACGCCATTAATAATTGGGACATGAGCAGTGTCCCCCGCCGCGCCCCATGGGGTAACCCAATATTCTGCAGCGCTGTGTAATGACCCTCCGCTGACAGCCCGGTGGGCCGGAATCCTGCCCAGCGCAGCACGGCGATCACATTTCAGCGGTCACAGCGGGACCTTCATTCAGCACTTTATATGAATGCCAGATGTTTGCGGCCCGGGGACACATGGCTCGGATTAACCGTCCAGTCTCTTCCCTACGATGAAGATGCTGGAGGTCGGGAGGATCTTCACCTGTCAAAACACTGTCCACCGGACTCCATATTTCTGCCAGATTCACAACCGCAAATATTTTCTATATTTTTTGATGCGTTCGATGTGAAAAAAAAAAAAAGATTGAGACTCTACCACTAGCCTATTTACCACTCATAAGGGGGCACCACACAACCCCTACATTCTCAACTCATGGTATATGTAAACCACACAGCGCACACCCTGCGCCATGAGGACGCCCACATTGGGAAGAAGCGGTGCTATAAAGGAGATCTGTCACCAGATTTCACAATATAAACTATATACATTGATAAATAGATCCCTTAAGCCTGATGAGGCTGGTGTACTTGCTTAGAAATCCACATAATAATGAGTGTATGATTATATTAAAATGAGAATTTTAGGAGTCCAGTTGAAGTGTGAAAGAGCTCAAGTGTCCAATGTATTCAGTCTCTGTCCACCCAGCCCGACTGACTGCTGCAGCTTATACTGTGCAGAGTGAGGCCTTAGTAGCAGTAGAAGAAAGAAGGGATAGCGAGGAGCTGTCAGTCAGATTAGATGGGTGGAGATTCAGCAGCAGGAACAGCAGGGAGGAATGACACCGAGGAGCTGTCAGTCAAGCCATGTGGGCAGAAATTCAACAGCCATGGGGAGGAGGGACACTGAGGAACTGTAAATCAAGGTAGGTGGCTGAGGTTCAGCAGCAGGAAGGAAGAACACTGAGGAGCTGTCAGTCAGACTCTGTAGGCAGAAACTCAACAGCATCGGGGAGGAGGGACACTGAGGAACTATAAATCAAGGTAGGTGGCTGAGGTTCAGCAGCAGGAACAAAGAACACTGAGGAGCTGTCAGTCAGTCTCTGTATGCAGAAATTCAACAGCAGCAGGAAGGAAGGATACTAAGGAGCTGTAAATCAAGGTAAGTGGCTGAGATTCAGCAGCAGGGAGGAGGGATACTGAGGAGTTGTCAGTCAGTCTATGTGGGCGGTAACTCAACAGCAGGGAGGAAGACCTTTGATGAACTGTCAATCATGCTAGGTAACAGTTTCAGCAGCAGGGAGAAAGGATACTGAGGGGCTGGCAGTCAAGCTATATGGGCAGAAATTCAACAGCAGCGGGGAGGAGAGACACTGAGGAGCTGTAAATCAAAGTAGGTGCTGAGATTCAGCAGCAGGAAGTGAAGACACTGAGGAGCTGTCAGTCAGGCTATGTGAGTGTGGAAATTCAACAGCAGCAGTGAGGAGGGACACTGAGGAAATGTCAATAAGGCTATGTGGCTAAAATTCATCAGCAGGGAGGAGGGACACTGAGGAACCGTAAATCAAGGTAAGTGGCTGAGCTTCAGCAGCAGGAAGGAAGGGCTCTGAGGAGCTGTCAGTCAGGCTATGTGGGCGGAAATTCAACAGCAGCAGGGAGGAGGGACACTGAGGTGCTGTAAATCAAACTATTTTCGCAGATTCAGTGCCAGGAACAGCTGGCAGGAAGGACACTGAGGAGCTGTCAGTCAGGCTAGGTAGGCAGAAATCAAGTTAAAACTTTCATAAAGGATTATACAGCCATTCTCATGTGTATTTTCACAGTAAGTACAGCAATTTCATCAGGTCTAAGAAATCTAGAATAATATATGCAGTTTGTATTGTGAAATCTGGTAACAGATCTGCTCTATGTATGATGCATCACAGTATATAACTATAGTCTGAGGAGGATATCTTATGTCATTTGTAGTAGGAGGCTCTCCTATAGGGATCCAAATATTAGATGTATAGTTTCGTGCAGCTTGTACCCAGTACAAGGTTTTACCTTTTTTCTTTTCCCTCTTGGTCACTGGTTTGCCGGCTGGAGCTGGAGTTACGTCAGTGGAAGTGCTGGTGCAGGATTCTACATCGGTCGACATGATTGGAGGCCTGCCTCACAACGTCTGTATCATTAAAAACACGATGGACCAATTACAGAGGAACGTTCCAAAATCGCCTCTCAAAGGAAAGTCATAATTACACCTAAAAGACAAAAAAAAGACAAAATCTAGTCCGGAATTTTCATTTCCTCCTTTTTACAATAGGTGGTAGTAGAAGAAGAAGCAAAGAGAGTGGAGTCACACCTGACTGCAGGGTCAGACCACACAGGATTTGTTTGTAGTCTGTTACCATGGAGACACATAAGTCTGTATAGGAGCTGTACACAACAAAAAAAATAGATTTATTTTTTTTTAGTGAACATTTTTGGGTAAGTTGTGCTTTTCTTTGCAGGCAGATAGGCGGCACATCACTGTGATATCGTAATATAACCTTGCTTATTTTAGATTTATGACCGCCATTATAATTAAACGCTGTGTTATGGCGAGTGACATGATGTAATAAAACCGAGGCGCCAGTATTAAGTGTAATCACAGGCTGATATAGACTAAGCATTTAGGGAACGACTAGATTTATGCTTCTTGGTTGAATCCTATCTGGATTTTAATAGTGCGACGCGGGACATCCTGATCCCAAAGGACCGGGCGATATTTCTTATTTTATAAGATTAAGTCAAATCCACCAATGTATTTTGTGTTTTGCTTTGCTCATTGTGCAGTAAAAATGACTTATTTTCCCACGAATTGGGTTTGATTTTTTTTTTTTTTTGCCAGATGAGCTGTAGTTTTGACCAGCATCATTTTGGAATACATATGAAGCGTGGATCACTTTTGTATTGCAGTTTTTATTAGGAGGAAAAAAAATACACTATTCTTGTGTTTCAATTTAGACTTTAAAGGCATTTAAGGTACGGTTTAAATAATTTCGATAGATCAGGCTTTTTGGCCGATTCTGATGCTGTTTTCCGTTTTGCGCTATGTCGCTCCATTGCAGAGATATTTACATTTGATCTTTCCGGAGCGCAGAATGTGAAATCTCTGCTTGCAGACCGACTGGTCAGCAACAGATATAACAATTTCAAGCACTACCAAGCTGTGATTGGTAGAGTCTTGGAGGAAGGGATGAAAGCACATGTCCCTAGAGAAGACTCTGAAGAAACACCCAGTTGAGCTGTAAGCAGAGATTTCACATACTGTGCTCCAGAAGAAACTAATGTAAATATCTCTGCAATGGGGCAATGCAGATTAAAACGGAAAAAGGAAAAAAGAATCAGGGAATATAAGGGATGTTTATAAGGTATTTAACTTATTTTTTAGAGAAAGTGGCAACTAAAGGGGTCACTGCTGGTAGACGAAAATGTTGCCTGTATAACACAGACGGGACCAAGAATGGACGTGTGAAGTACAAGTACAGTAGATGTCGGGAAGGTGTTCAGTCAACAAGCAGCAGTACCAGGGCAAGTCACTACCAAATGTTCGAAGAGAACACGGAAAGTACTGAACATTCGACCCCTCGATTTGGCCAATTAGCATGGGACCTGGAACTCTGACAACCAGCTATCAAATATTGAAATTTTCCAAATGTTGCGGAATTTGGGAAAATAGTTTCCAAAACATGGCTGTTTTTTGCCTCGATGTTTCTGAAAACTGAGTAGATGACAGATATTTCTATTTTTCAATGCTGTCGGGAAATGAGCCGGAAATTTCCTAGAGCAAAGCTTTACAAGATGCCAGCGCACGGCATCGGGGCTGTAAACTGTCCTCAGTCCAAACCGAATTCCAGGAAGATGAGCTCCCGGGATGGAGCCTTCAGAGCAGCTGTCAGCCTTACGTAACATCTCAGAAGAAACGTCCTGTGCCCCGCCGGCAATACAAAACAGGCCCCATCTGTGAAACGCCGCAAGTTCCCGGCAAACAGAATGGATAACTACAATCAACCTTCAGAAAAAGCAGAAAGTGAAGACGACGATGACTCTGAAGGGTCCGGGAAATCACTCTGATGACACTTAACACTCAGTACTTAAAGGGACTGTCCACAGGATAGGGGAAAATTTCCAATTCAGTAAGGTCCTACAAAAAAGGACAGTTTATTATCTGCCATTTTGTACTCTATCTTCGGCAGTCCCATAGAGAACAGAGTGGCAGTGGTCAAGCATGAGCGGTGGTGGTCAACCATGGGGGTGGTGGTGGTCGGGCATGCGCATATACGCTCAATGGGGAATAAAGTGGGTTATTCTAGTGATCATTCATGGTCTCAGCGGCCAGACGCTTTTCTCAAAACATACGACACATCATATAAAGAGAGCAATCACTGGAGAAGAACATCATGATCAGAAGAATAGAAGGAACAAGGCAAAGAGGAAGACCAGAAACCCAACGGCCGGACAATATCAAGATAATGGCAGAGAAGACCCCGGTGGACCTATCTAGGCTTGCAGAAGATCGATCTTCCTACAGAGGGTTCATCCACCAAGTTGCCATGGCTCGAGATCAAGCCGAAGGTTGAGTAATATCTACATTCTGGTTGCTATGGACACGAGTAATATCTACATTCTGGTTGCTATGGACACAAGAGTAATATCTACAGCCTGGTTGGTAGGGACACAAGAGTAATAGCTACAGCCTGGTTACTAGGGACACAAGAGTAATATCTACAGCCTGGTTGCTAGGGAAGCAAGAGTAATAGCTACAGCCCGGTTGCTAGGGACACAAGAGTAATAGCTACAGCCTGGTTGCTAGGGACACAAGAGTAATAGCTACAGCCCGGTTGCTAGGGACACAAGAGTAATATCTACATTCTGGTTGCTATGGACACAAGAGTAATATCTACAGCCCGGTTGCTAGGGACACAAGAGTAATAGCTACAGCCTGGTTGCTAGGGACACAGGAGTAATATCTAAAGCCCGGTTGCTAGGGACGCAAGAGTAATATCTACAGCCTGGTTGCTAAGGACACAAAAGAAATATCTACAGCCTGGTTGCTAGGGAAGCAAGAGTAATATCTACAGCCTGTTTGCTAGGGACGCAAGAGTAATATCTACAGCCTGTTTGCTAGGGACGCAAGAGTAATATCTACAGCCTGTTTGCTAGGGACGCAAGAGTAATATCTACAGCCTGTTTGCTAGGGACGCAAGAGTAATATCTACAGCCTGGTTGCTAGGGACACAAGAGTAATATCTACAGCCTGTTTGCTAGGCACGCAAGAGTAATATCTACAGCCTGGTTACTAGGGACACAAGACTAATATCTACAGCCTGGTTGCTAGGGACACAAGACTAATATCTACAGCCTGGTTGCTAGGGACACAAGAGTAATATCTACAGCCTGGTTGCTAGGCACGCAAGAGTAATATCTACAGCCTGTTTGCTAGGCACGCAAGAGTAATATCTACAGCCTGGTTACTAGGGACACAAGACTAATATCTACAGCCTGGTTGCTAGGGACACAAGAGTAATATCTACAGCCTGGTTGCTAGGGACACAAGAGTAATATCTACAGCCCGGTTGCTAGGGACACAAGAGTAATATCTACAGCCTGGTTGCTAGGGACACAAGAGTAATATCTACAGCCTGTTTGCTAGGGACGCAAGAGTAATATCTACAGCCTGGTTGCTAGGGACACAAGAGTAATATCTACAGCTCGGTTGCTAGGGACACAAGAGTAATATCTACAGCCTGTTTGCTAGGGACACAAGAGTAATATCTACAGCCTGGTTGCTAGGGACACAAGAGTAATATCTACAGCCTGGTTGCTAGGGACACAAGAGTAATATCTACAGCCCGGTTGCTAGGGACACAAGAGTAATATCTACAGCCTGGTTGCTAGGGACACAAGAGTAATATCTACAGCCTGGTTGCTAGGGACACAAGAGTAATATCTACAGCCTGGTTGCTAGGGACACAAGAGTAATATCTACAGCCTGGTTGCTAGGGACACAAGAGTAATATCTACAGCCCGGTTGCTAGGGACACAAGAGTAATATCTACAGCCTGGTTGCTAGGGACACAAGAGTAATATCTACAGCCTGGTTGCTAGGGAAGCAAGGCTCTTTTATACTTTATTTTTTTTTATTTATTTTTTTTATTTTTATTTAATTTTTTAGATTTACAGTTATTTACATTTTGTATTAGAATATATTTATTGTGCTCCTAGAAAAGATAATAAAAGTCACTTTAACATTACAATATTTTAATATTGCAGATTTTTCCTGTTCCCCTATATTCAGAGGTACATTGTAGAGCCGATATGGATCCGCTATGACTCCGGAAATGCTGCTGCTTTCTGGCATTGGGCAGTTTCTGCAAAAACATTGAGGGTCATCTATTCAGTCATTTGTGAATGACCCTAGACTTGTAAAATGGTAAAAGTCCTTCAGCCTGGGCCACCACTAGAGGGAGCTCAAGAGCTTTCTATAGACAGTGTTGTACAACATATAAATTATAGCAGTGAGCTCCCTCTAGTGGCCACTTTTTTGTATTCTCAGAGTTTAATGGAGACACACACAGGCGTAACTGGAGTAAAGGGACCCCGGCCTCGTGACTACGAGCCGCTGTGTTATTGCTCTTCTATAAACAAGTTAAAACTCAGTTTGGAACTTGGTTGTGTCACTTTTCACGTCTTCCATTAACGAACTGGAAGACTGGTGGCAGCACAATGTATTGTTGCACAGAAGTTGCTCCAACTACACAGACAAAGGTCTTTGTAGCAGAAGAGAAAAAAGAAAAAATGGGGACTAAGGGTGGCAAAAATAGGAAATTGAAAAAAAAATGGGAACTCTCATTTATCTTGTTTCCAATGGCTAAAAACAGGTTTATTAGATTACACCAATGCATTTCCTCAGGCCATACATAACATAGTGGTAAGCAAACATTTAAAGGGAATCTGTCAGAAACTTTAACTCACTCAAATCATTTATATGACTGTGTAGCCCTTTAAAAACAATATAAGTCAATCACTTTATTAAAGCATTGCTCCAGAAGCGAGAAGTCATGTTTTAAAGGAATGCATTGGGGAGTGAAGATGCACTTACAGCTTCTCAGTTTTCGCTGTGTTCCCTACCTAGCAGCTCACTCCCCTGTCTGACTGTTCAGTCCCCATGTACCAGAACAAACCACTTATCAATCAACCAGGGACGGGCATTGCTAGGTAAAAAAAATATAGCGATGGCTAAGAAGCTGTAAGTGCATCATCACTCCTCAATGCCTATCTAGATACTATTTCAAAATGCGATTTCTGGCTTCTAAAGCAATTCTTTGCAGTCCGACACAGCAAAACACCCCACAGAAAAGGCACATATAATTTATTACTATTTTTATCTGCTTGATCCCATTATACAGAGGCTGAACCAACACTTATAGAAAACACATTATGAAACACTGACAGTGCTTCCACCTCCAGAACCAGTGAACATGTAATAAATATGTGTAATGAGGGCAGGGTAAGACTGGCCCACCAGAGAACCGGAGAATCCTCCGGTGGGCCCTGGCTTCTTCTTCAGGAGGGTTCATAGTAAAAAACCTTGCAGCTGCTATGTGTGTCTTGAGTGGGGAATAAAGGTGGGCCCGCAGAATCCCCTAGTGGGCCCAATGTTCTTCAGTCTGACACTGAATGAGGGAACAAGATCTGCTGGGCTCTAGGAGATCCAGTTAGTTATGCTATGCAGTCAAGCAGCTGAATTTCCACTGTAACTGGGGCTAATATACCAGCTCCAGTTACAGGTTAGATCAGCAATACAAAGAATGTATTAATATATGTTAAAATGCCCCCACTATAGTCTTTTATTGGGGGGGCATAGTGTGTGAAATAATTGAAAATTTAGATAAATAAAATAGAATAAAAGCATAAATAAAAAAAACATACACTGCCAGTCTGAATCATCATTTCTAGTCCCACCCCCATAAAAAAGTATGGTATGTCCAATATATAGGAATAATTTTTACATAAAAGCAGAACACATTTTAAAATGTTTTAAGCGGTCCTTTGTCATCATAAAAAAGATGTCAAAAATGTGAGCAATAGATATGCATTTCCTATTTTTCTTTACATTTGTGTACACTACCATGTAAAAGTTAAGGGTCACTTGGAAATTTCCTTATTTTTTAAAGAAAAGCACAGTTTTTTCCAATGAAGCTAACATTAAATGATTCAGAAATACACTCTATACATTGTTAATGTCTATTCTAGCTGCAAATGTCTGGTTTGTAATGTAATATCTTCATAGGTGTATAAAGGCCCATTTCCAACAACCATCACTCTAGTGTTCTTATGATACTTAGTGTTTGCGAACTGTGTAAGAAGGCTAATGGATGGTTAGAATACCCTTGAAAACCCTTGTGCAAGTATGCTAGCACAGCTGAAAACAGTTTGGCTGATTAGAGAAGCTATAAACCTGACCTTCCTTTGAGCTAGTTGAGAATCTGGAGCATTACATTTGTTGGTTCCATTAAACTTGAAATGGCAGGAAAAAAAGAACTTTCATGTAGCACTTGACAGTCTACTCTTGTTTTTAGAAATGAAGGCTATTCCATGCGAGAAATTGCCAAGAAACTGAAGATTTCCTACAACGGTGTGTACTACTCCCTTCAGAGGAGAGCACAAACAGGCTCCAACCAGAGTAGAAAGAGAAGTGGGAGGCCCCGCTGAACAACTGAGCAACAAGACAAGTACATTAGAGTCTGTAGTTTGAGAAATCGACGTCTCACAGGTCCTCAACTCGCAGCGTCATTAAATAGTACACGCAAAACGCCAGTGTCAACGTACACAGTGAAGAGGCGACTCCGGGATGCTGGCCTTCAGGGCAGAGTGGCAAAGAAAAAGCCATATCTGAGACTGGCTAATAAAAGGAAAAGATTAATATGTGCAAAAGAACACAGACATTGGACAGAGGAAGATTGGAAAAAAGTGTTATGGACAGACAAATCCAAGTATGAGGTGTTTGGATCACACAGAAGAACATTTGTGAGACGCAGAACAACTGAAAAGATGCTGGAAGAGTGCCTGATGCCATCTGTCAAGCATGGTGGAGGTAATGGGATGGTCTGGGGTTGCTTTGGTGCTGGTAAAGTGGGAGATTTGAACAAGGTAAAAGGGATTTTGAGTAAGGAAGGCTATCACTCCATTTTGCAACGCCACGCCATACCCTGTGGACAGCGCTTGATTGGAGCCAATTTCATCCTACAACAGGACAATGACCCAAAGCACACCTCCAAATTATGCAAGAACTATTTAGGGAAGAAGCAAGCAGCTGGTATTCTATCTGTAATGGAGTGGCCATCGCAGTCACCAGATCTCAACCCCATTGGGCTGTTGTGGGAGCAAAAAAGTGCCTATCAAGCCAAACCAACTTGTGGGAGGGGCTTCTGGAAGCATGGGGTGAAATTTCTCCAGATTACCTCAGCAGATTAATTGCTAGAATGCCAAAGGTCTGCAATGCTGGAATTGCTGCAAAGGGAGCATTCTGTGACGAAAGCAAAGTTTGAAGGAGAAAATTATTATTTCAAATAAAAATCTTTTTTCGAACCTTGTCAATGTCCGGACGAGATTTCAAATTCATTTGGCAACTCATTTGATTAATAAAAGTATGAGTTTTCATGGAAAACACAAAATTGTCTGGGTGACCCCAAAATTTGCAACAGTAGTGTATGTTACATCCTTATGTGCCAAATAACATTGGGCAATGAAACATTTTTTTTGCTTTACCGTATACTCATTCCTAGACACATTTCTTTTTATATCTATATTGTTTATGGTGGAAGGGGAGATTGCGATGTTCAGTGGGTGAGACCGTGATCAATCTTGCGCCTTTTCTAATATCTAAATGTTTGCACACCAGTATGGCATGAGGAAGAAAGAGGGTCTGTCACACTGTGACAATCTTCAGTGAATGAAGGGGGGCCTCAAACTGTCCCTGGAGCTGGGACCCAAACTATCCCGGTCCCGGGGGTACACTTGAAGGTAGAGAGGCCTGGGTCTCTGACCTTACTTTGCTCCTGTTAAATCCTGATCTGTCCCCTCCTCATGAGGCCTTGGACAGAAATGTAAGGTAAACAAGACACAAAGACAAAGCAGGGATAACAGAAAACCTCTATCATACAAAAGAATAAACCAACAATAGGAAGGAGGATAGAAACAGGGAGGAATAAACTACAGTAAATGGGAACAGGGACCAGGAGATAAACACACTTACTACAGCAAACCACCGAGGACTACTACAGCAACTGTACTCCAGCCACTTAGCTTTAGGACACAGCACAGGAAGACAAATCTTTCACTGGCAGGGACAAGAAGGTCTGACCAGTTTATATAGGAAGAGATAATGGCCAGATCAGAAGCAGCTGAAATGGAGCTGCATATTTCTGACCAGCATAGAGGGATGTTAACCTCTTCAGCACCAGAGGAAACTTAATCCATTTAATATGGGACACAAATCACACTATCTTTAAAGAAGACCTGCGCTTCATTACCCAACGTGACCATCGAACTCCAGGTCTTCCATGGGGACGCGACACCCTTGTGACAGGGTTGCTTTTGAAATGCGTTGCCAATATCCAATAAAATCATTTTTATCCATCGGGAAGAAGACTAATGAGTATTCCCATTTTTTAAACTCCAAGTTTCTGGCACCTTAGACTATGCAAGAAACGACCTGGAAACCATCTGCAGAGACTTTGAAGACTTAGGCAAGAAAGTGAAAGAACTGGGAGCACAGGTGGTCTTCTCTTCCATCCTCCCAGTGGATGGCCATGGAACAAGGAGGTGGAATAAGATTCTGCAGGTGAACAACTGGCTACGTCGATGGTGCCGTCAGCAACGATTTGGATTTCTGGATCACGGAGTGAACTACTTATACGATGGACTACTTGCTAGAGATGGGGTGCACTTTACGAAGACTGGAAAGCATGTATTTGGAAGTCGCCTTGCTACACTTGTAAGGAGAGCTTTAAACTAGAACAACATGGGAAGGGAAGCAAAAGACCAGAAAAAGCCAAACACCTGACAAATGCTATTGAGAACTCTGCTATTAGAAGTGTAAAGGAAGAACAAAGACGAAAGAATCTAATTAATAAAAATATTGTAGAAAGAGAAACCAATCACAAACTAAAATGTTTCTATACTAATGCACAAAGCATGGGCAACAAACAAGGAGAATTGGAACTACTAACACAGGAAAAGAAATATGATGTCATTGGAATCACTGAAACTTGGTGGGACAATACACATGATTGGAATACAAGACTAGAAGGATACAACTTATTTGCAAGAAACAGACATGATAAACGAGGAGGGGGTGTCGCATTGTATATTAGAAACACGTATATCTGCACAGAGATTGAAGCTTCAGAGACTGGGAGTTCTGTGGAAACTGTTTGGATAAGAATACAAGGACAGAACAATGGAAAGGACACCATTGTAGGCATTTACTACAGGCCGCCTGTGCAAGCTGAAGATATGGATGAACTCTTTATGCATCAAATGGCCAAGTTCTCCAAAAAATATGACATAGTTGTCATGGGAGATTTCAACTATCCAGACATTTGTTGGGAATCTCTCTCAGGCAAAACTAACAGGTCAAGGAAATTCTTATCCTCTCTTGCTGACAACTTTATCTTCCAAAAGGTATGGGAGAAAACAAGGGGAACTGCTACCTTGGATCTAATCCTTATAAACAGGGAGGAAATGGTTGAGGAGGTAAAAGTGGCTGGGACCCTAGGAGGTAGCGACCATGCTATTTTAGAATTTTGGATAACTAGAGGCGGAAGACCTGTGAAGACTCAGACGTCAAGGTTAGATTTCAGAAAGGCAGATTTTAAGGGATTCAGAAAGAGAATTGGAGGGATCCAATGGCTGGATATCCTTAAAGACAAAAATGTCCAGGAAGGATGGGAAATCTTGAAAAATGAAATTCTCAAAGCACAGTTGTTAACAATTCCGAAAAGAGGGAAGAATAGGAAGCATTTAAGGAAACCAGGATGGATGAACACAGAACTTAAGCACATGCTAAAAAGGAAGAAAAACATGTTTATAAAATGGAAAGAGGGAGGCATATCTAAAGAATAATATAATGCTGTCTGCAGAACCTGCAGGGCACAAATCAGATTAGCTAAAGCTGAAAATGAATTGAGGCTTGCAAGAGATGTCAAAAGCAATAATAAAGGATTTTGGGGATTTGTCAAAAGTAAAAGAAAAGTCAAAGATGCTATAGGATTTTTACAGGATGAAAATGATGAAATGGTAAGACAGGATGTTGAGAAGGCTGAACTTTTAAATTCCTATTTTGCATCTGTTTTCTCTCAGAAAGAAAATGTAACATCAACTGTTCTTCACTGTCCTATTAAGGGAATAGAAGAATCCAGGATATCTATAAACAGAACGATAGTGAGGAAACACTTAGCTTATCTAAATGAATTCAAGTCTCCAGGTCCAGATGAATTACACCCCAGAGTACTGAAGGAGATAGCAGAAGAAATTTTTGAACCCCTCTCCATAATCTTTGAAAATTCTTGGAGAACAGGAGAAGTGCCAGAAGACTGGAGAAGAGCAAATGTTGTTCCTATCTTCAAAAAGGGGAAGAAGGTGGACCCAGGCAACTATAGGCCGGTGAGTCTGACTTCTATACCAGGAAAGATCTTTGAACAAATTATTAAACAACATGTATGTCAATACCTGGATAAGAATGAAGTGATTAAACAGAGTCAGCATGGGTTTGTAACTAATAAGTCATGTCAGACTAACTTAATTTCCTTCTATGACGGTATCACTGATTGGGTGGATCAAGGAAATGCTGTAGATATAGTATATCTTGGCTTCAGCAAAGCATTTGACAAAGTCTCTCATACAATCCTTATTGAAAAAATGACTAAGTATGGAATGGACAAGGCAACTGTTAGGTGGATTCATAACTGGCTTAGTGATCGGACCCAAAGAGTGGTCGTAAATGGCTGCATATCCAGTTGGAAGAATGTCTCAAGTGGGGTACCACAGGGCTCTGTCCTGGGCCCTGTATTGTTCAACATCTTTATCAATGATTTAGATGAAGGAATTGAGGGTAAACTGATTAAATTTGCTGATGACTCAAAGCTAGGAGGGATAGCTAATACTAGAGAAGAGAGAGAGAGGATTCAAAAAGATTTAATTAAACTGGAGCAGTGGGCAGCAACTAACAGAATGGTTTTTAACAGGGAGAAATGCAAAGTACTACATCTGGGCAATAAAAATGAAAAAGGCATATATAGAATGGGAGGATTAGGGCTAAGTGACAGCACATGTGAAAAAGACTTGGGTATACTAATAGATCACAGACTGAATATGAGTCAACAGTGTGATGCAGCAGCAAAAAAGGCAAATGCAATTCTAGGATGTATTAACAGAAGCATACAGTCTAGATCACGTGAAGTCATTATTTCCCTCTACTCCTCTTTGGTCAGACCTCATCTGGAATATTGTGTCCAGTTTTGGGCACCACATTTTAAAAAAGACATCAACAAACTGGAGCAAGTTCAGAAAAGAGCGACCAGAATGGTGACCAGTCTGCAAACCCTGTCTTATGAGGAAAGGTTGCAGGATTTTGGAATGTTTAGTTTGCAAAAGAGAAGACTGAGAGGAGACTTAATAGCTGTCTACAAATATCTCAAGGGCTGTCACATTGTAGAAGGATCAACTTTATTCTCATTTGCACAAGGAAAGACTAGAAGCAATGGGATGAAACTGAATGGGAGGAGACACAGATTAGATATTAGAAAAAACTTGACAGTTAGAGTGATCAATGAGTGGAACAGGCTGCCACGAGAAGTGGTGAGTTCTCCTTCAATGGAAGTCTTCAAACAGAGGCTGGACAGACATCTGACTGGGATGATTTAGCGAATCCTGCTTTGAGCAGGGGGTTGGACCAGATGGCCCAGGAGGTCCCTTCCAACTCTACGATTCTATGATTCTATGTCCACAGGGAGACTTTTTGATGAGTTTTAAGAGTTGAAACTGAGCAGGAACTTCAAGATTTTGAGCTGGTTTTGGAGAATTTCTGCTCCAATACTTGCTAAAAAAAAACCCCTCAGTGTTAACGTAGCCTTCATTGTGCTTTTTCTTGTGACTCATTCTGGAGAATAGTGGTACTCAGAGCTTATAAACTGCATTGATATCTAAGTAATGCCATTTCACAAAATTTATTTTATGACGGGTGTCCTTTCTTAATGAGAGACTGATGTCATCTTTGGGTCAGAAATTTAAATATCAGTGATTTTCCTGGTACAGAGCTCCAAATCCTCTGCAAATATCATGCACTAATTATCTGCAGTCAGCACTAGGGGGAGCTCACTGCAAAAAGTTCATACACTGGACTCAATAATATTAGGAGCTCCCTCTAGAGGTGGCTGCAGGCGGAAGAATTCTATTATGTTATTCTATGCATAGATACGCAGAGGATTTGGAGCTTTGTATCAGACAAACTGAAGTCAGACCCTCTACACTATAGGACAGATTTTACGTAAAGGCATTAATCCTGGTAATGCACAAACATCATCGCCAAGAGTTGTGAAAAATGACCAACTCAGCTCTGCTGCATCTGACAAGCCCGGATCTGCTACATCCATAAACTATAATGGAGTCAGCAATGCAGCCTGGCAGGTGAAGGAACGTCTTTGTGCTTATGGCTCAGAATAGGCCATGATAAGTTCACGGGGGTCAGGCCAGGGTCCATGGCCGCTCCATCCCGGACACACATTTCCTGCAGTTATTTCCTCTCGGGAAAAAGGAAAAGCTCTGAGCTCCGGAGGAAAACGTGTTTCCTAAGTGAATGGAAAATGAGGGGCGGCCTGGGCCATTGTGGCGCATCAGTCCCAGTAATGAAGGACGTGATTAGCGGTCACTGACTGATGGGATGAAATGCGGCTGATTTATAACAATCTGATACAGTGGGACATAAGATATAAGGGCCGGCGAGGACGATGCGGCACAAGACTAAAATGTCCAAATTCACCCATTTCTAACACACTAGAGCGGATCCTGTCTATCCAATGCAATCAGCGCCCCAAGTAACCCCAGGAGCTCGCTGAAATTTAAAAAAAAAATAATTAATAACTAGCAGAAGTAACGTACATCAGTCACTAGATATGTGGCAGAGGAGCTGTCCAGATGCCAGAATGTGTATGACTGCCACCTCTGCACCCCTATACCTGCACCCCCGACTGCTACCTCTGCACCCCCTATACCTGCACCCCCGACTGCTACCTCTGCACCCCTATACCTGCACCCCTGACTGTTACCTCTGCACCCCTATACCTGCACCCCTGACTGCTACCTCTGCACCCCCTATACCTGCACCCCCGACTGCTACCTCTGCACCCCTATACCTGCACCCCTGACTGTTACCTCTGCACCCCTATACCTGCACCCCTATACCTGCACCCCTATACCTGCACCCCTGACTGTTACCTGTGCACCCCTATACCTGCACCCCTGACTGTTACCTCTGCACCCCTATACCTGCACCCCTGACTGTTACCTCTGCACCCCTATACCTGCACCCCTGACTGTTACCTGTGCACCCCTATACCTGCACCCCTGACTGTTACCTGTGCACCCCTATACCTGCACCCCTGACTGCCACCTCTGCACCCCTATACCTGCACCCCTGACTGTTACCTCTGCACCCCTATACCTGCACCCCTGACTGCCACCTCTGCACCCCTATACCTGCACCCCTGATTGTTACCTCTGCACCCCCTATACCTGCACCCCTGTTACCTCTGCACCCCTATACCTGCACCCCTGATTGTTACCTCTGCACCCCCTATACCTGCACCCCTGATTGTTACCTCTGCACCCCTATACCTGCACCCCTGATTGTTACCTCTGCACCCCCTATACCTGCACCCCTGTTACCTCTGCACCCCTATACCTGCAACCCTGACTGCCACCTCTGCACCCCTATACCTGCACCCCTGATTGTTACCTCTGCACCCCCTATACCTGCACCCCTGTTACCTCTGCACCCCTATACCTACACCCCCTGTCTGTCACCCATGCATTCCTATAACTGCATCCCCTATAGCTGCACCCAACTGCTACCTCTGGACCACTATAACTACACCCCTGACTGCTATCCCTACACCTCCTATAGTTGCACCTGACTGCTTCCCCTGCACCCTCTATAGTAGTTGCACCCCTGTTACCTCTGCACCCCCTATAGTTGCACCTGACTGCTGCCTCTGCACCCTCTATAGCTGCACCCATTACCTCTGCAACCCCTATAATTGCACCTGACTGCTACATCTGCACTCCCTGTAGTTGCACCTGACTGCTACCTCTGCACTCCCTGTAGTTGCACCTGACTGCTACCTCTGCACCCCCTATAGTTGCACCTGACTGTTGCCCCTGGATCCCCTATAGTTACACCTGACTGCTATCCCTGCACCCCCTATAATTGCACCTGACTGCTATCCCTGCACCCCCTATAATTGCACCTGACTGCTATCCCTGCACTCCCTATAGTTGCACCTGACTGCTGCCTCTGCACCTCCTATAGTTGCACCTGACTGCTGCCTCTGCACCCCCTATAGTTGCACCTGACTGCTACCTCTGCACCTCCTATAGTTGCACCTGACTGCTACCTCTACACCCCCTATAGTTGCACCTGACTGCTGCCTCTGCACCCCCTATAGTTGCACCTGACTGCTACCTCTACACCCCCTATAGTTTCACCTGACTGCTATCCCTGCACTCCCTATAGTTTCACCTGACTGCTGCCTCTGCACCCCCTATAGTTACACCTGACTGCTACCTCTACACCCCCTATAATTGCACCTGACTGCTATCCCTGCACCCCCTATAATTGCACCTGACTGCTATCCCTGCACCCCCTATAATTGCACCTGACTGCTACCTCTGCACTCCCTATAGTTGCACCTGACTGCTGCCTCTGCACCCCCTATAGTTACACCTGACTGCTACCTCTACACCCCCTATAATTGCACCTGACTGCTATCCCTGCACCCCCTATAATTGCACCTGACTGCTATCCCTGCACCCCCTATAATTGCACCTGACTGCTACCTCTGCACCCCCTATAGTTGCACCTGACTGCTGCCTCTGCACCCCCTATAGTTGCACCTGACTGCTGCCTCTGCACCCCCTATAGTTGCACCTGACTGTTGCCCCTGCATCCCCTATGGTTGCACCTGACTGCTACCTTTGTGCCAATACAGCTGCACCCCTCAGTGCTCTCTCTGCAAATTTAAGGTCCTTTTACACAAATCGACCGGTGGCAAAATAAGGCCACAGATCTGTAAGCGTTTTTACCGATTGGTGTTTTTTTCAAATTCCTGTTGACGCAGAGAGACCACAGAAAACGATGCGCACTGAGCGATCTATACAAGACCTATACGAGATCGCTCCGCACATACTGGCTGCCATCATACTCAGTAATGAGAGTCCCAGTAACACAGGACGACGCACCGCAGAGAACGAGGAGCTTTTGTGTGGTAATAGCGTTTTTCTTTATTTAGTCGACGCATTTCGAAGTACTAGACTTCTTCATCAGGACTAAAAAGACAGGGGATAACAGTCCAGGCTGGTTGGAAAATTCTCTAAATAGGAGATAAGTGTCTGGCGGCCGCTCATCCCTCGCTGCAGACTAATTACACGGCCAGCAGGAGCGGAGCAATGACACCATAACTGGCACTGTTCGGAGGCGGCGGTGCTGACAACCACGGAATCCGCTCCGGCCTCCATTGCCGATAACATCAGCATTTCCTAAATTTGAGCAGAATATCTGTCATTTCTAACCCTTCGTTATCAGTCGTGGAAGATCCAGAACATTCTGACTTCCTTCTACAAACATGGTTAGGAAAGCCGCGAAGAGACGGCAGCCGGGGAGATAGCGGCGCCCTCCTGACATTGTGCAGACCAGATCCGGGAAACAGCAGAGTTTTCGCCGTGTACCCGAACATCTCGCTGTCAGCAGAAATGTCACGTATTAACAGAAAAAGTCAATCAGTGGCCAAGACCAAGTCACAAACATCTCCGGGAGGTGAATGCGGGATTTAGAGGGCACCACCATAGATGAGAGTTCTGGCCAGGTCGCTCACGACCTCATCACACAAGTGCAGTCACGTAGGAGGTCCATGCCCATAAACCCATAATATGGCGCCCATAGCTCACTGTAGGCCCTTACACCTGTGGGACTTCACATTTATAGGGGCACATGCTCTGCCATAGGCAGAATTAGGTAGTGAACTAATTTGCATACTTTTCCCATGAAGCATTGCTTGTGGGTCTTCATTCCCCATTTAAATCTAGTAAAAGGGGTTCTCCACCCAAATCATAATTATGGCAGAGTCTGGCAGTAGCACAAAAAAACAAGACAAACTTGCCCACATTGTGATGGCCATAATACTGGAGGATGGCTTCATTATACTAGACGTACTGTATGGAGAACTATGGGGTGCATTATACTGTATGAAGGACTATGGGGATGCATTATACTGTATGGAGGACTATGGTGAGTGCATTATATGGAGAACAATGGGGTGCATTATATTATATCGAGGACTATTGGGTGCATTATATGGTATGGAGGACTATGGGGTGCATTATATTATATCAAGGACTATGGGGTGCATTATACGGTATGGAGGACTATGGGGGTGCATTATACTGTATGGAGGAGTATGGAGAGTGCATTATACTATATGGAGGACTATGGAGAATGCATTATATTATATGTAGGACTATGGGGAGTGCATTATACTGTATGGATGACTATGGGGAGTGCATTATACTATATGGAGGACTATGGGGAGTTTATTATATTACATGGAGAACTATGGAGAGTGCATTATATTACACGGAGAACTATGGAGAGTGCATTATACTATATGGAGGACTATGGGGAGTGCATTATATTATATGGAGGACTATGGGGAGTGCATTATACTATATGGAGGACTATGGGGAGTTTATAATAGTACATGGAGAACTATGGAGAGTGCATTATATTACACGGAGAACTATGGAGAGTGCATTATATTATATGGAGGAATGGAGGACTATGGGGAGTGCATTATATTGTATGGAGGACTATGGGGAGTGCATTATATTGTATGGAGGACTATGGGGAGTGCATTATACTATATGGAGGACTATGGGGAGTTTACTATATTATATGGAGAACTATGGAGAGTGCATTATATTACACGGAGAACTATGGAGAGTGCATTATATTATATGGAGGACTATGGGGAGTGCATTATATTGTATGGAGGACTATGGGGAGTGCATTATACTATATGGAGGACTATGGGGAGTTTATAATATTACATGGAGAACTATGGAGAGTGCATTATTTTACACGGAGAACTATGGAGAGTGCATTATATTATATGGAGGACTATGGGGAGTGCATTATACTATATGGAGGACAACGGGGCACATTATACTAATCAAGTAAAATGCTGCCTATTCATGAAGTGATTGGATTGTTTATGCTAAAACAAAAATCACTGTTCTCAGCAGCACGTCGCCCGGTGTAAACTGCAGATGTGCTGCTGATAACATGATACTGTATGGGGACAGATGGATCCATTAGTGATCGTTCTGTTCCCATCATTGTTTCTTATCGTGTGTAAAGAGGCCGAGAAACAACGACTTCAATATTGTCGATCACGCTCGTTTATGGACTGATCTCAGCACATGTAGCCACAACCGAGATGTTTCTGCGTGATGGTGCAATGTCAGCATTGAGGGCCCCACTTTAAACTTTTGCCCAGGGCCCCAGTTTGTCTAAAGCCGGCCTTGCTCCCAGAATTATATGAGACAAAAACTTCCTTAATGAGAATCAATCCCTGCCAGAGACGTCAAATCAGAGGTATCGAACACACGACTTCCATGGCGCCATTCTCCAGTGATATATACTGCGCCAATGCGTCCATAATACATACAGTAGCGTTCCTGCACTCGTGTCAGTGCTCAGATCACATACTTGTCAGTATAGTGCAGTCCTCACAATTGTGGGATAGACGCCTTAGAGGGTTGTCCAGGATTTGAGCTGATCCATACACACTAGATAAATATCTATTATAATAGTCAGCTAAAAAAGTGTTCAGCCAAGGGTGGGATCCCCCGACTCACCCACACACAAGAACGACTCAGATGAGCACTTGTATGCCCTCTAAGAGAGTGCCGCTGCCAGACCCCTATATCCTCCTCCTCCCCCAGACACTTCTATCTTCATCCTCCCTCCACACCTCCCCGTCCCCATCCCTCCAGACCCCTCCGTCCCCTTCCCCTATAGTCGTCCCCTTTCCTCCAGACCCCTCCGTCCCCTTCCCCTATAGCCATCCCCTTCCCCTATAGTTGTCCCCTTTCCCCAGTCCCCTCCGTCCCCTATAGTCGTCCCCTTTCCTCCTGACCCCTCCGTCCCCTTCCCCTATAGCCGTCTCCTTCCCCTATAGTCATCCCCTTCCCCCCAGACCTCTCCATCCCCTATAGTCGTCCCCTTCGCTCCAGACCCTTCCCCCTATAGCCATCCCCTTCCCCCCAGACCTCTCCATCCCCTTCCCCTATAGTCGTCCCCTTCTCTCCAGACCCCTCCCCTATAGCCATCCTCTACCCCTAGAGTTATCCCCTTTTCCCCAGACCCCTCCGTCCCCTTCCCCTATAGTCATCCCTTTCCATTATAGTCGTCCTCTTCCCCCCAGACCCCTCCGTCCCCTTCCCCTATAGTCGTCCCCTTCTCTCCAGACCCCTCCCCTATAGCCATCCCCTTCCCCCAAGACCCCTCCATTCCCTTCCCCTATAGTCGTCCCCTTCTCTCCAGACCCCTCCCCCTATAGCCATCCCCTTCCCCCCAGACTCCTCCATCCCCTTCCCCTATAGTCGTCCCCTTCTCTCCAGACCCCTCCCCCTATAGCCATCCTCTACCCCTAGAGTCATCCCCTTTTCCCCAGACCCCTCCGTCCCCTTCCCCTATAGTTGTCCTCTTCCCCCCAGACCCCTCCGTCCCCTTCCCCTATAGTCATCCCCTTCTTTCCAGACCCCTCCGTCCCCTTTCCCTATAGTCGTTCCTTTCCCCTACAGTCGTCCTCTTCCCCCCAGACCCCTCCGTCCCCTTTCCCTATAGTCGTTCCTTTCCCCTACAGTCGTCCTCTTCCCCCCAGACCCCTCCGTCCCCTTCCCTTATAGTCGTCCTCTTCCCCCCAGACCCCTTCGTCCCCTTTCCCTATAGTCGTTCCTTTCCCTTATAATCGTCCTCTTCCCCCCAGACCCCTCCATCCCCTTCCTCTATAGTTGTCCCCTTCCCCTAGAGTCGGCTGGAACAGTTTGTCTCCAAGACAACAAAAGTTCTGGAGAACTGAATTCTAACCGCTAAGTCCTGATGTCCTCTGCCATCATTTGTTGGGGGAGTCAGGAAGCCCCCATAACATTCGCTGCTTGGCTGATCGCACTGAGATCGCTGGTTCGGCCATTATTTGGACAGTATGGGGGCCTGAGATGTATTTCCAGCAGAAATGATAAAGGTGACGCCGGAGAGTACGGCATAGATCACTGCCTGGATCTCCCGGGTCTATTGTCTCCAATGCTGAACTCTCATTTTCTTTTTTTGAAAAAAGCCCAAACAGCAGAAACCAAGGACGGTTCCCTGGAAAAAGAAGGGAAATGTGAGCGGAGCCGCCGTCAGCACCGGGGGCCGAAAAAAGACGATGATCGAGATCTTTACATACATTTTTTCCATTCTTGGTGCATTTTTCATGTTACAAGAATTGGGGGGGGGGCAGTGATGTGCTTCTTACATAGGACTGCTGACAAACCCTCACAACGTGACAATCTCAGCTCTGCTACATCTGTATGTGATCCGACTCCCCCCTCCCCCCCCCCCCGAATCATATGATATAATCACTGGTAATGACCCGTGTCCGTCATGTTTCACGGTCCCGGGGGGGGGGCTCAATGTCCTGACGTACACTGTAACACAATGCTCTGCTATCCCTGCACCAGTCCTGCGTTCATGGAGCCTCTGTCTGCAAGAAGAGCAAGAGGAAAGGGCGCTGCAACCTGCAAGAATACAAGACCGAGTGCAGCCTGCCGTATACACGACCGAGTGCAGCCCGCCGTATGCACGACTGAGTGCAGCCCGCCGTATACACGACCGTGTGCAGCCAGCCGTATACACGACCGAGTGCAGCCCGCCGTATACACGACCGAGTGCAGCCCGCCGTATACACGACCGTGTGCAGCCAGCCGTATACACGACCGAGTGCAGCCCGCCGTATACACGACCGAGTGCAGCCCGCCGTATACACGACCGTGTGCAGCCAGCCGTATACACGACCGAGTGCAGCCCGCCGTATACACGACCGAGTGCAGCCCGCCGTATACACGACCGAGTGCAGCCCGCCGTATACACGACCGAGTGCAGCCCACCATATACACGACCGAGTGCAGCCCGCCATATACGCGACCGTGTGCAGCTCCCCATAGGAAATAGCGGAATATCCGCGTCATGATTCTATCTGGAGAGGTCGCACTGGATTATAAGACAGGGGTCCGCTCCGATGGATCATTGTGAAAAGACCCCTGTACAGTGCGCCCCCATGACATTAACCCTTCATAGCCAGAACTCATTGCCGCCATATTCCAAGCTGCTTCGGCTTTTTCCCCATTCCATACGGAGCCTCTTGCTGAGTGAAACCCGAGGAACATCGAGAAAGAAATGTCTGTTTTGGAAAGGAAATGCAGTAATGGGTGTGGAATCTGGAAAATCTCCGCACCTCAATCCGCCCATTCATGGAAAGCAGCAACGATGGCTCCCGGGCAACGGCCGGACTACACGTCACGGGGTCTCCAGTCTCCCGGATAAACAGATGATCAGCTGTAAAACTACAACTCGGCCCTCGTACGGCTGCGTGGACGGAAGAGTAAAAAAGTGGCGGTTCTTCGAAGAGGAGGAAAAAAAACAAAAAAGTCACAAAGGGGTTAACTTAATAACATAAGACCTCCTGGGGGGGTCTCTACTTTTAACAATACCTTTTTTGTCAATGGTATCCTTCAAAAATAATCTAAGGGTACGTTTTCTTGCTTTTGGGACCCCAGAAATCAGCAGAAGAACCTGGCGGCAAGTATTCAGATTATCCACAGCACCCCCACAGGACAAAGGGGGCATTACATATGTACTAATGTGTTTAGTTTGGCTTAAAGAGGGGCACCCTGAGCAGAGGAGCACCCTATAAGACGTCTATAAACCCCAATAGGACATATGGACAAGGGGTTGGAAATACATGACTGCTTTTTTTTTTACCAAAAACAGCGCCACACCCGCCTACAGGCTGTGTATGGTATTGCAGCTCACTTCAATGGAGCCAATCTGCAATACCAAATGCAACCTGTAAATAAGCGTGGCGCTGTTTTTTTTTTGGGATGTAACGAGTCATGTTTTTCTTATCCCCTCAAGAGAAAAAAAAAATTACTTAAATGCAGGTTTTCGCGACGTGGCAAATAACTCTGCTGACTACACGGCTGCCGGAGATCCAAGTTCTGTTACTTCGGTAATTAAAGGATCTTGGATGAAAACAGACGGATGTGACAAAGGTTTCGCTGCCTCATTAATGGGCTAATTGCTGCAGTTTTGCGCCCGTTTCCAGTCCTGCCGTCGCCCACAGCGGGTTGGAATGAAGGTTTATTTGGCTCTTGGTTTTGGCCAAGCACAGACTTTCCTCCTCCGCCACCATGGAAAGGAACGTAGCTCGGGGCTGGGGGGGCGACGCACACACCCGGTTCTGCTACGCTGCCAGTACGATTTGCTGATCACGTCCCGGCTGGCAGCCGCTCGCTCTTATTATGTCCCAGCGTAAAAGATGATTGCGCAAATGTTCTACAAAGAGAAGAAATGATTCCTCCTCGTTTCCGGAATCTCATGAGATAAAAAAAAAAAAATATCATCCAAAACATGCAAAAAAAAACAAAAAAATAGAAAAGCTTGTACTTGTTCTTTGCATTACAGGGTGAGTCAATGGTCAGATACCAGCCAAATCTCTTAAAGGGGTGGTCTCACCATCAAATCCTTGCCTAAAAATGATTGTAGTAGAGAAGAGAATCTTTCTACTTCTTTAAGAATGGCTGCAATGTAATGCCACATATCTCCTGTAGTGGACGCTTCACGGAGAAGTTATGGCCGGTTACATACTGTCCCAGATACAAGACATGACGTGGACCGTGGATCGGTCAGCTGGCATCAATTCCATATCTGTGGGTCATTTCGAGGGGGGGTTCATACTGTGCTTTTGAGCTTTGATTATAAATGTCATTCAAAGGAAGTCTATGTAACCTTCAGAAAGGGAATCAGTCCCACACACAAAGAGGATCATGATCCAATTATTGGCTATCCAATAACTCCACCAAGGAACAAGAAGAAATCCTATCAGTGAAAATGGTGCGGCTGTCGTATGACGACATCACTGAGAACGGAGCGGCTGTCGTATGACGACATCACTGAGAACGGAGCGGCTGTCGTATGACGACCCCACTGAGAACGGAGCGGCTGTCGTATGACGACATCACTGAGAACGGAGCGGCTGTCGTATGACGACCTCACTGAGAACGGAGCGGCTGTCATATGACGACCTCACTGAGAACGGAGCGGCTGTCATATGACGACCTCACTGAGAACGGAGCGGCTGTCATATGACGACCTCACTGAGAACGGAGCGGCTGTCATATGACGACCTCACTGAGAACGGAGCGGCTGTCATATGACGACCTCACTGAGAACGGAGCGGCTGTCATATGACGACCTCACTGAGAACGGAGTGGCTGTCATATGGCGACCTCACTGAGAACGGAGCGGCTGTCATATGACGACCTCACTGAGAACGGAGTGGCTGTCGTATGGCGACCTCACTGAGAACGGAGCGGCTGTCCTGTGACGACCTCACTGAGAACGGAGCGGCTGTCATATGACGACCTCACTGAGAACGGAGCGGCTGTCATATGACGACATCACTGAGAACTGAGCGGCTGTCCTGTGACGACATCACTGAAAAACGGAGCGGCTGTCCTATGACGACCTCACTGAGAACGGAGCGGCTGTCGTATGACGACCTCACTGAGAACGGAGCGGCTGTCATATGACGACCTCACTGAGAACGGAGCGGCTGTCATATGACGACCTCACTGAGAACGGAGCGGCTGTCATATGACGACATCACTGAGAACTGAGCGGCTGTCCTATGACGACCTCACTGAGAACGGAGCGGCTGTCGTATGACGACCTCACTGAGAACGGAGCGGCTGTCGTATGACGACCTCACTGAGAACGGAGCGGCTGTTGTATGACGACCTCACTGAGAACGGAGCGGCTGTCGTATGGCGAAGAGGGGAAGAGGGGAAGAGTCTTGAGGAGATCATTTGCATATTCCCAGTGCCTTCTGGGATAAGTGAAGAGTCTCCGCGAGCTCAACGATCACTGGGTTTTGGCGGTTGCAGCTGAAAAGAGGAAATCGGAAAAACCGCTCATCTTTCATCGTTTTTAAGAAATCTCAAGATGGAAGAGGCCAGGAGCCATTTGGTGAGCTGCATTTCTTGCGACATGTTCACAGACTTACCAGTGGAAAATCCAAACTTCACATGCCACAAATGCAAGCTTGTGTCCCTGTTGGAGGAAAAGTTGCAAAATCTCGAAGAGAGGTTAGCTACGTTGAAGATCATTAAGGAAGGTGAAGAGTTCTTGGACAGAGCAGAGTTATCTCTTCATGTTACAGAAAGAGAAGAAATTCGAAGTGCACCTGAAGAAACAGAGGAATGGAGACATGTGACCCAGAGAAGCAGGAGGATCAGGAGGCAGTCAGCACCCATACTGCTCAGGAACCAGTACCAGGCTCTCACGCAGGAAAACGATGAAGAAATACATCAGGATAAGACTTTGCCAACAAACAGCAACCTTGTACGCCTTCAGAGTCCTCCTGGATGGAGAAAGAAAAATGTTGTGAAGAAGAAACGGAGAGTGGTGGTCATGGGGGATTCCCTGCTGAGAGGAACAGAGGCCGCTTTCTGCAGACCGGATATAACTTCAAGAGAAATGTGCTGTCTTCCAGGTGCAAAAATTAAAGATGTGTCTGACAGGATATCAGGACTCTTCAGACCTACAGATGACTACCCATTCCTGCTACTACATGTGGGGACAAATGACACCGCAAGAAACGACCTGGAAACCATCTGCAGAGACTTTGAAGACTTAGGCAAGAAAGTGAAAGAACTGGGAGCGCAGGTGGTCTTCTCTTCCATCCTCCCAGTGGATGGCCATGGAACAAGGAGGTGGAATAAGATTCTGCAGGTGAACAACTGGCTACGTCGATGGTGCCGTCAGCAACAATTTGGATTTCTGGATCACGGAGTGAACTACTTATACGATGGACTACTTGCTAGAGATGGGGTGCACCTTACGAAGACTGGAAAACATGTATTTGGAAGTCGCCTTGCTACACTTGTAAGGAGAGCTTTAAACTAGAACAACATGGGAAGGGAAGCAAAAGACCAGAAAAAGCCATACACCTGACAAATGCTATTGAGAACTCTGCTATTAGAAGTGGAAAGGAAGAACAAAGACAAAAGAATCTAATTAATAAAAATATTGGAGAAAGAGAAACCAATCACAAACTAAAATGTTTCTATACTAATGCACAAAGCATGGGCAACAAACAAGGAGAATTGGAACTACTAACACAGGAACAGAAATATGATGTAATTGGAATCACTGAAACTTGGTGGGACAATACACATGATTGGAATACAAGACTAGAAGGATACAACTTATTTGCAAGAAATAGACTTGATAAACCAGGAGGGGGTGTCGCATTGTATGTTAGAAACGCGTATATCTGCACAGAGATTGAAGCTTCAGAGACTGGGAGTTCTGTGGAAACTGTTTGGGTAAGAATACAAGGACAGAACAATGGAAAGGACACCATTGTAGGCATTTACTACAGGCCGCCTGTGCAAGCCGAAGATATAGATGAACTCTTTATGCATCAGATGGCCAAGTTCTCCAAAAAATATGACATAGTTGTCATGGGAGATTTCAACTATCCAGACATTTGTTGGGAATCTCTCTCAGGCAAAACTAACAGGTCAAGGAAATTCTTATCCTCTCTTGCTGACAACTTTATCTTCCAAAAGGTAAGGGAGAAAACAAGGGGAACTGCTACCTTGGATCTAATCCTTATAAACAGGGAGGAAATGGTTGAGGAGGTAAAAGTGGCTGGGACCCTAGGAGGTAGCGACCATGCTATTTTAGAATTTTGGATTACTAGAGGTGGAAGACCTGTGAAGACTCAGATGTCAAGGTTAGATTTCAGAAAGGCAGATTTTAAGGGATTCAGAAAGAGAATTGGAGGGATCCAATGGCTGGATATCCTTAAAGACAAAAATGTCCAGGAAGGATGGGAAATCTTGAAAAATGAAATTCTCAAAGCACAGTTGTTAACAATTCCGAAAAGAGGGAAGAATAGGAAGCATTTAAGGACACCAGGATGGATGAACACAGAACTTAAGCACATGCTAAAAAGGAAGAAAAAAATGTTTATAAAATGGAAAGAGGGAGGCATATCTAAAGAAGAATATAATGCTGTCTGCAGAACCTGCAGGGCACAAATCAGATTAGCTAAAGCTGAAAATGAACTGAGGCTTGCAAGAGATGTCAAAAGCAATAATAAAGGATTTTGGGGATATGTCAAAAGTAAAAGAAAAGTCAAAGATGCTATAGGATTTTTACAGGATGAAAATGATGAAATGGTAAGACAGGATGTTGAGAAGGCTGAACTTTTAAATTCCTATTTTGCATCTGTTTTCTCTCAGAAAGGAAATGCAACATCAACTGTTATTCACTGTCCTATTAAGGGAATAGAAGAATCCAGGATATCTATAAACAGAAAGATAGTGAGGAAACACTTAGCTAACCTAAATGAATTCAAGTCTCCAGGTCCAGATGAATTACACCCCAGAGTACTGAAGGAGATAGCAGAAGAAATTTTTGAACCCCTCTCCATAATCTTTGAAAATTCTTGGAGAACAGGAGAAGTGCCAGAAGACTGGAGAAGAGCAAATGTTGTTCCTATCTTCAAAAAGGGGAAGAAGGTGGACCCAGGCAACTATAGGCCGGTGAGTCTGACTTCTATACCAGGAAAGATCTTTGAACAAATTATTAAACAACATGTATATCAATACCTGGATAAGAATGAAGTGATTAAACAGAGTCAGCATGGGTTTCTAACTAATAAGTCATGTCAGACTAACTTAATTTCCTTCTATGACGGTATCACTGATTGGGTGGATCAAGGAAATGCTGTAGATATAGTATATCTTGACTTCAGCAAAGCATTTGACAAAGTCTCTCATACAATCCTTATTGAAAAAATGACTAAGTATGGAATGGACAAGGCAACTGTTAGGTGGATTCATAACTGGCTTAGTGATCGGACCCAAAGAGTGGTCGTAAATGGCTGCACATCCAGTTGGAAGAATGTCTCAAGTGGGGTACCACAGGGCTCTGTCCTGGGCCCTGTATTGTTCAACATCTTTATCAACGATTTAGATGAAGGAATTGAGGGTAAACTGATTAAATTTGCTGATGACACAAAGCTAGGAGGGATAGCTAATACTAGAGAAGAGAGAGAGAGGATTCAAAAAGATTTAAATAAACTGGAGAAGTGGGCAGCAACTAACAGAATGGTTTTTAACAGGGAGAAATGCAAAGTACTACATCTGGGCAATAAAAATGAAAAAAGCATATATAGAATGGGAGGAATAGGGCTAAGTGACAGCACATGTGAAAAAGACTTGGGTATACTAATAGATCACAGACTGAATATGAGTCAACAGTGTGATGCAGCAGCAAAAAAGGCAAATGCAATTCTAGGATGTATTAACAGAAGCATACAGTCTAGATCACGTGAAGTCATTATTTCCCTCTACTCCTCTTTGGTCAGACCTCATCTGGAATATTGTGTCCAGTTTTGGGCACCACATTTTAAAAAAGACATCAACAAACTGGAGCAAGTTCAGAAAAGAGCGACCAGAATGGTGACCGGTCTGCAAACCCTGTCTTATGAGGAAAGGTTGCAGGATTTGGGAATGTTTAGTTTGCAAAAGAGAAGACTGAGAGGAGACTTAATAGCTGTCTACAAATATCTAAAGGGCTGTCACATTGTAGAAGGATCAACTTTATTCTCATTTGCACAAGGAAAGACTAGAAGCAATGGGATGAAACTGAATGGGAAGAGACACAGATTAGATATTAGAAAAAACTTTTTGACAGTTAGAGTGATCAATGAGTGGAACAGGCTGCCACGAGAAGTGGTGAGTTCTCCTTCAATGGAAGTCTTCAAACAGAGGCTGGACAGACATCTGACTGGGATGATTTAGCGAATCCTGCTTTGAGCAGGGGGTTGGACCAGATGGCCCAGGAGGTCCCTTCCAACTCTACGATTCTATGATTCTATGATTCTATGACCTCAGTGATAACGGAGCGGCTGTCGTATGGCGACCTCAGTGATAACGGAGCGGCTGTCGTATGACGACATCACTGAGAACGGAGCGGCTGTCGTATGATGACCTCACTGAGAATGGAGCGGCTGTCGTATGACGACCTCACTGAGAACGGAGCGGCTGTTGTATGACGACCTCACTGAGAACGGAGCGTCTGTCGTATGGTGACCTCACTGCTGACGGAGCGGCTGTCATATGACGACCTCACTGAGAACGGAGCGGCTGTCGTATGACGACCTCACTGAGAACGGAGCGGCTGTCGTATGACGACCTCACTGAGAGCGGAGCGGCTGTTGCATGTGACCTCACTGAGAACGGAACGGCTGTCCTGTGACGACATCACTGAAAAATGGAGCGGCTGTCCTATGACGACCTCACTGAGAACGGAGCGGCTGTCGTATGACGACCTCACTGAGAACGGAGCGGCTGTCGTATGACGACCTCACTGAGAACGGAGCGGCTGTCGTATGACGACCTCACTGAGAACGGAGCGGCTGTAGTATGATGACCTCACTGAGAGCGGAGCGGCTGTTGCATGTGACCTCACTGAGAACGGAACGGCTGTCCTGTGACGACATCACTGAAAAATGGAGCGGCTGTCCTATGACGACCTCACTGAGAACGGAGCGGCTGTCGTATGACGACCTCACTGAGAACGGAGCGGCTGTCGTATGACGACCTCACTGAGAACGGAGCGGCTGTCGTATGACGACCTCACTGAGAACGGAGCGGCTGTAGTATGACGACCTCACTGAGAGCGGAGCGGCTGTTGCATGTGACCTCACTGAGAACGGAACGGCTGTCCTGTGACGACATCACTGAAAAACGGAGCGGCTGTCCTATGACGACCTCACTGAGAACGGAGCGGCTGTCGTATGACGACCTCACTGAGAACGGAGCGGCTGTCGTATGGCGACCTCACTGAGAATGGAGCGGCTGTCGTATGACGACCTCACTGAGAACGGAGTGGCTGTCGTATGGCGACCTCAGTGATAACGGAGCGGCTGTCGTATGACGACCTCACTGAGAACGGAGCGGCTGTCGTATGGCGACCTCAGTGATAACGGAGCGGCTGTCGCATGGCGACATCACTGAGAGTGGAGAGGTTGTCAGCTGACAACCACACTGCTGCTTCTTTTGAACCTGACGGGTGACTCAGATTAATCCGCATATTTTCGCCGTATTTCAGATGTTGCTTCTGCTCCTTTCTGATTTTTTCCTATAAAATATATTGCAATAAATACAATCTTCCCACAAATGATTATTTCGCAAAAATTCATCCCCCGGGATTTCATCATGAGGTGAGAATAAATATTTCACAAAAAAAATTCTTCCCACTGCAATCTCTTGTAGCCAGACTTGCCCTATGCCAGGAACGCTCAACTGCTTAACCCTTTCAGAGCCAGTAAGGTTTCTTTTCATAAGTTTTTAAAGTCAAATAAATTGGAGCTGAATTGCAGTACCAGACAGAACCATTAGCCAGGGAGGCGTCGTTTCTAGAAACACGAAGCCGCTCTGATATAATGGAGACTTGTGTACACCGTCTATCCCTTCCCTATAAAGGGTGAAGGCAGAAAATTACAATTCAGGTTCCCATTTATTAAAAATGGTGAAAGTTGTGGTAAATCTTTAGTCACTTCAACATCGCCAGGAATAATACATTATACAGTGCTACTACCGCCATATACTGCAGGAATAATACATTATACAGTGCTACTACCGCCATATACTGCAGGAATAATACATTATACAGTGCTACTACCGCCATATACTGCAGGAATAATACATTATACAGTGCTACTACCGCCATATACTGCAGGAATAATACATTATACAGTGCTACTACCGCGATATACTGCAGGAATAATACATTATACAGTGCTACTACCGCGATATACTGCAGGAATAATACATTATACAGTGCTACTACCGCCATATACTGCAGGAATAATACATTATACAGTGCTACTACCGCCATATACTGCAGGAATAATACATTATACAGTGCTACTACCGCCATATACTGCAGGAATAATACATTATACAGTGCTACTACCGCCATATACTGCAGGAATAATACATTATACAGTGCTACTACCGCCATATACTGCAGGAATAATACATTATACAGTGCTACTACCGCCATATACTGCAGGAATAATACACAAATTCAATTCAAATTCAAAGAAGCTTTATTGGCAGGACTAAATACACAGTTTTGCCAAAGCAAGTGTACAAAAGAGAACGGGGTTAGGGACTGTAGGGATGTTGGGAAGGGGCTGTAGGAAAGGTGGATGGGGGCAGATCCAGGATGGGGCTATAGAAGTCCATGGCATAGGGAAGGTGAATGGGTGGATGGGGCAGATCCAGGCTGGGGCCCATAGAAGTCCATGGCATATCATAGTTCTCTTTCTCGCAGTCTATGACATTCGCTCACATATTGCGCGGCTATCTCCACTGCTCTCTCTTCTTCCCCCAGCAGGATATATGTTTTCTCTTCCTCCTTCATGGTGATGAAATCCGGGAAGAGATGTGAGAGTCTCCTGAAGTGAGTGTCCCTCACTGCTGAGTATTTGGGGCAGTGTAGCAGGAAGTGGGTCTCATCCTCCAGGGCCTCCTGGTCACAGTGTTGGCACAGTCTTTCCTCCCTGGGCTTGTAGCTCTGCCTGTGTCGGCCGGATTCGATGGCCAGACTGTGGGCACTGAGTCTATATCGGCTCAGGATCTTGCAGTCTCTGGGGTCTGGTAGTTTCTCCAGGTATGGGGCCAGTCTGTAGTCTCTCTGTAGACTCTGGTACATGGTCAGTTTCTGTGAGCTGATGATCTCGTTCTTCCACTCACTTACATACCTCTCCTGGCCTTCGTCTACCATCTTCCTGATTCCGCCTTTTGTCAGGTTGTTGTGATTGGTTTTCTGGTCAGGTTGGGTTTGGGTGAGTTGTTCCGAGGGTCCTGGTTTTTCTGTTTCCCCTACATGTGTCAGGGCTTTATGGTGATGGGAGTTTGGATTGCTCCTACGTAGGTGAGCCCGGAATGACAGTGCCCTCTTTAGAACCGTTAGGTGTAGAGGGAATCTGCCCAGCTCGGCCCGGCAAGCACTGTTGGATGTGCTCCGATGGACTTGGAGAAGGTACTTGCAGAATTCCAGGTGGAATATTTCTGTTGGGCTTAAATCCCACCTTGACCAGTCTGGGTAGGTGTGAGGACCCCAGACTTTGCTGCCATACAGGAGGATTGGGGCGATGATAGAGTTGAAAATTTTTAACCAGACCCTCACTGGTGGTTTCAGATGGTAGAGTTTCCTTCGGATGGCATAGAAGGTTTTGCTGGCCTTGTCTTTCAGGGTCTCTATGGCTTGTTTGAAGCTCCCTGACCGGTGAATCTCTAGGCTCAGGTAGGTATATTTGTCCGTTCCTGTAAGGGCGCAGTTGTTGAGGACAAATGAAGGGTGCTGGTCTGATTTTCTCTTTCTCTTCTGGAACACCATGATGTTGGTTTTCTTTAGGTTGACCGGTAGAGCCCAGGTGGAGCTGAATTTCTCTAAGATTTTCAGTTTTTCTTGGAGGCCTTTCTCGGTTGGTGACAGAAGCAGCAGGTCATCTGCATAGAGCAGGAATTTCACCTGCGCATCGTGGAGGGTGAGACCTGGTGCTGTGGAAGATTCCAGAGCGGTAGCCAGCTCATTGATGTAAATGTTGAAGAGCGTTGGGCTTAGGCTGCAGCCTTGTCTGACTCCCCGGCTCTGCTGGAAATAGGCCGTTCTTCTGCCGTTCGCACTCACACTGCAGAGGTTCTCGGTGTAGGAGCTTTTGATAACATCGTAGGTCTTTCCTCCTATTCCGCTCTCCAGCAGTTTCAGGAATAAGCCTGGGTGCCACACCGAATCAAAGAGCTTTTTAAAGTCCACGAAACAGGCGTATATCTTCCAGTGCTTTGCATTGTGGACGTGTCTCTGTATGAGGCTGTGCAGGGTATAGATGTGGTCAGTCGTGCGGTGGTTTGGCATGAACCCTGCTTGGCTCTTGCTGAGGACGTTGTGCTCGGTGAGGAAGCTGAGGATCCTCTTGTTCAGGATGCTGTTGAACAGTTTTCCCAGATTGCTGCTGACTCATATTCCTCTGTAGTTGGCAGGGTCGTACCTGTCCCCATTCTTGTGGATGGGTGTGATGAGGCCTTGGTTCCAGCTACGAGGGAAGTAGCCGGCACTTAGCACAATATTGAAGAGTTTAACCATTGCGGCCTGTATTTCTGGTGGGCTGTACTTCAGCATTTCTGGTGGGATTCCGTCCAGGCCACCGGCTTTTCTACATCTTATGGAAGAGATTCTCTCTGCTACTTCCTGTAATGTAATAGGTGCATCCACGGGGTTTTGGAAATTTTTTACTTTTTCCTCCATTTCTTTTAGCTTTGCCATTATGCTTTCCTGTTCTTGGCTTCGTTCTTCCTTTGGAATGTCTTTATAGAGGTCTCTGAAGTACTGGAGCCAGATGTTGCCGTTTTGGATATGGATGTTGTTTTTCTTGTCTTTTGTGCCCATGTGGTTCCATAGTTCCCAGAAGGCGTTGTCTTGGAGGGCGTCTTGGAGTTGGTTAAGTTTGGTGGAGATGTAACTCTGCTTCTTCCTCCTGAGGATGGTTTTGTACTGCCTTTGTATGGTGTCATAGGCTTCCCTCAGACCCGGGTGGTTGGGGTCTCTGTGTTTCTTGTTTGAGGCTGTTCTCAGGGTCTTCCGTACGGCTTTACATTCTCTGTCAAACCATCCATTGACCTGTTTTTCTTTTGGTCTCTTGTAGTTGACTTTTTTAAGGTCGGACAGTCTGGCCATTGCATAGAATATATTGTTGAGGTCTTTTGCAGCTTGACTCACTCCCTTTGGGTTAGGCTGGTACTCGTAGTTGTAGAAGTGGTGGAGCATCCGCTGTATTTCGGGTCTGCTGGGAACCTCTTTATACTTTAATGCCGACGTTTTGTGCCATTTATAGGATGGAGGCCGGGTGAAGAGGCCGCTCTGCTGAGGCTTTTGAGTGGATGGTTTCTCTGTAGATTTCAGGTACAGAAGAAGTTGGCTGTGGTCTGACAGGTGCGTTTGTGGGGAGACTATGAAGGCGCTGATATTTGCCAGGTTCATATCTGTAATGGCATAATCTACGACACTTCTCCCTACATGGGAGTTTAGTGTGCACCTCCCTAAGGAGTCTCCTTTGGTTCGTCCATTAAGAATATGAAGTCCTAAACTTCTGCATATGTTCAGGAGCTTTTTACCACTTTTGTTGACTGTACTGTCATAGCTGTTTCTCTCTGTGACTACTGAGTCTTGGCCGTCATTCTCAGCTACAAATATGTAGATGTTCCCATCTGTGGTCAGGAAGTCTTTTTCTCTCCCTGTTCTTGCATTGAGGTCTCCAAAGATGAGAACTTTGCCCAGGCCCTGATAGTGGGCGGCTTCTCTTTGTAAGATCTCGAAGCAGTCTGGATTGAAGTAGGGTGACTCTGGTGGTGGTATATAGGTGGCGCAGAGGTGGACATCAGACTGAGAGGTGAGGATGGAGCTGCTGATCCTGATCCATATACTATACATTGTTACTACCGCCATATACTGCAGGAATAATATACTATACAGTGCTACTACCGCCATATACTGCAGGAATAATATACTATACAGTGCTACTACCGCCATATACTGCAGGAATAATATACTATACAGTGCTACTACCGCCATATACTGCAGGAATAATATACTATAAAGTGCTAATACCGCCATATACTGCAGGAATAATATACTATACAGTGCTACTACCGCCATATACTGCAGGAATAATATACTATACAGTGCTACTACCGCCATATACTGCAGGAATAATATACTATACAGTGCTACTACCGCCATACACTGCAGGAATAATATACTATACAGTGCTACTACCGCCATACACTGCAGGAATAATATACTATACAGTGCTACTACCGCCATATACTGCAGGAATAATATACTATACAGTGCTACTACCGCCATATACTGCAGGAATAATATACTATACAGTGCTACTACTGCCATATACTGCAGGAATAATATACTATACAGTGCTACTACCGCCATATACTGCAGGAATAATATACTATAAAGTGCTAATACCGCCATATACTGCAGGAATAATATACTATACAGTGCTACTACCGCCATATACTGCAGGAATAATCTAATATATAAAGCTCAAAGTGTGTATGTATGTGTGTGTGTGTGTATGTATGTATGTACAGTCATGGCCAAAAGTATTGACACCCCTGCAATTCTGTCAGATAATACTCAGTTTCTTCCTGAAAATGATTGCAAACACAAATTCTTTGGTATTATTATCTTCATTTAATTTGTCTTAAATGAAAAAACACAAAAGAGAATGAAGCAAAAAGCAAAACATTGATCATTTCACACAAAACTCCCAAAATTGGCCAGACAAAAGTATTGGCACCCTCAGCCTAATACTTGGTTGCACAACCTTTAGCCAAAATAACTGCGACCAACCGCTTCCGGTAACCATCAATGAGTTTCTTACAATGCTCTGCTGGAATTTTAGACCATTCTTCTTTGGCAAACTGCTCCAGGTCCCTGATATTAGAAGGGTGCCTTCTCCAAACTGCCATTTTTAGATCTCTCCACAGGTGTTCTATGGCAGTGGTCCCCAACCTTTTTTGCACCAGGGACCGGTTTCAAGCAAGACCATTCTTCCGTGGCCCGGCAGGGCGGGGATGGAGGTGTGGCAGGGGCGGGGCTTTGGTCATAAGGGGGCGGGGCTATGGACGCGGTTGTAGTGTAGCAGTGCATACTTATAATTAAATAACATTTATAATGTGACTCAACTCACCATAGGTTTTGAATAAGTGCTCCATCACCCCCTTCTCCCCATCATTGCCTTCACCCCATCACTGCCATCTCTCCATCATTGCCTTCACCCCATCACTCCCCTCTCCCCATCATTGCCTTCACCCCATCACCCCCTTCTCCCCATCATTGCCTTCACCCCATCACCCCCTTCTCCCCATCACTCCCTTCTCCCCATCACTCCCTTCTCCCCATCACTCCCTTCTCCCCATCATTGCCTTCACCCCATCACTCCCCTCTCCCCATCATTGCCTTCACCCCATCACTCCCCTCTCCCCATCATTGCCTTCACTCCATCACTCCCTTCTCCCCATCATGCCTTCACCCCATCACTCCCTTCTCCCCATCATTGCCTTCACCCCATCACTGCTGTCTCCCCATCATTGCCTTCACCCCATCACTGCCATCTCTCCATCATTGCCTTCACCCCATCACTGCCATCTCTCCATCATTGCCTTCACCCCATCACTGCCATCTCTCCATCATTGCCTTCACCCCATCACTGCCATCTCTCCATCATTGCCTTCACCCCATCACTCCCCTCTCCCCATCATTGCCTTCACCCCATCACCCCCTTCTCCCCATCATTGCCTTCACCCCATCACTCCCTTCTCCCCATCATTGCCTTAACCCCATCACTCCCCTCTCCCCATCATTGCCTTCACCCCATCACTCCCCTCTCCCCATCATTGCCTTCACCCCATCACTCCCCTCTCCCCATCATTGCCTTCACTCCATCACTCCCTTCTCCCCATCATGCCTTCACCCCATCACTCCCTTCTCCCCATCATTGCCTTCACCCCATCACTCCCTTCTCCCCATCATTGCCTTCACCCCATCACTGCTGTCTCCCCATCATTGCCTTCACCCCATCACTGCCATCTCTCCATCATTGCCTTCACCCCATCACCCCCTTCTCCCCATCATTGCCTTCACCCCATCACTGCTGTCTCCCCATCATTGCCTTCACCCCATCACTGCCATCTCTCCATCATTGCCTTCACCCCATCACTCCCTTCTCCCCATCATTGCCTTCACCCCATCACTGCTGTCTCCCCATCATTGCCTTCACCCCATCACTCCCCTCTCCCCATCATTGCCTTCACCCCTTCACTGCCATCTCTCCATCATTGCCTTCACCCCATCACTCCCTTCTCCCCATCATTGCCTTCACCCCATCACTGCTGTCTCCCCATCATTGCCTTCACCCCATCACTCCCCTCTCCCCATCATTGCCTTCACCCCATCACTGCCATCTCTCCATCATTGCCTTCACCCCATCACTCCCCTCTCCCCATCATTGCCTTCACCCCATCACTGCCATCTCTCCATCATTGCCTTCACCCCATCACTCCCCTCTCCCCATCATTGCCTTCACCCCATCACTCCCCTCATGGCCTTCTCCTCATGTCCCCATCTCCTCCAGGGCCAGGCTACACAAACACAGACCAACACACACACACACACACACACACACACGTACACACACAGACAGACATACATACACACACACATTATATACACACACACACAGACAGACACACAGACACCACCTCTCTCCTCTCACCTGCCCGCCGCCCGCGCTTCCTCGCTCTCACACAGCGATCGCGCTCTCCTCTCTGTGTCAGTCAGAGACAGGAAGCGCGGGCGGCGGGCAGGAAGCTGGACGGGTCCTTGCAGCTCCGCTCCTGCTATTCCCTCTTGCAGGCAGCGGAGCTGCTTGGATCGCTCCCTGGCCGCCGCTAAGAACTGCTGCGCGCCGCCCCAGCCCCCGCTACGCCACTGACCGCCCCTGGCTCCCCTTGTGTCCGTGGACCGGCAAGGGCACTGCAGCGGCCCGGTGCTGGGCCGCGGACCGGCGGTTGGGGACCCCTGTTCTATGGGATTCAGGTCTGGACTCATTACTGGCCACCTTAGAAGTCTCCAGTGCTTTCTCTCAAATCATTTTCTAGTGCTTTTTGAAGTGTGTTTTGGATCATTGTCCTGCTGGAAGACCCATGACCTCTGAGGGAGACCCAGCTTTCTCACAGTGGGCCCTACATTAAGCTGCAAAATTTGTTGGTAGTCTTCAGACTTCATAATGCCATGCACACGGTCAAGCAGTCCAGTGCCAGAGGCAGCAAAGCAACCCCAAAACATCAGGGAACCTCCGCCATGTTTGACTGTAGGGACCGTGTTCTTTTCTTTGAATGCCTCTTTTTTTCTCCTGTAAACTCTATGTTGATGCCTTTGCCCAAAAAGCTCTACTTTTGTCTCATCTGACCGGAGAACATTCTTCCAAAACATTTTAGGCTTTTTCAGGTAAGTTTTGGCAAACTCCAGCCTGGCTTTTTTATGTCTCGGGGTAAGAAGTGGGGTCTTCCTGGGTCTCCTACCATACAGACACCGACGGATAGTACGGGTTGACACCGTTGTACCCTCGGACTGCAGGGCAGCTTGAACTTGTTTGGATGTTAGTCGAGGTTCTTTATCCAACATCCGCACAATCTTGCGTTGAAATCTCTTGTCAATTTTTCTTTTCCATCCACATCTAGGGAGGTTAGCCACAGTGCCATGGGCTTTACACTTCTTGATGACACTGCGCACGGTAGACACAGGAACATTCAGGTCTTTGGAGATGGACTTGTAGCCTTGAGATTGCTCATGCTTCCTCACAATTTGGTTTCTCAAGTCCTCAGACAGTTCTTTGGTCTTCTTTCTTTTCTCCATGCTCAATGTGGTACACACAAGGACACAGGACAGAGGTTGAGTCAACTTTAATCCATGTCAACTGGCTGCAAGTGTGATTTAGTTATTGCCAACACCTGTTAGGTGCCACAGGTAAGTTACAGGTGCTGTTAATTACACAAATTAGAGAAGCATCACATGAGTTTTCGAACAGTGCCAATACTTTTGTCCACCCTCTTTTTTATGTTTGGTGTGGAATTGTATCCAATTTGGCTTTAGGACAATTCTTTTTGTGTTTTTTCATTTAAGACAAATTAAATGAAGATAATAATACCAAAGAATTTGTGTTTGCAATCATTTTCAGGAAGAAACTGAGTATTATCTGACAGAATTGCAGGGGTGTCAATACTTTTGGCCATGACTGTATGTGTGTATGTATGTATGTCCGGGATTGGCATCCGCACCGTCACAGCTACAGCCACAAAATTTGGCACAGTCACACGTCTGGACCCCGAGAGTGTCCTAAGCTATGTTGTGAGGCAAAATTTTAACCCCACGCGTTCCAATTCACCAAACAATTTTGCCCCTATCTACATACTGGGGGAAAAAGTGTGTGCGTGTCAAGCCCCGCCCCTCATTGTGATGTCACAATGCCCCTATTTGCATTCTGGGGAAGTAGTGTGTGCTTATCAAGCCCCGCCCCTCATTATGATGTCACAATGGTTGCCATGGCGATGCTGATGTCATCAAAGGTTGCAAGCCCCGCCGCCGCTCATTATGATGTCATAATGGTTGACTATGGGATGGAGGATATGTGTGATGAGTATATGGGCACGGGACTATGGGATGGAGGATGTCTGATGGGTATATGGGCACGGGACTATGGGATGGAGGATGTGTATGATGGGTATATGGGCACGGGACTATGGGATGGAGGATGTGTGATGGGTATATGGGCACGGGACTATGGGATGGAGGATATGTATGATGGGTATATGGGCACGGGACTATGGGATGGAGGATGTGTATGATGGGTATATGGGCACGGGACTATGGGATGGAGGATGTGTGATGGGTATATGGGCACGGGACTATGGGATGGAGGATATGTATGATGGGTATATGGGCACGGGACTATGGGATGGAGGATGTGTGATGGGTATATGGGCACGGGACTATGGGATGGAGGATGTGTGATGGGTATATGGGCACGGGACTATGGGATGGAGGATGTGTATGATGGGTATATGGGCACGGGACTATGGGATGGAGGATGTGTGATGGGTATATGGGCACGGGACTATGGGATGGAGGATGTGTGATGGGTATATGGGCACGGGACTATGGGATGGAGGATATGTATGATGGGTATATGGGCACGGGACTATGGGATGGAGGATGTGTATGATGGGTATATGGGCACGGGACTATGGGATGGAGGATGTGTGATGGGTATATGGGCACGGGACTATGGGATGGAGGATGTGTATGATGGGTATATGGGCACGGGACTATGGGATGGAGGATATGTATGATGGGTATATGGGCACGGGACTATGGGATGGAGGATGTGTATGATGGGTATATGGGCACGGGACTATGGGATGGAGGATGTGTGATGGGTATATGGGCACGGGACTATGGGATGGAGGATATGTATGATGGGTATATGGGCACGGGACTATGGGATGGAGGATGTGTGATGGGTATATGGGCACGGGACTATGGGATGGAGGATGTGTGATGGGTATATGGGCACGGGACTATGGGATGGAGGATGTGTATGATGGGTATATGGGCACGGGACTATGGGATGGAGGATATGTATGATGGGTATATGGGCACGGGACTATGGGATGGAGGATGTGTATGATGGGTATATGGGCACGGGACTATGGGATGGAGGATGTGTGATGGGTATATGGGCACGGGACTATGGGATGGAGGATATGTATGATGGGTATATGGGCACGGGACTATGGGATGGAGGATGTGTGATGGGTATATGGGCACAGGACTATGGGATGGAGGATATGTATGATGGGTATATGGGTACTGGACTATGGGATGGAGGATGTATGATGGGTATATAGGCACGGACTATGGGATGGAGGATATGTATGATGGATATATGGGCACTGGACTATGGGATGGAGGATGTGTATGATGGGTATATGGGCACTGGACTATGGGATGGAGGATGTGTGATGGGTATATGGGCACGGGACTATGGGATGGAGGATGTGTGATGGGTATATGGGCACGGGACTATGGGATGGAGGATATGTATGATGGGTATATGGGAACGGGATTATGGGATGGAGGATATGTATGATGGGTATATGGGCATGGGACTATGGGATGGAGGATATGTATGATGGGTATATTTGCACCGGACTATAGGATGGAGGATATGTATGATGGGTATATTTGCACCGGACTATAGGATGGAGGATATGTATGATGGGTATATGGGAACGGGATTATGGGATGGAGGATATGTATGATGGGTATATGGGCATGGGACTATGGGATGGAGGATATGTATGATGGGTATATGGGCATGGGACTATGGGATGGAGGATATGTATGATGGGTATATGGACATGGGACTATGGGATGGGGGATAATTATAATTTTCTATAACTAACCACAGTTAGTTACTATGCCCGGGCAGCGCCGTGTTCTTCAGCTAGTCTAATATATAAAGCTCAAAGTGTGTATGTGTGTGTGTGTGTGTATGTATGTATGTGTGTATGTCCGGGATTGGCATCCGCACCGTCACATCTACAGCCACAAAATTTGGCACAGTCACACGTCTGGACCCCGAGAGCGTCCTAAGCTATGTTGTGAGGCGAAATTTTAACCCCGCGCGTTCCAATTCACCAAACAATTTTGCCCCTATCTACATACTGGAGGAAAAAGTGTGTGCGCGTCAAGCCCCGCCCCTCATTGTGATGTCACAATGGTTGCCATGGCGACGCTGATGTCATCAAAGGTTGCAAGCCCCGCCGCCGCTCATTATGATGTCATAATGGTTGACTATGGAATGGAGGATGTGTGATGAGTATATGGGCACTGGACTATAGGATGGAGGATATGTATGATGGGTATATGGGCACGGGACTATGGGATGGAGGATATGTATGATGGGTATATGGGCACTGGACTATGGGATGGAGGATATGTATGATGGGTATATGGGCACTGGACTATGGGATGGAGGATATGTATGATGGGTATATGGGCATGGGACTATGGGATGGAGGATATGTATGCTGGGTATATGGGCACGGGACTATGGGATGGAGGATATGTATGATGGGTATATGGGCACGGGACTATGGGATGGAGGATATGTATGATGGGTATATGGGCATGGGACTATGGGATGGAGGATATGTATGCTGGGTATATGGGCACGGGACTATGGGATGGAGGATATGTGATGGGTATATGGGCATGGGACTATGGGATGGAGGATGTGTGATGGGTATATGGGCACTCGACTATGGGATGGAGGATATGTATGCTGGGTATATGGGCATGGGACTATGGGATGGAGGATGTGTGATGGGTATATGGGCATGGGACTATGGGATGGAGGATGTGTGATGGGTATATGGGCACTCGACTATGGGATGGAGGATATGTATGCTGGGTATATGGGCATGGGACTATGGGATGGAGGATATGTATGATGGGTATATGGGCATGGGACTATGGGATGGAGGATATGTATGCTGGGTATATGGGCACGGGACTATGGGATGGAGGATATGTATGATGGGTATATGGGCATGGGACTATGGGATGGAGGATATGTATGCTGGGTATATGGGCACGGGACTATGGGATGGAGGATATGTGATGGGTATATGGGCATGGGACTATGGGATGGAGGATGTGTGATGGGTATATGGGCACTCGACTATGGGATGGAGGATATGTATGCTGGGTATATGGGCATGGGACTATGGGATGGAGGATGTGTGATGGGTATATGGGCATGGGACTATGGGATGGAGGATGTGTGATGGGTATATGGGCACTCGACTATGGGATGGAGGATATGTATGCTGGGTATATGGGCATGGGACTATGGGATGGAGGATGTGTGATGGGTATATGGGCACTCGACTATGGGATGGCGAATATGTATGATGGGTATATGGGCACGGACCTATGGGATGGAGGATGTGTGATGGGTATATGGGCATGGGACTATGGGATGGAGGATATGTATGCTGGGTATATGGGCACGGGACTATGGGATGGAGGATATGTATGATGGGTATATGGGCACGGGACTATGGGATGGAGGATGTGTGATGGGTATATGGGCATGGGACTATGGGATGGAGGATATGTATGCTGGGTATATGGGCACAGGACTATGGGATGGAGGATGTGTGATGGGTATATGGGCATGGGACTATGGGATGGAGGATGTGTGATGGGTATATGGGCACTCGACTATGGGATGGCGAATATGTATGATGGGTATATGGGCATGGGACTATGGGATGGAGGATATGTATGCTGGGTATATGGGCACGGGACTATGGGATGGAGGATGTGTGATGGGTATATGGGCACGGGACTATGGAATGGAGGATATGTATGCTGGGTATATGGGCACGGGACTATGGGATGGAGGATGTGTGATGGGTATATGGGCATGGGACTATGGGATGGAGGATGTGTGATGGGTATATGGGCACTCGACTATGGGATGGCGAATATGTATGATGGGTATATGGGCATGGGACTATGGGATGGAGGATATGTATGCTGGGTATATGGGCACGGGACTATGGGATGGAGGATGTGTGATGGGTATATGGGCATGGGACTATGGGATGGAGGATGTGTGATGGGTATATGGGCACACGACTATGGGATGGCGAATATGTATGATGGGTATATGGGCATGGGACTATGGGATGGAGGATATGTATGATGGGTATATGGGCACGGGACTATGGGATGGAGGATGTGTGATGGGTATGTGGGCATGGGACTATGGGATGGCGAATATGTATGATGGGTATATGGGCACTCGACTATGGGATGGCGAATATGTATGATGGGTATATGGGCACGGGACTATGGGATGGAGGATGTGTGATGGGTATATGGGCACGGGACTATGGGATGAAGGATATGTATGATGGGTATATGGGCACGGGCCTATGGGATCGTGGATATGTATGATGGGTATATGGGCACGGGACTATGGGATGGAGGATATGTATGATGGGTATATGGGCACGGGACTATGGGATGGAGGATATGTATGATGGGTATATGGGCATGGGACTATGGGATGGAGGATAATTATAATTTTCTACAACAGTTAGTTACTATGCCCGGGCAGCGCCGGGCTCTTCAGCTAGTATACTATAAAGTGCTAATACCGCCTTATACTGCAGGAATAATATACTATACAGTGCTAGTACCACCATATACTGCAGGAATAATATATTATACACTGCTACTACCGCCTTATACTGCAGGAATAATATACTATACAGTGCTAATACCGTCATATACATCAGGAATAATATACTATACAGTGCTAGTACCACCATAATACTGCAGGAATAATACACTATACACTGCTACTACCGCCATATAATGCAGGAATAATATACTATACAGTGCTAATACTGCCATATACTGAAGGAATAATACACTATACAGTGCTAATACCACCATATACTGCCCATCCCCCCCTTCCACTTTTCCTATGCCATGGACTTCTATAGCCCCATCCTGGATCTGCCCCCACCTTTCCTACTGCCCCTGCCCAACATCCCTACAGTCCCTATCCCTATTCCCTTTTGTACACTTGCTTTGGCAAAACTAATGTGTATTTAGTCCTGCCAATAAAGCTTCTTTGAATCTTTGAATCTACTGCAGGAATAATATATTATACAGTGCTAATACCGCCATATACTGCAGGAATAATATACTATACATTTCTACTACCGCCATATACTGCAGGAATAATATACTATACAGTGCTAATACCATCATATACTGCAGGAATAATATACTATACAGTGCTAATACCGCCAAATACTGCAGGAATAATATACTATAAAGTGCTACTACCACCATATACTGCAGGAATAATATACTGTACAGTGCTAATACCATTAAATGCTGTAGGAATAATATATTACACAGTGCTAATACCGCCATATAATGCAGGAATAATATACTATGCAGTGTCAATCTCGCCATAAACTGCAGAAATTATATAATATACGGTGCTAATACCGTCATATACTGCAGGAATAATATACCATGCGGTGCTTATACCGCCATATACAGCAGGAATAATATACTATACAGTGCTAATACCACCATAAACTGCAGGAATGATATAATATACTGTGCTAATACAGTCATATACTGCAGGAATAATATATTGTACAGTGCTAATACACCATATACTGCAGGAATAATATACTATACAGTGCTAACACCGCCATATACTGCAGGAATAATAAACTATACATTTCTACTACCGCCATATACTGCAGGAATAATATACTATACAGTGCTAATACCATCATATACTGCAGGAATAATATACTATACCGTGCTAATACCGCCATATACTGCAGGAATAATATACTATACAGCACCCACGTAGTAGTGCCAAACAATATTTACACAACGCCTTACAGTGTTACAATAACACCAGTGACCCTACACAACCAAATACAGAAGTAATATATAAATAATACCGCCACCATCAATAATCAATACACAAGCAATGTTTTCCAGTGGTCGGCTCATGGCACAAGGGATCGGGGGGAGATTCCGCCATTCAGGCCCCCTATTCTGATAATAATGGCAATATCAGAGTCCTGGAAAATTCTCTAGGTGGCCATGTGTCTGTGACCACAGATGCACAACGTTGGGGACCCATAAGATCCAATTTTTTGGGGGGACATAGACCCCAGGAGTCGGCTCCACTGCAGTCCCCACATTTATAGGATTTGTCGGCACCGCTTCCTTCACTGATCTGATTAACACCGGGAATCAATGAGGTTCCTATTTCTGCGGCTTCCTCCATTATCAGTGTAGGGTACGGCGTCCTGATGTTTGCCGTCGGCTGGAGAAGAGAGCGCCTATTGCTGAAGCTCTTGGCCGGACACGTTCTTGAAATATGGCATTCAGGAGGTCATGAATGGAGGACTAACTGGTACAGGAACCTTCTCCAGTCCCACCAAGAGGACCACCGCTACCACACAGGCATGCAAGATGTACACCATGTCTCACACCGAGCGTAGAGCAAACACCCCCTCATCCGGAGCTCTGGATGGAGGCCACTGGTGGAGTGGGCCACATGTGCTATAGATCAGACCACTCCAACATTTCATCTGTGGCAGCTGGCGCTGTTCTGCATCACTTCTACCCAAGAGATTTGCAACGTGTCCCCAAGAAAGTTTCATGGGACAATCAATGAACCCAAATCTAAAATCATGATGGCGTTGGTGACCGGATCATAGTGTATGTGATCATGGAGGGCCACCCAGGATTAGTGGTGGCACATACTTGGCGGCCATCCATCCCTGCCGCCATGGCTTTAGTTGGATCTATCTCCAGACACTATCGAAGACTCCACTTTGGTTCAAGGCCCCGATACCATCCATGAATAAGAATACACTGCCTCAGGTGTCATGGAGTCTGTACAGAGGGACACAAGTCCCAGTGGTTCCATATCTGGCGGGGGTTTAGGCGCTCTGAAGGCCGTCGTTTCCCTACCGTATGGATAAGGCATCGTTCGATGGAACGTGACTCAATGGGACGCCATAGAAATCAAAGAGGAGAAGAACCCATGACATCATACAGCTTGGACTTGGTTCTCTTGGCCTAAAACATTGAAAGGACCTCCGAACATATTTTACTGTTGGGGTCCAACCTTCTCCAGGACTGAGCTCCATTACCGGGCACAGGCACCCATACAGCCGGTGTAAACCATGGAAGGATGCTATTCTGACTGACAAAGAGAAGACCCCCAATAATCAAACATTAATGGGTCATCTTTCTATATAATACTTGTGGTGGTCGGACCTCCTTCGGGATTGAGCTGCATTACCGGACACAGTCACCCATACAGCCGGTGTAAACCATGAACAGGACGCTATGCTGACTGGCAAATATAAGACCCCCACTAATCAAACACTGGTGGTTCATCTGTCTATATATCACTGGTGGTGGTCAAACCTCTCCTGGGACCAATCTGCAGTACCAGTCATGGGCAGCCATACAGCCGGTGTAAACCATGGACAGGATACTATGCTGACTGGCAAAGAGAAGACCCTCAACAAACAAATATTGATGGCTCGTCTTTCTATATATCTCTTGTGGTGGTCCGACCTCCTCCGGGATTGGGTACAGTCACCCATACAGCCGGTGTAAACCATGAAGGTGATGCTTCGTTGTGCTGACCCTCAGGAGATGGACTGCCACTGATGAAACTCTGAAGGCCTTCACCTTCTATTTCTGACTGTCGGGGGTCGGACCTCCTCTAGGACTGAGCTGTAGGACTGGGCACAGTCACTATGAAGAGGATTCCTTATAGTGCCAACAGTCAGAAGTCGGACCCCCTACAATCACGCATTGATAGCCTATTCTTCTCGGACCTCCCTTAGGACTGACCTGCAGGACCGGGCACAGTCCCCTATTAGGACAGTGTAATCTATGAAGACCATGAATTGTTGTGCTGGAGGTTAAGCTCCATTAATCATTTATGGTCGAGGTCCTAAATGTTGTGGTCCTCGAGAACCCCTTTCAGGTAACAGAGCAAGGTGAGGATTTCATCGTCCCCACAGCTGTGGGGTCAGAAGGAGCTGATGTCTTTACATTGTGCTAGAACATAGGTGGGAAACGTGCAGGGGAGCGGCTGAAGGGAATCAGATCTGCCCAATGCTGCACGACCCAATGATGGAGGCATCTCAGGAATTAATATTCCGCAGCCTGCGCAGATCATCGCTGCTGCCAGGGACGAGGGCATAAAGCTATTGTCACACCGCACGGCTACTGCTGAGTCAGACCGGAGCGGATCCCATGCACACGAGCACACAGATGTAGCAGAGCCGAGCAGGTCATCTAGGGATGCCACAAATGAAATGAGTTGCCCCAGACCTGTCCGTGCTACACTGACCACCTCAGCTCTGCTACACTGACCACCTCAGCTCTGCTGCACTGACCACCTCACCTCTGCTGCAATCACCACCTCAGCTCTGCTGCACTGACCACCTCAGCTCTGCTGCACTGACCACCTCAGCTCTGCTGCACTGACCATCTCACCTCTGCTGCACTGACCATCTCACCTCTGCTGCACTGACCATCTCACCTCTGCTGCACTGACCATCTCACCTCTGCTGCACTGACCATCTCACCTCTGCTGCACCCACCATCTCAGCTACATCTCCTATGTTTTTTTTTCTTTTCAGAAATTGCAGCGGATCTGAAACAAAAGGCGACATTGCTGAGCTGCGATGTAGTGCCGATGCAGATCTGCCATAGTGTGCGCCAAATCTGTGCAGAACATAATCCCCTGAAATTACCTCCTAGACCTTGAACTATTGAGGAATGCCTCGAACGGCCCGGATTAGCATGCGGAAAAAGGGGGAAAAAAGAAGAAGAAGGGGGCTTTGTGCAGGAGGGGAGGGGGGATATTTTAGGTCCAAATTTGGAATTTACTATTGGTATTTGAGTGGGATGGGATGAAACGAAAAAATAAACAAGGGGAGCAGGCTGCAAATCACCAAAAACCCATAATATGCATTATTTATATGGCGACAACATATTCCGCAGAGGGGGGGGGACGGATGCACAGATCCCAATGGTGAGCAGAGCATTGATGTCCCAGTGCCAGGTCGCCATTTGGCTGCCAGATGACCAGTAATAGCCGGGTACTCACCAGTGGAAGCCTCCTGTGCTGCTGTCAGTGCTGTGCAGCCTGCCTCCTGTGCTGCTGTCTGTGGCTGTCAGTGCTGTGCAGCCTGCCTCCTGTGCTGCTGTCTGTGCAGCCTGCCTCCTGTGCTGCTGTCTGTGGCTGTCAGTGCTGTGCAGCCTGCCTCCTGTGCTGCTGTCTGTGCAGCCTGCCTCCTGTGCTGCTGTCTGTGGCTGTCAGTGCTGTGCAGCCTGCCTCCTGTGCTGCTGTCTGTGGCTGTCAGTGCTGTGCAGCCTGCCTCCTGTGCCTGCCCAGCACTCACCAGCTCAGTCCTCCTCCTCCTGCTCAGACCAGCTCAGCCACTCACAGCCCCCTGGATACTGTATGCTTCTAATCAGATGCTGGCAGCCCACTAAGCCCAGGAATGTGCTGTGATGTTACTGCCTGGCTACTCCTCCACATTAACCATTGCTAGGCTGCAGCCCTATAGAAAGAGCACACATCCTCTATCATGTGTGTGGCTGGGCTCAGGGCTGCATCCTGTGCAGGGAAGGGTTTGGGGAGGTGCTGCTTTTGCATTGGGATGTGTCACTATGTATCACATTTTGGGAGGATTCCTGATAATCACAATGTTGCTGTTGTTTTGACTGCTCAGCAGTAACATCATCACACATTAGATACATGTTGTAACATTTTCACAAGAAACATCATCATCATCAATCCTACCTAAAATCCCTGTTTTCCCCCCTTATTGTCCCTCTTTGCTGCCTCTTTTTCACCTGGTAATGGACTTGCATTAATGCATTTATTATCTCTCTGGTTCCTAAAATGCAATTTTATAAGTGCTAGCGACATTTTGTTTTTGGTCCAAATCGCAGCCAATCATTAAAGAAAATTTAGTGCTGAGCGCACGTGGTCGGATAAGGTGTTCACCGAGTATGCCCAACTGCTAACCGAGTGACTTCTGCGTGCTCGAAAAATATGTTCGAGTCCTTCCGGCTGTTTGACAGTCACAACACATGCAGGGATTGCCTAACAAACAGGCCTAACAAACAGGCAATCCCTGCATGTGCTGCGGCTGTCAAATAGCCGCAAGAACTCGCATATTTTTCGAGCACGCAGAAGTCACTCGGTTAGCAGTTGGGCATACTTGGTGAACAACTTATCCAAACACATGCGCTCAGCACTAAATTTTATTTAATGATTGGCTGCAATTTGGACCAAAAAAATGTTGCCATTCAGATTATTTCTATTTTTTTTTGTATAGCTACAGAGGAAAAAATCAATTTATTTCATGGTTTACGTGCACATGGCCAAATTGGGGGAGAAGAAGGCATAGCGCCAACAGATCATTGGTGCAACCTGCGCAGTCGCCCAGAGAGGTAATGGGGCCCACGTTCACATCCAAAGCAGCGAGGAGCTTCTGCCTTGTACCCAGAAAAGGGAGGAGATTATCACTGGCGGACACAGACAGAAGAGGTCCTTGTGCATTACAGTTTTTTGGGCCCTTTGCAGTCCAATAATTCCTCATAATGCACAATTCCCCCTGCTTTGGAGGTAGAAGTGGCCCCCTGACCCCTCGGGCCCCTGTGTGCCTGCACCAATTACCTATCCGTCCCTGGGCATTACGATTATTGGACTGCACAGGGCCCATATACTGTTTTTGCACAGGGGTCCTGTGTCCACCCCAGAGGATACAATGAGTCCTCCATTCTCTGGTGATCAGAGGAGGCTTCACAATGATCTAACAATTGGGATTATTTTTGCACACTGGAGTATCCTTTTAAGTTAATCTCTCCCTTTAAAAGCTGGGTATGTAAATGAGTCCTTCTCCAGAAGGTAGAAAGCTGGCTCTATGTGGTCCTTTGTGCTGAGGAGCAGCCGTCTGTAGATGGAGGTTCTTCTCCTTTTGGAGGAGACTACTATCCTTAGTCTTGTTGAATGGCTCATTAAGGCTATGTGCACACGCTAGCGTTTTTAAACGCTCAGGAAAAGGATCCCCTTCCCAGAAATCGCGCGTCTTTTTCCGCGCGTTTTTTGCGCGATTTTGACGCGTTTTTGACGCGTTTTTTGACACGCGATTTCTGGGATCATTGGGGATGGCTAAAAACGCTCAGCAATGCGGAAATTAATGAGCATGCTGCGTTTTTAGCCGCTAAGCGATTCCTGAGCGGTTAAAAACGCATGCATTGGCACAGAAAGCCAAAAACGCATGCTAATTAATTTGATGCATCTTTTAAGCGTTTCTGCAGCGTCTGAGCCGGCTCAAACGCTGCGGAAACGCTTAAAAAAACGCATCGTGTGCACACAGCCTAATACTGACTTATAAGGGAGCTACCGCCAGTAGGTGGCGATGGAGAGGCAGTTTTCATCCTCACGGAGGAGAGATAATTTGCATACTTTTTTCCCAGGGAACATTGCTTTGCCTATATATGTCCCTGAGTGGAATTTGCAGCTCCAGAGACTGCCTACACAGTGACACCCGCAGCCGCCGGCTTCCAGAAGACATCCTACTCGCCCTCCTGCGTGACCTTGTGGAGTCCCTGCATCTCGTTGGTCCAGGCGCCGGCAGCTCTTCCTGTGCCAAGCAATCACGTGGCCCTGCTCATTAAGGTAATGAATATGCACGCCTCTCCACTCCCAAAGGCGTGGAGCGCATATTCATTACCTAAATTACCGGGGCCACGTAATCGCTCGGCAGGAAGAGCTGAAGGACTGGAAAGAGATGCAGCGAGGGCGCGCAAGAAGGTAAGTAGGATATATATTTTTTTAATATGAAACATGCATACCACGACAGGGACCGGGGAGCCATGTATACAACGACAGGGGCCAGGGAGCCATGCATACAACGACAGGGACCAGGGAGCCATGCATACAACGACAGGGACCAGGGAGCCATGCATACGACAGGGACCAGGGAGCCATGCATACAACGACAGGGACCAGGGAGCCATGCATACAACGACAGGGACCAGGGAGCCATGCATACAACGACAGGGACCGGGGAGCCATGCATACAACGACAGGGACCGGGGAACCATGCATACAACGACAGGGACCAGGGAGCCATGCATACAACGACAGGGACCGGGGAGCCATGCATACAACGACAGGGACCGGGGAGCCATGCATACAACGACAGGGACCGGGGAGCCATGCATACAACGACAGGGACCGGGGAGCCATGCATACAACGACAGGGACCGGGGAGCCATGCATACAACGACAGGGATCGGGGAGCCATGCATACAACGACAGGGACCGGGGAGCCATGCATACAACGACAGGGACCGGGGAGCCATGCATACCACGACAGGGACCGGGGAGCCATGCATACAACGACAGGGACCGGGGAGCCATGCATACAACGACAGGGACCGGGGAGCCATGCATACCACGACAGGGACCAGGGAGCCATGCATACCACGACAGGGACCGGGGAGCCATGCATACAACGACAGGGACCAGGGAGCCATGCATACAACGACAGGGACCGGGGAGCCATGCATACCACGACAGGGACCAGGGAGCCATGCATACCACGACAGGGACCAGGGAGCCATGCATACAACGACAGGGACCAGGGAGCCATGCATACAACGACAGGGACCGGGGAGCCATGCATACAACGACAGGGACCGGGGAGCCATGCATACCACGACAGGGACCGGGGAGCCATGCATACAACGACAGGGACCGGGGAGCCATGCATACAACGACAGGGACCGGGGAGCCATGCATACAACGACAGGGACCGGGGAGCCATGCATACAACGACAGGGACCGGGGAGCCATGCATACCACGACAGGGACCGGGGAGCCATGCATACAACGACAGGGACCGGGAAGCCATGCATACAACGACAGGGACCGGGGAGCCATGCATACAACGACAGGGACCAGGGAGCCATGCATACAACGACAGGGACCGGGGAGCCATGCATACCACGACAGGGACCGGGGAGCCCTGCATACAACGACAGGGAGCGGGGAGCCATGCATACAACGACAGGGACCAGGGAGCCATGCATACAACGACAGGGACCAGGGAGCCATGCATACAACGACAGGGACCGGGGAGCCATGCATACCACGACAGGGACCAGGGAGCCATGCATACAACGACAGGGAGCGGGGAGCCATGCATACCACGACAGGGAGCGGGGAGCCATGCATACCACGACAGGGACCGGGGAGCCATGCATACAACAACAGGGAGCGGGGAGCCATGCATACAAAAACAGGGACGAGGGAGCCATGCATACAACGAAAGGGAGCGGGGAGCCATGCATACAACGACAGGGAGCGGGGAGCCATGCATACACGACAGGGAGCGGGGAGCCATGCATACAACGACAGGGACCGGGGAGCCATGCATACAACGACAGGGACCGGGGAGCCATGCATACAACGACAGGGACCAGGGAGCCATGCATACAACGAAAGGGACCGGGGAGCCATGCATACAACGACAGGGACCAGGGAGCCATGCATACAACAACAGGGACCAGGGAGCCATGCATACAACGACAGGGACCGGGGAGCCATGCATACCACGACAGGGACCGGGGAGCCATGCATACCACGACAGGGACCGGGGAGCCATGCATACAACGACAGGGACCGGGGAGCCATGCATACAACGACAGGGACCGGGGAGCCATGCATACAACGACAGGGACCGGGGAGCCATGCATACAACGACAGGGACCGGGGAGCCATGCATACAACGACAGGGACCGGGGAGCCATGCATACAACGACAGGGACCGGGGAGCCATGCATACAACGACAGGGACCGGGGAGCCATGCATACAACGACAGGGACCGGGGAGCCATGCATACAACGACAGGGACCGGGGAGCCATGCATACAACGACAGGGACCGGGGAGCCATGCATACAACGACAGGGACCTGGGAGCCATGCATACAACGACAGGGACCGGGGAGCCATGCATACAACGACAGGGACCGGGGAGCCATGCATACAACGACAGGGACCGGGGAGCCATGCATACAACGACAGGGACCAGGGAGCCATGCATACAACGACAGGGACCGGGGAGCCATGCATACAACGACAGGGACCGGGGAGCCATGCATACAATGACAGGGACCGGGGAGCCATGCATACCATGACAGGGACCGGGGAGCCATGCATACAACGACAGGGACCAGGGAGCCATGCATACAACGACAGGGACCAGGGAGCCATGCATACAAGACAGGGACCAGGGAGCCATGCATACAACGACAGGGACCGGGGAGCCATACATACAACGACAGGGACCAGGGAGCCATGCATACCACGACAGGGACCAGGGAGCCATGCATACAACGACAGGGACCAGGGAGCCATGCATACAACGACAGGGACCGGGGAGCCATGCATGCCACGACAGGGACCAGGGAGCCATGCATACAACGACAGGGACCAGGGAGCCATGCATACAACAACACGGACCAGGGAGCCATGCATACAACGACAGGGACCGGGCAGCCATGCATACAACGACAGGGACCGGGGAGCCTTGCATACAACTACAGGGACCAGGGAGCCATGCATACAACAACAGGAACCAGGGAGCCATGCATACAACGACAGGGACCGGGGAGCCATGCACACAACGACAGGGACCGGGGAGCCATGCATACAACGACAGGGACCGGGGAGCCTTGCATACAACGACAGGGACCAGGGAGCCATGCATACAACGACAGGGACCAGGGAGCCATGCATACAACGACAGGGACCAGGGAGCCATGCATACAACGACAGGGACCAGGGAGCCATGCATACAATGACAGGGACCAGGGGGGTCGCCCTTGCACACTCAGGGCAGCGGGGTACTCGGTACCGGGCCGGTGTCAAGGCGGGAATGTGTCACAGCAGCGGTGACCCGGTCCGTGGCCCTGGGCGTCCAATATCAATGGTGGTGATGTTAATGGTGTTAAAGTTTATTAGAATAGTTCGTGACGCCACCCGTGGTGTTTGGCAAGTAAGATGTTGAGCCAACGCTGCATACAGATCCGCTGGGACTGATGGTGTGGTGCAGCAAAGATGGTGTAGCTCCCCACAGGTGGAGCTGCAGTCCCAGGGCAGTGTAGGTGCAATGGATGAGGAGAGGCACAGAATGGTATGGAGGCTGGTACCCAGGTGTAGTGGTGCGGGAATAACTGGAGGACACCCGAGTATGCGGTTCCAAAGCTTTACTCACTGTTTGCAGTTCACTCAACTGCCTGCCTCCGTACTGTGTTCTCCAGGTCAGGGCTCCAGCCAACCTCCATGCAGGATAGGATTTTCCCTTCCACACTCCGCCAACATGTACCTTACTGAACGACTCCTCCAATGCGCCTTTAGGTGCGAAGCACTCCAGTACTTAGTTACCCTGGAATGCCCTGACCTGCTGTCAGCCTGCTCTCTCCCTCTCAGACCCTCATCTGACTCACTCGACTGACCTGACATCGTACACCTTCCCTCTCTTTTATATCTAACTCCACCCGCCTCCCCAGCACCTCTCGTGTTACGAAGCCAGGGACCACAAAAGGCACCCTATGACCTTTCCAGCATAAAGCATGGATGGGTCCCTGCTGAACTATCCTGTGTGTGGGGTGCAGGTGTTGGAATGTGGAAGGAGTTCCCACCCTACCTGGATGGTGGGGCACTACACCTTAGGAGAAGGTGCAGTACCTCTGTGGCGACTGAAGCCTCAGAGGCGCCACATACCCCCCATTAAACACAGCACATCCGCAGGCTGTAAGACAACAAAAGGTACAATACAGGAACACACAAAAAATGTTAAATGCTATTCAACAATACTTATCTAAACTTCCTAATGTAGGAGCCACATTTCTTAAACGTTACAAACAGGCTAACTTCCTATCTTAGTATCAAAAATTTACTTAAGTGCAATTCTCAATTCAAAGTGCTATACTCAACACATTTTCTTTATTACATTTCCCATCAATTATTCTCTTTTTCTTTCTCTCTCTACTGGACGCAAAACACTGACCATCTATACTTGGCCTGTCACCTGTCACTTTCAGTTCTTCAGTCTTTATTCAATTCTCTGTATCAAATATTCTATAAAAGACATTTACTTTTCATAAGACACAACATTATCAAATACGTTATCATAAAACATTTAAAGATTCTTGCAAAGTGCTGAACACTGCTCCCAGCCGGGCTTTCTTGCAGTGTCCCTTGAGGTAGACATCATTCTTCGAAAAGTGTCCATGCAAAAACATTATCTTCGCAAAGTGTCTTTATATGTAAAACCAAGAAAGGGCACCTAAAGAGGTGCAACTATTTACAATAAAAGTTTTTGGATCAATCAGCGTCTATGATCTCCACAGTTCCATTTCAAAAACAACGCTGCCAATCAAAAACTGGGCAACATGATGAGCAAAAAGACAAAGGCACAAATGGTGCAACAAACCCTCCTGGGTAACGAGATTTAGCAAATGTAAATTTTCTTAGTGGCTACCAGATTCAAAGTAGTCATTGGCAATCCGTAGGTACTCCTCTTCCCACGGTGTCAAGCCAGGGATTTGGGCTGCCGAACTGGAGGTGTTGCAAGAGCAGTCTGGTTCCTAGGATCAGGTACCTGAGCAGTCTGAGTGGTACCGGTGGATGGAGGGGCATTGACTGGTTTCGATGGCAGGTACCTCTCGATGAACTCTGCAGGGATGCATTGTACATTCAGGGTGTACCACCCCTGGAGTCCTTCATGCCGGGTGAAGGTCACATACTTCCCAGGCTGCAGGTCTCTATCAGGATGTCCCTTTCTCAGATGCGGCTCAGCATCCCTCCGGTTAAAGAACAAGTCACCAATGCGCTTGGGGTCCGCAATGAATCCAAAACCCCTCTCCTTGTTCACATTCAGCACTTGCCCCCATTCGGTTGCATCCCGGGGGCCATGATGACCTGCACGGGCCCTCTCCTTTCGGGCCAGATCCGGGCCCAGCACAGCCTGCTTTCTCTGCTCCCTCTCACGATATTCCGCTGCCAGCTGCCGAATAGTGTCCCGACATCCTGCCCAACTCTCTTCTCTCTCCCGCTCTTCCCGGGACCTGCTCTCACCCACGGCACCAGCATCCCAGTTCCAGACCAGATCCAGGACGACCTGGCCAGCTGCTGCGACTGCGGTACACCCCGGGGCCTTCCCAGGTGGAGGAACATCCGACATACCTGAGGCCTCCTGGCGGTGCGGCCTCTGCTCCGGTGCAGCCGGTGATGGAGCGGATGGTGGCTCCGGATCCGTGGGGGCTTCGGTCGGGACCTGCGCAGCCGCAACAGGTCCGGGCGGGAGCACCGTCTCAACTCCCGGGTCCTCCGGTGACTTCTTCGGGTGAGCGGGACTCAGTCATGTGATATACAATGTCTGCAAAATATGTTTTCTGTTGGACTGTGCTAGAAATCCTCCATCCTAGGACATTGTAAACTGTCAGTAGTAGGAATTCCTTCCCCCCCAGGTTTTATCAACCCTGCCACTTCCTCTGGCAGAGCAGAAATGTTAATTAGCTAGGACACTTCCTGTCACACCATTTGGCTTCTCTCAGCCTCAGCTGAAAGAGAAAAAAGTGCGGGAAAAAAAAACTCTTTGTTTGAAATCAGGAGTTAGAAGTAAACCTTTAAGAGCCTGCCCTGCGAAAGTCCTATAACATAGAGATATAATAACCATATCTCTGTGATCCGAGCGGTCCCAGCTCCGCTACAGTGTCACTTCCGAAGTCCTAACATGTCGAGAACCTGAGATATGATTTGCGCCCAAATGGACGGTCATATCGCATAGATGTTTGATGTTTTCTTGATGGGCTCATTACGCTGGGAAACATGATACCACTGATGAGTCCATACCAGCTTCTCCCATAAAGTTATAGCTAATGTAAGTTTTGTAGCCAAAACATAACTTGGATGAGAGAGGTGGGATCAACCCATAATGCATCTCTCCGTGATGTCACAAAGCAAAGCCTATAAGGCATTCCCTTGGCAAAACCAGCTCAGAAGAGCTCCAATCCTCGTGCTGACAAGAACTCCAGATGAGTGGAGATGTGTGGCTCCGCCTTCTTTCTCAGCCGCATGGGTTTGCCTAACGAGTCATGAACAACCGTGAGTGTACCTCTGTTTTTAATCCCTTTATTTTATATCTGTACTGTACATAATTAATGTCTCAATTTTATAGCAACTTTTATCTGTAACCACTGCCCTACTTTTTCAGGGAATAAATGATAAAATTATTTAGTTCTGTCTCTATGCTCTAAGAATCGAACTATACGCCTTTGATAGATAATCGCTACTAATTCAAGGGGTTTGCCACGGACCCTCTTAATTTAACACTGTGAATTAAGTAACCGTGACTGGTGGCAGCACGTTGTGTACGGCTATTGCGGCTTGCTGGCAGCCCAGAAGGGTCTTATATAGCTGAATGAGGGGCTGCGGCCACAGCATTGATAATTCCCTTACTGCAGAAGCCTAATTGCCGGTTCACAACAGGCAGCCCGTCCGGCGACTAATTATCCTAGGTGCAGTTCTCTGACTGACCTGAGGGTAAGGGGGGCGCCGGAGAGCTGCGAGTTCCAAAGTGGAACTGAGAAAGTGGGATATACATAAATCTCCGCAGTACTTGGAAGATTGATAGCAGTGGTGGGGCATCCAAATTAAACTCCCCCTGCGGCAAATTGTAGAGCGAGAGTAGCTTGCTGGATATTTTTGTCACATGGTGCCAGTGGTGGGATAACTAAGATAAGCCCCAACTGTGCCTGTGATAGCCGTGTGCCGGCATTGTGTCTCGTCCCTCCGTCCGCTGATACACCCGTGTCAGTGGTGGGACTGTGACATAGTGGTGACACAGGGTCCGCTGTCCGTCGCGTTTTGGTGGCAGCGGGACCCCCGTTAGTCGCCCGTAAGTGGCGAACGGCGGTTGGTGCCGTTCGTCACATATTGGTGGCAGCGGTGGGATAATCCTAGAGCATTAGTGATTTGGTTTGAGCAATCATTCCTCTCACTAAAGACCTGCACGGTTCCTGCGGGAATCCTGCATCATAGGTTTTGGAGAACAGACTCAGTGGTTACTAGTCCTGAGACATTAGTGTGTACTTGCAAGTATTCCCTCCCTTTTTCTCCGTTTTTCTTTTCTATCTTTTATTTGGCAACCATGGCTACGATGGGAGCAGAGTGGTATAAGCAGCATAACAAGGCATCTCTTATTGCCCTCTGCGGGGTGTGGCGGATCGACACCACGAACAAAAACAAAGCCCAAATGATCGCGGCTCTGGTGCAACGGGAAAACGACCAGAGCCCAGCGAACGCAGAAGCGGGCTCAAGTAACAATAGGGCTGCAGCAGAGGCTCCACTCATGAGCGCTGGCCCCACATTCAACCATAACGGGGTGGACCCCTATCTGCAAATGGCCTTGGACAAACTCCCTGCCGAAGACAGTGAGGGTCGTCTGACACTGATCCGGCAATATCGGCAGGAGGCCCAGGCCGAGCGTCAAGCCCAGGCTGAGAGAGCCGAACGTGAGCGTCAAGCCCAGGCTGAGAGAGCTGAGCGCCATGCAGAAGCTCAGAGGGCCCATGAGCTGGAGATGCTCCAGCGGGGGTGGAATGCCCCCACAGCCCGAACCAGTGAGCCCAGCAGCGTCCAGACTCCTAAACCCCGGACAGAGCATTTTCTTGCCTTTGAGAAAGCCTGCAGACAGTACCGACTGCCCGAATACCAATGGGCCAGGTACTTGACCCCAGGGCTAAAAGGCAAAGCTCTGGAGGAGTTTGCTTCTCTTCCGCAAGCGCATGACGATGACTATCGCGCCATAAAGGAGGCGCTGATCGCCAAATATCGGCTGACACCTGAGGTATACCGAAAGAAGTTCCGACACCTCCAACGTGGCCCACATGATAGCTACAGTGATGTGGTGCAAGGACTCAGGACCCACTTTGACCAGTGGATCCATGGACTGTCCGTTGAATCCTTTGAGCAGCTACGGGACCTGATGATCAAAGACCAGTTCCTGCATCTCTGCCCAGCTGAGGTCCGACAGTTCATCCTGGACCGCGAACCAACGAACGCGGACAAAGCGGCGCAGATCGCCGACAACTACGAGGCCAACCGGAAGCCCGAGACGCGGAGGCCAGTCGCCACCAGCTGGAAAGGGGGTAAGCCTGCAACCAACCCCAGTGCCCCAGCTAGCCGTCCCTCCGGAGGCCCTGTCCCTGTTGCCAACAACAGGCCGGCTACTGACAGTCGCCTGTGTCACCACTGCCAGCTGCCTGGTCACTTCTTTTACGCCTGTCCGAATAGGCCGAAGAACCCCCCAGCCAAGGCCCCCGGGCCCAACGCCTCTGTTCTTTTGGTGGGAGGTGTGGTTGGGAGGGCTGACGACAACGTTCAACCTGTTCAGGTGGGGGCCCGTCCTGCTACAGGCCTCAAGGACACCGGGGCTGAACGAACCCTCATCCATCCTAGACTGGCAGCCCCTGAAGAGTTTGTTGAGGGGAAAACCCTGACTGTCACCGGGATTGGAGGCACCCGTTGTCCCTTGCCAGTGGCCCGGGTTTTTCTTGACTGGGGTGCTGGGAGCGGGTTGAGGGAGGTGGGAGTGTCTGAAAATTTGCCCACTGATGTTTTATTGGGGACTGACTTGGGGCGGATGGTTGCATACTATGTCCCTGACACCCCTCCCCAGTCTGATAATAAGGTAACGTTAACCCTGATGTTGATGATGATGATGAGGGGAAACTGAATGTGTTACCTGCTAATGCCTTGATGAGTAATGATGCAACTAACAACCATTCTTTCCCCAGGTATGATGCTGATGCTGATGTGAATGTACCAAAGCAAACTGATAACCATTCTTTTCCTAGGAAGGATGATGATGATGTTGATGTATCTGTGCCGACTGAACCCGTTAACCCTTTCTTTGAAACGGTAGATGTGTCCACAGGTACCGAGGTGCTCAGCCCCGTCACTCTGCGGAGTGAGACGGCTGAGGAACCCCTGGCAGGAGCAAGCAACGGTGCTCAAGGAAATGGGGAGGTGCATGGGGACCATGAGGAAGGTAATGCCATGCAGCTGACCAGTGCCGCCGAGGAAGGTAACTGGCCCATAAGTAGCACTGCTCCTGAAGTGTTGGGGGTGGATGGGGAGGTAGAGCCCAGGGCAGCACCGGCTGGTGGGTCTGTAGAAATCCCCAGGGAGACAGCATACATAGCAGCTGTCACACGCAGTCAGAGTGCCCAGATCGCAGGTAACGCACTGTCTTCTGGACCCTCTGCTGCTACAGGAGAGACTGAACCAGAGGTGAACCCAGAGTCGGTTCCAGAGGGTCCCAGTAAAGAGGGGACCCTGACGTCACTTCTGGCAGCCTCCAGCATGGAGTTCCAGGCTGCTCTGCACTCAGATGCCAGCCTGGAGAAATTGAGAGGTCTCGCCAAGACGCCCACCTCCGAGTCTGATAAGGAGAAGGTGTTCTGGGAACGAGGAAGGTTGTACCGGGAGACAGTACCCGGAGATCCTAAAAAGGAGTGGTTGAGGGAAAGACAGCTGGTCGTCCCCTATCAGTCCAGAACTGAGTTGTTGCGGATTGCCCATGAGATTCCACTCGCTGGACACTTGGGGATCAGCAAAACAAAGGCACGGCTGTCTCAACACTTCTATTGGCCCAAGATGGGGACAGATGTAACACACTACTGCCGCTCCTGCGCCACCTGTCAAAAAGTGGGTAAGGCGGGGCCTGCTCTTAAGGCTCCCCTTATTCCTTTGCCGGTGATAGAGGAGCCTTTCCAGAGAATCGCGGTGGACATTGTAGGACCGCTGTCCGTCCCCAGCAGCTCCGGAAAGCGATAAATTCTCACCGTGGTAGACTACGCTACCCGGTACCCAGAGGCAGTAGCTCTGTCTTCAACCAGGGCAGATAAGGTGGCTGACGCACTGGTGACCATCTTTTCAAGGGTAGGATTTCCCAGGGAGATGCTTACCGATCAAGGGCCCCAATTCATGTCTCGCCTAATGGAGGCTCTCTGTGAGAAAATGCAGGTGACGCACCTGGTATCGCGTCCGTATCACCCACAGACTAATGGTTTGTGTGAACGCTTCAACGGTACCCTCAAACAGATGCTCCGCATACTGGTTGAGACCCAAAGGCGTGACTGGGAGCGGTACCTCCCACACCTGCTGTTCGCTTACAGAGAAGTTCCGCAGGCCTCGACCGGGTTCTCCCCCTTCGAGCTCCTGTATGGCAGGCGAGTCCGGGGACCCCTTGGGTTGATAAGAGAATCCTGGGAAGATGAGCCAAACCCCACAGAAGTGTCCATCGTGGATTATGTCATGCGCTTCCGTGACAAGATGCAGACCTTGACGCAGTTGGTGCATGACAACATGACGCAGGCTCAGGCTGACCAGAAGCGCTGGTACGACCAGAACGCCCGGGAGCGGACCTACCAGGTGGGTCAAAAGGTGTGGGTGCTGGTCCCTGTACCAACGGATAAGCTTCAGGCAGCCTGGGAAGGCCCGTACGTCGTCCACCAACAGCTCAACCCGGTCACCTACGTGGTCACGCTTGACCATGCTCGGGGTAGGCGCAAGGCCTTTCACGTCAACATGCTGAAGGCGCACTACGAATGTGAAGCTTGCGTCCTACCGGTCTGCAATCTGCCAGAGGTTGGGGAGGAAGATCCCCTCCTGGACATGCTGGCCCAGGCCAAGGCCGATGGGTCCATTGAGGACATGGAGATAAGTGGTTCGCTAACCATATCCCAGCGGTTGCAGTTGATGGCCACCCTGGAACTCTTCCGGCCCGTGTTCACCAACCGTCCTGGGAGAACGGAGTTAGCGGTTCATGAGGTGGACACCGGGAATCACGCCCCATTACGGCGAACACCTTATCGGATCTCTGAAACGGTGCAACAAGTCATGCGCCAAGAGATCAATGAGATGTTAAGGCTGGGGGTGATTCGACGGTCAAAAAGCGCGTGGGCTTCACCTGTAGTCCTCGTGCCTAAAAAGGATCGAACCACCCGGTTCTGCGTGGACTACAGGGGGCTCAACGCCATCACAACCTCTGATGCCCACCCGATGCCGCGCATCGAGGATCTGCTCGAGCGGTTGACAAACGCCAACTACATATCCATCATGGATTTGAGTCGGGGATACTGGCAGATTCCCCTGAGCCCTGAGGCGCAGGAGAAATCCGCCTTTATCACCCCCTTTGGACTGTACGAGTCCACGGTCATGCCCTTCGGCATGAAGAATGCCCCTGCCACTTTCCAGCGGATGGTCAACCACCTGCTTCGGGGACTGGAGGAGTACGCGGTGGCGTACTTAGACGATATTGCCGTCTTCAGTTCCACCTGGGAGGAACACCTTCAGCACCTCCAGGAGGTGCTCAAGCGTCTTCACCAGGCAGGCCTGACCATCAAGCCGGGGAAGTGCCAGATAGGCATGCACAAGGTCCACTACCTGGGGCACCGGGTAGGCGGTGGTTCCATGAGTCCGGAGCCAGAAAAAGTGGACGCAATCGTGTCCTGGCCCACCCCCAGGACCAAGAAACAGGTGAAGTCCTTCTTGGGCACTGCAGGGTACTATAGGCGGTTCATACAGGACTATAGCGCCCTTGCCAAACCCTTGACTGACCTCACCAAGCAGAGGCTACCCCAAACAGTCAACTGGACAGATGACTGTGAGGCGGCTTTCCAAGCTTTGAAAGCAGCCCTGTGCAACTCTCCAGTGTTGAGAGCAGTCGACAGCAGTCGCCCGTTTCTGGTACAGACCGACGCCAGCGAGTTTGGCCTCGGTGCTGTGCTTAGCCAGGTCGACTCGGGGGACCAAGATAACCCCGTGTTGTACCTGAGCCGGAAACTTTTGCCGAGGGAAGTGGCATACTCGACCATCGAGAAGGAGTGTCTGGCCATGGTGTGGGCACTGCAACGTTTGCAGCCCTACCTGTACGGGCGCGCCTTCACGGTGGTAACCGACCACAACCCTCTGAGCTGGTTGCACACAGTGTCGGGAACCAATGGAAGATTGCTCCGCTGGAGCCTTGCCCTTCAGCAGTATGACTTTACTGTAAAACACAGGAAGGGCAGTGAAAACGGCAATGCCGATGGGTTGTCCCGCCGGGGCGAACCCGCTGAGGTGCGCATGGCCGATTACCGAGAGGTAATGCCTCCTTAGCGCCCTCTTAAGGGGGGAGGTGTGATATACAATGTCTGCAAAATATGTTTTCTGTTGGACTGTGCTAGAAATCCTCCATCCTAGGACATTGTAAACTGTCAGTAGTAGGAATTCCTTCCCCCCAGGTTTTATCAACCCTGCCATTTCCTCTGGCAGAGCAGGAATGTTAATTAGCTAGGACACTTCCTGTCACACCATTTGGCTTCTCTCAGCCTCAGCTGAAAGAGAAAAAAGTGCGGGAAAAAAAAACCTCTTTGTTTGAAATCAGGAGTTAGAAGTAAACCTTTAAGAGCCTGCCCTGCAAAAGCCCTATAACATAGAGATATAATAACCATATCTCTGTGATCTGAGCGGTCCCAGCTCCGCTACAGTGTCACTTCCAAAGTCCTAACATGTCGAGAACCTGAGATATGATTTGCGCCCAAATGGACGGTCATATCGCATAGATGTTTGATGTTTTCTTGATGGGCTCATTACGCTGGGAAACATGATACCACTGATGAGTCCATACCAGCTTCTCCCATAAAGTTATAGCTAATGTAAGTTTTGTAGCCAAAACATAACTTGGATGAGAGAGTTTGGATCAACCCAGAATGCATCTCTCCGTGATGTCACAAAGCAAAGCCTATAAGGCATTCCCTTGGCAAAACCAGCTCAGAAGAGCTCCAATCCTCGTGCTGACAAGAACTCCAGATGAGTGGAGATGTGTGGCTCCGCCTTCTTTCTCAGCCGCATGGGTTTACCTAACGAGTCATGAACAACCGTGAGTGTACCTCTGTTTTTAATCCCTTTATTTTATATCTGTACTGTACATAATTAATGTCTCAATTTTATAGCAACTTTTATCTGTAACCACTGCCCTACTTTTTTGGGGAATAAATGATAAAATTATTTAGTTCTGTCTCTATGCTCTAAGAATCGAACTATACGCCTTTGATAGATAATCGCTACTAATTCAAGGGGTTTGCCACGGACCCTCTTAATTTAACACTGTGAATTAAGTAACCGTGACTGGTGGCAGCACGTTGTGTACGGCTATTGCGGCTTGCTGGCAGCCCAGAAGGGTCTTATATAGCTGAATGAGGGGCTGCGGCCACAGCATTGATAATTCCCTTACTGCAGAAGCCTAATTGCCGGTTCACAACAGGCAGCCCGTCCGGCGACTAATTATCCTAGGTGCAGTTCTCTGACTGACCTGAGGGTAAGGGGGGCGCCGGAGAGCTGCGAGTTCCAAAGTGGAACTGAGAAAGTGGGATATACATAAATCTCTGCAGTACTTGGAAGATTGATAGCAGTGGTGGGGCATCCAAATTAAACTCCCCCTGCGGCAAATTGTAGAGCGAGAGTAGCTTGCTGGATATTTTTGTCACATGGTGCCAGTGGTGGGATAACTAAGATAAGCCCCAACTGTGCCTGTGATAGCCGTGTGCCGGCATTGTGTCTCGTCCCTCCGTCCGCTGATACACCCGTGTCAGTGGTGGGACTGTGACATAGTGGTGACACAGGGTCCGCTGTCCGTCGCGTTTTGGTGGCAGCGGGACCCCCGTTAGTCGCCCGTAAGTGGCGAACGGCGGTTCGTGCCGTTCATCACAAGCCACACGGACAGCGTGGAGGTGAAAATTAACGCTGCCGGGGAACAGTCCGGTCCGGTAGCGGCGGGTACTGGTGTCGCGAGTACCGCAGGTGTAGGCCCCTCCTGGGCGCGCTGCCTGCTCAGTCTCCCCAATGCCTCCTGCCTCAGCCGCAGCCGGATGGTCAGTTCCATAATTTCCTCGGCTAATTGCCGGCAGTTCATTCCGGAATCAGGGTTGGAGCCGTCAGCCAAGGCACCAGGGAGATTCGTTTCCCCGCTCTCCGCAGGCCTCCTTCCCTCACTCTCCAAAATGGTGTTCTGGCGTTCTTCCTCTTGCTCCGCCCTTCTGCTCGCCTCTGGCTTTCTCTGCCCCTCCTTCCAGGGGCAGCGTCTTCTTCCAGCGCCTCCATACCAAGCCAGTATACGAACCCCTCGGGGGGTGGGCAAAGCATCGGTCACATAGTAATTCAGGCAGGGACGGCCCAAGACTCTTCGCGGTCTTTTCTTAGGACCTCCCATCTCTTCACGCCCTTCTTCTCCGCGCCAGCGGCCATTTCTAATGTCCATTTTACAGTCTATTAAATTTGGTCTTCTGCACATTTTCAAAAGTTGTAAATCCAAGGCACACAGAACCCGATGGCATCGGGCCTCGTCATCCTGTTCGTGACGCCAAAATTGGGTCGCCCTCGCACACCCAGGGCAGCGGGGTACTCGGTACCGGGCCGGTGTCAAGACGGGAATGTGTCACAGCAGCGGTGACCCGGTCCGTGGCCCTGGGTGCCTAATATCAATGGCGGTGATGTTAATGGTGTTAAAGTTTATTAGAATAGTTCGTGACGCCACCCGTGGTGTTTGGCAAGTAAGATGTTGAGCCAACGCTGCATACAGATCCGCTGGGACTGATGGTGTGGTGCAGCAGAGATGGTATAGCTCCCCACAGGTGGAGCTGTAGTCCCAGGGCAGTGTAGGTGCAATGGATGAGGAGAGGCGCAGAATGGTATGGAGGCTGGTACCCAGGTGTAGCGGTGCGGGAATAACTGGAGGACACCCGAGTATGCGGTTCCAAAGCTTTACTCACTGTTTGCGGTTCACACAACTGCCTGCCTCCGTACTGTGTTCTCCAGGTCAGGGCTCCAGCCAACCTCCAGGCAGGATAGGATTTTCCCTTCCACACTCCGCCAACATGTACTTTACTGAACGACTCCTCCAATGCGCCTTTAGGTGTGAAGCACTCCAGTACTTAGTTACCCTGGAATGCCTCTCTCTAGGTGTTCCTAGTCTTTACTTGTATGACAGACAGCTGTAGCCTGCTTCGGGGACTCCTCACTACGTCCTGGCTCTCTATTCAGTTCCTTCGCCTTGAGCTCCTCTCAGGCTGACTGCTCTCTCCCTCTCAGACCCTCGTCTGACTCACTCGACTGACCTGAAATCCTACACCTTCCCTCTCTTTTATATCTAACTCCACCCGCCTCCCCAGTTTTTCACTTGTGAAAATAGTCAAGGTGAGATGATACACAAAAGGCACCATGATTATGCTCAAAAAAACTTTCTGAATTTCAAATTTGCTAGATTTGTTTTATTTTTTGAATAATTTTGTTTCGCAGTGAACTGCAAGTACCATAAAGTCTCTACATGCCCTTCAAAGACTCGTGTATCACTCAGATGTCTCCAAGAACTGTATCCAACATATTTCAATCTTTTTAATGTGGAAATTACATGGCAGGCTTGACATGTCACTCTCCGCAAGGAGAAACATTACACCTTAAAGCTTTTAAATGCAAATGCAGCCTCTGTAATGTCAAAGTGACAACAAGATACAGTCTATGGCAACCGTTCTCAACTGCACGGCTGTCACACCCTATCTGTACGGTTTATTCATTGTTTTACATCGTTCTCTCCCAATCTCTGTGGCAAAGCTGTGACATCCTCTCACTATCCAGATTCAATACAAAGTGGCAGCTGCATTCCCAGCCTCGGCTTTTATATAGGCTATAATAGTCTCTCATGATTGACGGGATGTAATAGATGCCAGGCAAGGTTCCGTGACTGTGGTCATGTCCGACTTCTCTGCCCGGGTAATCGGCAGCCGACATTTTGCTGGATAAATTTCCGTGAATCGAATCACAACTTGTCCAGCAAATTACCCAAAATTGAACACTAATTCGATTTCCATGAAATAAAATTGCTCTTCTCTAAAAAGTAACAAACATGAGATACACTGTACATTCCACATGTATATACTGTGACCTCCATTGTACAGGGTCCTGGATGGTCAGGAAGCGCAGAGCAGAAATGCTGAATCACTCGGCAAATTCCTCTTTCTCGGTGTCTCTTCCTTCCTGTCAGCAGTTTACTCAGGAGGTGAAGAAGAAAGATGGCGGCATTGTCAGAGATAAGAACAATAGTACATAGTGACTGACGGGAGAATAAAGACATTCCTACAGAATATTCCTCCGGCCGCGTGCGGCTCAGCTGTAACATCACCTGTTGTCAATGGTGGACCCCTAAGTTTCTTCCACCAATGAGATGACTGCTGGCACTGCCGCCATTTTTCCCATCGCGGGTTGTACGTGGATCTCTGCTGCCCATGGTCATCCTTCTCTGATGCTTTAATGTTTCAAAAAGTCCTTGTCTAAACTTCATTCTTCAGGAGCACACGGCTCCTCTGCCTCATTCCCGAGGGGCTAGTGCGCTCCGGATGATTGATCGGAAGCATTGACTGGCTCAGACTTTGAGGTCTTGGATGCAGCTTTGCTTCTGCAGTATTAGAGGTGCGCAAGGTCGTTGAAGCCAGCTGGATCCAGCTTTGGAGCAGCGCTTGCAAGCTCTATACTAAAGGGCATGTAAGCGCTGCGCTCCTTGACTAGAAGACCGGACACCTCTGATACACTGCAATGGTGGCTGGCAACCTAGGAAATGATCTTTAGTATAAAGGGGCTGAACTGCTGGTTTGGGTCTGGTGGGCATCGTCCAACCATGCAGGAAAAAAAGTGTGTGCAGTGCTAAATTTAATAAAGGAGGTGGGACTCCCATATCAGAGAGTGAGCTATGTAAGCTGGGAAGACCCCCTTTAATGCTTGTTCAATAGTGGATCAATGAGGCAACAGCGGAGAGTCTAGACAAAATGAGCTGAGATGTTGCCGTCTGTACCGTTCCATGGATTCGGTTCAGAAAGGACTGACTTGATCTTCTGCTGGACAGTAATGTTGGGCACTAAAGGGGCCGATGATGATATCATGGAAGAAGATCCTCCAAAAAAAATCAAATAGAACAGAAGGCTGTGTTCACACATTGCAACCGCGCTGCGTTATTTGGCTACAGTTGTGGCAGAACAGCATGGAAAATTACTGCAAAATGATGCAAAAAATGTCAGCGTGGCCCCAACGTGCAAATGATCTCTAAGGTAGACAGTCAGAAGTTCACTTCTTGGGCCTCAGTATTTCTGATAAGCACGAATGCAGACTAACAAAAAAATCTGGAAAAGGGGGCACATACTTTTATTCTACTGCAATATATATATATAGATAGCTGAGATGCTTCCGGCCGAGTATCACTTTCTTTATGCATCAAGTCTCATGGAAAAGGAAAAAAAAAAAAAAAAAGTTAAAATCAATGACAGCGTGTCCCGTATGGCGATTGTGTTCAGTGTGGCCCTTTGTTCTATAATCCTCGTCTGACCCAGTTTACGGTGGTTTATTTCAGACTTTATAAGATGTAAAGAAGAAACGAGACATAAATGTGGAAAATCAGAAGAAAAAAAATCGGAAAAAAAAAAAACTCCCGCAGCACCAAAAAGTTGTATTATAATGTTCCGGATCCTTTATTATATGTATCACGGAGTATAATCAGTGGACTGTGTTCTACTTTCCCAGACTTTGACGTCTAGGTTCCTCCATGATGGTTCCTCATCACCCCGAGATCGTGTCGGCTGCGTTGTCAACCTTTGTTTTGCACCTATGATCAGATGCGGAGACTCTATCATGTGTCCCCAGCGGACAGACGCCTTCATTTGCTTTTGAGACACATTTTGCTTCTGTGTCCCAGGTGGTCCAGGCTTGTTGCTGGGTTTTTCTTACTTCCCTGGTTATCTAGGGCATTTCCCTGGTGGTCTAGAGTAGTGCAAGAGTTTATTTCTCATTCCCCTGGTAATCTAGAGTAGTAGGTGGTCCAGGCTTGTTGCTGGGTTTTTCTTACTTCCCTGGTTATCTAGCCCATTTTCCTGGTGGTCTAGAGTAGTGGAAGAGATTATTTGCCATTTCCCTGGTGGTGTATGGTAACGGAGAGGATTATTGCCCTTTTCTTTGGTGGTCTAGAGTAGTGGAAAAGCATATTGCCAATTTCCTTGGTGGTTTAGAGTTGTGGAAGGGATTAAAAAACGGATGTTCTAGACTAGAGTTATTGCTTATTTACCTGGTGGTCAAGGGCAATGGAGGGATTTATTGCCCATTTTCCATGTGTTCTATTGTAGTAGAAGAGGTTATTGTCTATTCCCTGGTGGTCAGGAGTAGTGGAAGGGATGATTGCTGATTTTTTTAGTGAACGAAGTATCTAGGGTAATGGAAGCAATTGTTACTCATTTCCCTAGTGGTCTGGGGGTAAGTTACGGTAGTTTATAGTTTTAAAGTTGAACAAAGGAATAATTCCATTGCGTTCAAACCATACCCCTAACAAATATGTTCATCCAGAGGAAGAGAAAACCTCATGAAGGATGAAGGAGATGCTAATTGTCCCATATTAGTGAAAAAATTCCTTCTCGACTCCACATACGGCAATCAGACTAGTTCCCTGGATCAACGTCACAGAATCCAGTGCCCACAACCTTTAATGTTATAATATCAAGAAAGACATCCAGGCCCTCCCTGCAAATTTGTAGGAATCAATCACTAGAATCTCATGTGGCAGAGAGCTTTATAGTTTCACTACTTGTAATGTTAATTATATAGTCTCACTGCTCGTACAGTAAAGAATCCATAGTCTCATTGCTTATACAACAAAACACTCCATAGTCTCACTGCTCATACAGTAAAGACTCCATAGTCTCACAGGTCGTACAGTAAAGACTCCATAGTCTCACTGCTCATACAGTAAAGACTCCATAGTCTCACTGCTCGCACAGTAAAGAATCCATAGTCTCACAGGTCATACAGTAAAGACTCCATAGTCTCACTGCTCATACAGTAAATAATCCATAATTTCACTGCTCATACAATAAAGGCTCCATAGTCTCACTGCTCATACATTAAATAATCCATAGTCTCACTGCTCATACAGTAAAGACTCCATAGTCTCACTGCTCGTACAGTAAAGAATCCATAGTCTCACTGCTCGTACAGTAAAAAATCCATAGTCTCACTGGTCGTACAGTAAAGTATCCATAATTTCACTGCTTGTACAGTAAAGAATCCATAGTCTCACTGCTCATACAGTTTAGAACCCATAGTCTCACTGCTCATACAGTAAAGAATCCATAGTGTCACTGCTCATACAGTAAATAATCCATAGTCTCACTGCTCATACAGTAAATAATCCATAATTTCACTGCTCATACAGTAAAGACTCCATAGTCTCACAACTCATGCAGTAAATAATCCATAGTGTAAAAAAAAAACTTTTGTAGTTCCAGCACACGATATAGGAAAATTAAAAAAAGCCTTTATTTAGTCCACCATTAAAAATTATAATACCAAATCTAATAAAAGCATGTGTAGGCTTACGCGTTTCAGATCATATTTGACCCTAGGGGTGTGACTCCATAGTCTCACTACTCATACAGTAAAGAATCCATAGTCTCACTGCTCGTACAGTAAAGAATCCATAGTCTCATTGATCGTACAGTAAAGAATCCATAATTTCATTGCTCATACAATAAAGAATCCATAGTCTCACTGCTCATACAGTTTAGAATCCATAGTCTCACTGCTCATACAGTTTAGAATCCATAGTCTCACTGCTCATACAGTAAAGAATCCATAGTCTCACTGCTCATACAGTTTAGAATCCATAGTCTCATTGCTCATACAGTAAAGAATCCATAGTCTCACTGCTCATACAGTAAAGAATTCATAGTCTCACTGCTCATACAGTAAAGAATCCATAGTCTCACTGCTCATACAGTAAAGAATCCATAGTCTCACTGCTCATATAGTAAAGAATCCATAGTCTCACTGCGCGTACAGTAAAGAATCCATAGTCTCACTTCTCATACAGTAAAGAATCCATAGTCTCACTGCTCATACAGTAAAGAATCCATAGTCTCACTGCTCATACAGTTTAGAATCCATAGTCTCACTGCTCATACAGTTTAGAATCCATAGTCTCACTGCTCATACAGTTTAGAATCCATAGTCTCACTGCTCATACAGTTTAGAATCCATAGTCTCACTGCTCATACAGTAAAGAATCCATAGTCTCACTGCTCATACAGTAAAGAATCCAAAGTCTCACTGCTCATACAGTTTAGAATCCATAGTCTCACTGCTCATACAGTTTAGAATCCATAGTCTCACTGCTCATACAGTTTAGAATCCATAGTCTCACTGCTCATACAGTAAAGAATCCATAGTCTCACTGCTCATACAGTTTAGAATCCATAGTCTCACTGCTCATACAGTAAAGAATCCATAGTCTCACTGCTCATACAGTTTAGAATCCATAGTCTCACTGCTCATACAGTTTAGAATCCATAATTTCACTGCTTTTACAGTAAAGAATCCATAGTCTCACTGCTCATACAGTTTAGAATCCATAGTCTCACTGCTCATACAGTTTAGAATCCATAGTCTCATTGCTCATACAGTAAAGAATCCATAGTCTCACTGCTCATACAGTAAAGAATTCATAGTCTCACTGCTCATACAGTAAAGAATCCATAGTCTCACTGCTCATACAGTAAAGAATCCATAGTCTCACTGCTCATATAGTAAAGAATCCATAGTCTCACTGCGCGTACAGTAAAGAATCCATAGTCTCACTTCTCATACAGTAAAGAATCCATAGTCTCACTGCTCATACAGTAAAGAATCCATAGTCTCACTGCTCATACAGTTTAGAATCCATAGTCTCACTGCTCATACAGTTTAGAATCCATAGTCTCACTGCTCATACAGTTTAGAATCCATAGTCTCACTGCTCATACAGTTTAGAATCCATAGTCTCACTGCTCATACAGTAAAGAATCCATAGTCTCACTGCTCATACAGTAAAGAATCCAAAGTCTCACTGCTCATACAGTTTAGAATCCATAGTCTCACTGCTCATACAGTTTAGAATCCATAGTCTCACTGCTCATACAGTTTAGAATCCATAGTCTCACTGCTCATACAGTAAAGAATCCATAGTCTCACTGCTCATACAGTTTAGAATCCATAGTCTCACTGCTCATACAGTAAAGAATCCATAGTCTCACTGCTCATACAGTTTAGAATCCATAGTCTCACTGCTCATACAGTTTAGAATCCATAATTTCACTGCTTTTACAGTAAAGAATCCATAGTCTCACTGCTCATACAGTTTAGAATCCATAGTCTCACTGCTCATACAGTAAAGAATCCATAGTCTCACTGCTTGTACTGTAAAGAATCCATAGTCTCACTGCTCATACAGTAAAGAATAGAGTTGAGCGAAACGGGTTGGTCAATTTCAAAAGTCGCCGACTTTCGCAAAAGTCGGGTTTCATGAAACGAAACCCGACCATAGCGTGAGGTCGGCCACGAGGTCGGCGACCATGGCGCCAAAGTCGCGTTTGAAATGATGCTTCCAGCGCCCTTTTTCAGCCAATGATGGAGGACGCACACTGTGGGCAACGCGATGACATAGGCAGCGGTCACCACCATCTTTGAGAAGGGCATGCAAGTGATTGGCTTGCTTTGTGGGACAGGGGCTATAAAAGGGCGTGCACGCCGACCGCCATCTCACTTCTGCTGATCTCAGAATAGGGAGAACTGCTGCTGCTGATGATGATTTTGTAGGGAGAGAGTTAGGCAGGGAAGAAGATACAAAAACTGCTTCTGCTGTTAGCGATTTTGCGTGAACAACACACCAGTTTGTGTGCAGTGCAAGGGGAGGCTCTATTTTGGTGCATTAGCTCTGTTGGTTATTAGGCTGCCTTATAAGGCTCCCTGATAGCTGCATTGCTGTTTTCACACTGCTGTGCAAACTGCTTTTTTAAAAGCAAAAATACTTTTCATCCTCTTTTTTGCCCAGTCACCAAGCGTTCATTTTTCCACACTTTTGTGTGCAGCAGTCCTGCTGCCATACTTGGGACTGAGAGCATCATTGTCAGCCTCCTAAAATCTCTAGGGAGATTCAAATTCTCCCCAGTCCTATATAGACATTTTATACACCTTTAAATTTGAGCCTGTTATATTGAGGTGTAATCTATACTGGGCCTGAGATAATAGTTCAGTGTCCTCAAGTTTGTAGGGAGATTCAAATTCTCCCCAATGCTATATACACCTTGTACCTTGTTTTACAGTACCATATTACTGGTGGTATTTTGGGTACATTTTCCAAAAAATGAGGAAGTGTGTTGGAAGAGGCCGTGGAAGTGGGCGGGGGTTGCCAGCTGGTAATGATGGTGTTGGTGGTGGATCTGCTGGTAGTGGCAAAAGCACAATAGCACCTAATGCAGGAGGTGTTGAGCCTGCGCCATCGTCTGGCTCCACAAGGCCTCAAAGATTCCCTTTTCTGGGAGAAGGTAAACCGCTTTTAAAGCCGGAGCTTCAGGAACAAGTTTTGGCTTACATTGCTGACTCAGCCTCCAGCTCTATCGCCTCCTCTTCTGAACTTTCAAAAAATAAAAGCACTGAGTCGTCATTGGAGGCTCCTGTCAGGAACAACACCTTTCCTTGTGTCCTTCACCCCTACCAAAAGTGAAGGATACGGCAGGCCACACTACAGATTACTCCATGGAGCTGTTTTCACATACCATGCCTGGGTTATCAAGTCAAATCGTGAATTACCCAGTCCAAGAAGAATCTGACATGGAGTGCACTGATGCACAGCCACTGCTAGATTTATCTGCTGGTACATTCACTCAGAGCACTACATTGTCCTCGCAGTGTACTGAGCCAGAATCTGACCCTGATGAAACTCAGGTGCCCCTTCCCGCATACTATACCACCTTACACGGTGACACAGAGGAAGGTGCACATGACATTGAAGAGGAGGTGATGGATGACCCAGTTGTTGACCCAGATTGGCATCCATTGGGGGAAGAGGGTGCCACTGCCAATAGCTCAGAAGAGGAGGAGCATCCGCAGCGGGCATCAACATCGCTCCCCATGTGCATGTCACACAAGAGAGGGGCGGGGTCTCTCAAATCATGCATAGGCATGGAAAAAACTGGATTAAAAACACATGTGACATGCACACATATGAACATGGGGAGCTGGCTTGCACCACGTGCCCATACTAGGAAGCGGCCTATCTTCATCCTGTTCATTTAGACACTGTTCACATGTTCAGGTTTTAAATACATTAGATGGGGACTGCTTCAATAGGGTTACCTTGACGCGGTGAAGCAGCTTGATATAAATTTTTTTGCAAAAAAAGTATCGACTTTTCATCAGCACTTGCTGACTACTGCTATATGTTTTACTGCAGGATATTTCTGCACAATTGTCATTCTGTGCTCTCTGTTTGTGTTTGAGTCAGTGGGTGGTATGAACAGTGTCCTACCGACTTGTTCATATGTGTGCATGTCACATGTGTTTTTAATCCAGATGGTCAAATTAGCACAGTGTGCAAGGCCTCAAAATGTCTTTCATAGTAGGAAGAGTGCAGTGTGGCACTTTTTTGAACAAAATCCTAATGATCAGGCAAAGGTTATCTGTAAGAAATGCGCAAAGACCTTTAGCCGAGGGAAAAATCTGAGAAATTTGAATACCGGTTGCATGCTTAGACATTTAACCACCATGCACTTGCAAGCGTGGACGGACTACCAAACCTCACGTACCACATGTGCAACTGCTCCCAATGAAGGTAGTCAGCAACACTACATTGTTTCCCCCACTGTAAGCCCACCGGTTAGCACACCACCAGCAGCAAATGTTGAGGTGTCATCGCAAGGCCAAAGCAGTCAGGACATCACAATGTTATTGCTACGAAAGACTGAATCTAGGCCATCAGAAAGAACACCAACTCCATCACCATCATCAACCCTCTCTCAGTCCGCCATGTCCACCGCTAGTTCCACCATATGCAGCTCTCAAGTCCAGCTCACCCTACCAGAGACTATGAGTAGGACAAGAAAGTACTCATCCTCTCATCCGCGTACACTGGGTTTGAACGCCCACTGTTATGATTGAGTCACCGTAGGAGGCAGACACAAAAATAGAAGCTATGTCCAGAAAACCAGAGAAGTTGGCAACTATCAGATTGCAGACCCCTGAACCTATCAACACAACTAGCAGTAGCCGTGGGGGGTTCCTACGGTGCCCTAGACCCCTCGATCACAGCCGGAGAGCTAAATAGCCTAAAGACAAAAAAGGAAATCTAAACTGCCCCAGAGCAGACCCCAAAGTAAAAGACAGCCCCCAACATATAATGACGGTGAAGCAAGATGAAAAAACACTCACACAGACAGAAAGATAGGCTGAGCAAACGATGGGGCCCAAGCTAACTAAACAGAACAGGAAAGGAAGGTTGCTGTCTGCAATCTGCCAAAACCCTATCAAAAACATAAGCCAACAAGCTGATATGGAAAAAGACCCTGAAGCAGCTAGGCTTCAAAAACTAAATCAGCACTCAGGTATTTTCAGAAGACAGAGCTAAAGGAATTCAGCTCACCCCAGCAGGGAATGGCAGAAATCCAGAAAAACAAAGCAAAACAAAGTCAAAGCACAAATGCAAAAAGCCGAGCAGAAAACTTAGCTTTAGAAGAGCAGGAATTCAGACTGGTCTCCAAGGATCCCACAGAGAAATCACCCGCAGGGCAGAAGGGCGTCGGCGGCCTTATATCCAGTCAGTAACTCCACTCAGCCAGTCATCATTAGGCTCAGGTGTTTGATAATCAGGCTCACTACCTTTCTTTACCAGAAGAGGGAGTTCATCGGGCCTCAGTAGTGAAGGGGAAAATGAACTCACAACAGTACCTCCCCCTTGAGGAGGGGTCACCGAACCCTCATCCACGCCACCAGGGCGATCCGGGTGAGCCCGATGAAAGGCACGCACCAATCTTTTGGCATGAATATCAGAGGCAGAGACCCAGGAATTATCCTCCTGACCATAACCCTTCCACTTAACCAAATACTGGAGTCTCCGTCTAGCCAGACGGGAATCCAGTACTTTCTCTACCTCATATTCCAAGTTACCTTCAACCAATACAGGGTCTGGAGGTGCCACCCCCGGAACAACAGGTTCAACAAACCTCTTCAACAAAAATTTATGGAACACATTATGGATTTTAAATGTGACAGGAAGAGCCAAACGAAAAGAGACCGGATTAATAATCTCCAAAATCTTGTAAGGTCCAATAAATCTAGGCTTAAACTTAGAAGAAGCCACCTTCATAGCAATATTTTTTGATGATAACCACACCATATCACCAACCTTAAACTGGGGACCAATGGTCCTATGTCGGTTGGAAAACTGCTGGGCCTTTTCCTGGGAGAGAGATAACTTATTCACCACTTGGTCCCAGATCTGGTGCATTCTCTCCACCACAGTGTCAACACCTGGGCAGGCAGAGGGCTCCACCTGTCCTGAAGAAAATCGAGGATGAAACCCAAAGTTACAAAAAAAAGGTGACATCAAAGTGGCAGAACTAGCTCTATTATTTAAAGCAAATTCGGCCAAGGGCAAAAATGAAACCCAATCATCCTGATCAGCGGAAATAAAACATCTCAAATACGACTCCAAGGTCTGGTTTGTTCTCTCTGTCTGCCCATTGGTCTGAGGGTGAAAAGCAGAGGAGAAGGACAACTGAATTCCCAGCTTGGAACAGAAAGTTCTCCAAAATCTAGACACAAACTGAACGCCTCTGTCAGATACAATGTTCTCAGGAATCCCGTGCAAGCGAACCACCTGTTGCAAAAACAGGGGCACCAACTCAGAGGAAGACGGCAACTTAGGGAGTGGTACAAGATGAACCATCTTAGAGAACCTATCACAAATCACCCAAATAACAGTCATCCTTTGAGAGACAGGCATATCAGAGATGAAATCCATTGAAATATGGGTCCATGGCCTCTTGGGGACAGGCAAAGGCATCAACAACCCACTAGAGCGAGAACACGATTTAGACCGGGAGCACGTCCCACAGGACTGCACAAAATTCCTGACATCACGAGACAAGGAGGGCCACCAAAAAGACCGACTCACCAGATCTCTAGTACCAAAAATACCTGGATGACCAGCCAAAGCAGAGCAATGAACTTCAGACATCACTCTCTTCTTCCACTGGTCAGGAACATACAACTTTCCACTGGGACAACGCTCAGGTTTGTCCTCCTGGAACTCTTCCAGAGCACGTCTCAAATCGGGCAAGATGGCAGAAAGAACTACCCCTTCACCTAAGATGGTAGCAGGCTTGGTCACCACAGGAGAATCAGCAAAGAAGCTCCTAGAGAGGGCGTCTGCCTTGACATTCTTAGTTCCAGGAAGAAAAGAAACCACAAAATCAAAACGTGTAAAAAACAAGGCCCACCTAGCCTGTCTAGGGTTCAAGCGTTTAGCCGACTCTAGGTAAATCAAATTCTTGTGGTCAGTGAGGACCACGACTTGATGCTTAGCTCCCTCCAACCAATGTCTCCACTCCTCAAATGCCCATTTCATGGCCAACAGTTCCCGATTCCCCACATCATAGTTACGTTCAGATGGAGAGAACTTTCGGGAAAAGAAAGCACAGGGATTCATTTTAGATGTTACAGGATCCTTTTGGGACAAAACAGCTCCTGCACCAATCTCAGAAGCATCCACTTCTACCTGGAACGGAAGTGAGACATCAGGTTGCCGCAAAACCGGGGCGGAGGTGAATCTTCGCTTCAGCTCCTGAAAGGAAGAAACAGCCTCCGGAGACCAATTTAACACATGAGCACCCTTCTTAGTCAAATCAGTCAATGGCTTGGCAATACTAGAAAATTTTTCTATAAATTTCCGATAAAAATTAGCAAAACCCCAAAACTTCTGGAGGGCCTTCAAAGAAGTGGGCTGAACCCAATCGTAAATGGCCTGTACCTTGGCCGGGTCCATTTCAATAGTTGGCGGGGACAAAATAAATCCCAAAAAAGAAATCCTCTGTACTCCAAAAAGGCATTTAGATCCTTTGACATACAGGGAATTCTTCCTCAAGATCCGGAACACAGTCCGAATATGTTCCACATGAGAATCCCTATCCTTGGAGAAGATCAAAATATCATCCAGATAGATAATCAAAAATTTATCGACAATATCTCGGAAAATATCGTTCATGAAGCACTGGAAGACAGAAGGGGCATTAGTGAGCCCAAAAGGCATCACCAGGTACTCAAAATGTCCCTCTGGAGTATTAAACGCCGTCTTCCATTCATCCCCATGCTTAATGCGAATAAGATTATACGCCCCCCTGAGGTCAAGCTTGGTAAACCAGCAAGCACCTTTAACTCTGGAGAATAGATCAGAAATCAGGGGTAACGGATACTGATATTTAACAGTAATTTTGTTGAGGGCACGATAATCAATACAAGGTCTTAATGATCCATCCTTTTTGGCTACAAAAAAAAAACGGCACCTAAGGGTGACGAGGATGGTCTAATATGACCCTTCTCCAACGCCTCCTTAATATAGGATCGCATAGCCTCGTGCTCGGGTACAGATAAATTGAAGAGCCGACCCTTGGGGAATTTACACCCAGGGCTCAGTTCAATTGCACAGTCATAACTCCTATGAGGAGGCAGAGACGCAGACTCATTCTCACTAAATACATCATAAAAGTCCGCCAAATAATCAGGAACATCATGCGACTGAGGAGAGGTGGAAAACACCGGAGCCTCACTAAAGGCACACCGACAACCCCAACTCACCACAGACACAGATTTCCAATCCAAAACTGGATTATGAATTTGTAACCAGGGAAACCCCAGAACAATAGTATCATGCAGATTATGCAACACCAAAAATCTGCAATTTTCTTGATGGTCTGGGGCGACCCGCGTTACCACCTGGGTCCAAAACTGAGGTTTATTTTTAGCCAAAGGAGTAGCATCAATCCCCCTCAAAGGGATAGGCGTCTGCAGAGGTGTCATCGGAAATCCACAACGTTTAGCAAAATCCAAGTCCATTAGGTTTAGAGCTGCTCCCGAATCCACAAAAGCCTTGGCGGAAAATGTGGACAGGGAGCAGATCAGAGTAATAGCCAGAAGAAACTTAGGTTGAACACCACCAACAGAAAACGTGTGTGCAAAGCGTTTCTCTCGTTTAGGACAGACAGAAATAATATGCGAGGCATCTCCACAGAAAAAACACAACTTATTACGCCTTCTGAACTCCTGACGCTGCTCTCTGGACAAAACTCTATCACATTGCATAGGTTCAGACATTTGTTCAACAGGTGGCAACACGTCTCGTGCAGTTTTGCGTTCGCGCAAACGCCGATCAACCTGAATAGCTAATGACATAGAATCATCAAGACCAGAGGGAACAGGAAATCCCACCATAGTATCTTTTACGGCTTCTGACAACCCCTTCCGAAAGAGAGCAGCCAAGGCATTATCATTCCAGGTAGTAAGTACTGCCCACTTTCGGAATTTTTGACAGTACAATTCTGCAGAATCTCAACCCTGGTTTAATGCCAGCAGGGTCTTTTCAGCCTGATCAATGGCATTAGGTTCATCATACAACAACCCCAAGGCTTGAAAAAATGCGTTCACATTAGTCAGAATAGGATCATCTGGTTTCAAAGAAAACGCCCAATCCTGGGGATCGCCACGCAGCAAAGAGATGACAATTTTAACCTGCTGCGCGGAGTTCTCTGACGAGTTAGGCTTCAAGGCAAAAAATAATTTACAATTATTTTTGAAATTCAAAAATTTAGACCGATCCCCAAAAAATACATCAGGTGTAGGAATCTTTGGTTCAGCAGCATGTGAATGAGCAAGGTAGGCGGAAATTCCCCGCACTTCCGCAGCGAGCTTCTCCACACGATCAGACAATTGCTTTATCTCCATTGAGAGAAGAAAAAATTCCCCCTACGGCCTCAGAGATATAGAGGAAAAAATATACACACCTTTTTTTTTTTTTTACAATTCTTTCCTGCTATTGAGTACCCTAGGATCTGCGGTCTGGCGGGTGATTCTGTTATGATTGAGTCACCGTAGGAGGCAGACACAAAAATAGAAGCTATGTCCAGAAAACCAGAGAAGTTGGCAACTATCAGATTGCAGACCCCTGAACCTATCAACACAACTAGCAGTAGCCGTGGGGGGTTCCTACGGTGCCCTAGACCCCTCGATCACAGCCGGAGAGCTAAATAGCCTAAAGACAAAAAAGGAAATCTAAACTGCCCCAGAGCAGACCCCAAAGTAAAAGACAGCCCCCAACATATAATGACGGTGAAGCAAGATGAAAAAACACTCACACAGACAGAAAGATAGGCTGAGCAAACGATGGGGCCCAAGCTAACTAAACAGAACAGGAAAGGAAGGTTGCAGTCTGCAATCTGCCAAAACCCTATCAAAAACATAAGCCAACAAGCTGATATGGAAAAAGACCCTGAAGCAGCTAGGCTTCAAAAACTAAATCAGCACTCAGGTATTTTCAGAAGACAGAGCTAAAGGAATTCAGCTCACCCCAGCAGGGAATGGCAGAAATCCAGAAAAACAAAGCAAAACAAAGTCAAAGCACAAATGCAAAAAGCTGAGCAGAAAACTTAGCTTTAGAAGAGCAGGAATTCAGACTTGTCTCCAAGGATCCCACAGAGAAATCACCCGCAGGGCAGAAGGGCGTCGGCGGCCTTATATCCAGTCAGTAACTCCACTCAGCCAGTCATCATCATTAGGCTCATGTGTTTTATTAATCAGGCTCACTACCTTTCTTTACCAGAAGAGGGAGTTCATCGGGCCTCAGTAGTGAAGGGGAAAATGAACTCACAACAGCCCACATTGCCAAACTAATCTCTTTAGAGATGATGCCCTACCAGTTGGTTGAAAGCGAAGCTTTCCGCGAACTCATGGCCTACGCAGTACCACGCTATGACCCACCCAGTCGGCACTTCTTTTCTCGCAAAGCCATCCCAGCCCTCCACCTTCATGTGAAAGACCGCATTGTCCATGCACTCAAGCAATCAGTCAGTGGAAAGGTGCACCTCACAACAGATGCATGGTCCAGTAGGCATGGCCAGGGCCGTTACGGGTCCATCATTGTGCACTGGGTTAATGTGGTGGATGCAGGGTCCACAGGGGACAGTGGCGGTGGGACCGTGCTGCCTAGCCCACGGTATAGGAAACAGTTGGCTGTAGGCGTTCAACCCTCCTCCTCCTCCAGAAGCGAAAGCTCGTCCACAGAGCGCAGTCGCACGAGCACTCCATCCGCAGCTGCCAGTGTTGCACACTCGGTGTCCCACTATCGAACAGCTAGTGGTAAGCGTCAGCAGGCTGTGTTGAAGATGATGTGTTTGGGCGACAGACACACCGCGGAGGTACTGGCCGACTACTTGCAGCGACAAGCTGAGTCATGGCTGGGCAGTCTACATCTTGAGGCAGGCAAGGTAGTTAGTGATAACGGCCGGAATTTTGTGGCAGCCATAGCCCTTTCAAAACTCCGACACATACCTTGCCTGGCTCACACCTTGAACCTGGTGGTGCAGTGCTTCCTCAACAATTATCCGGAGTTAACAGGGCTGCTCTAGAAGGTCCGAAGACTGTGCTCGCTTATCTGCCGGTCGCCCGTACACTCCAATCGTATGCAGAAGCTGCAGCGATTGCTCCAACTTCCCAAGCACAGCCTAATTATCGACGTTGCAACAAGGTGGAGCTCCACCCTGCACATGGTTGAGAGGCTGTGCAAACGGAGGCAGGCTGTAATGCATTTGTGGGAGGATACACGGCCAGGCACTTTGAGGGCAGACATGGAGTTGTCGGGTGTGCAGTGGTCGAAGCTAAAAAACCTCTGTAAAGTCCTTCAGTGTTTTGAGGAATGCACACGACTGGTAAGCGCAGACGACGCCATCATAAGCATGAGCATCCCACTTATGCGTCTGCTCATGCAAACTTTGACGCACATTAAGGAGCAGGCGTCTGCAGCCGAGGCTGATGAGGAGGAAGAGGAGGGAAGCCTTGATGACAGTCAGCCACTGTCTGCTCCGGGACCTCTCCTGGACGAGGTGGAGGAAGAAGAGGAGGAGGAGGATGATGATGGGGATGATTATATAGGGGAGGAGGATGCATCTCGTGGGGCAAGAGAAAATGTTGGCGTGGCAAGGTCTGGTACAGGGTTTGTGCGTGACTGGAGGGATGTGGATTTGCCAGAAAGTGCTCCTCCACCCAGCACTCGCAGTGCATCATTGACACCTGGAACATTGGCCCACATGTCAGAATATGCCTTGCAGATCCGAAAAAGGGACCCCCGCATTGCCAAAATGATGAGGGATGACGACTACTGGTTGGCCAGCATCCTCGATCCACGTTATAAAGGCAAATTACAAAACATCATGCCACAGGAGAACCTTGACCTAATATTGGCTAATAAACAAGCAACTCTGGTAAACCGTTTGTTTGAGGCATTCCCAGCACACAGCAGCGGTGATGGTTCTCACATGAGCCGTAGGGGGCAACATGGAAGAGGTGTTTGCGGTGCACACATCAGAAGTGGCGTTGGAGACAGGAGTTTCATTACCATGTTGTGGACTGATTTTTCAAGTCCCGCTCACACGACTGGTAATACTGCATCGATGGAAAGTGACAGGAGACAGCAGTTGTCAACTATGGTTACAAACTACTTCTCGTCCCATATCGATATTCTCCCTCACAGGTCATTCCCCTTTCACTATTGGGCCTGTAAACTGGACGCCTGGCCTGAATTGGCACAATATGCCTTACAGGAGCTCACTTGCCCAGCTGCTAGTGTGCTATCGGAAAGAGTCTTCAGTGCAGCTGGATCAATCCTGACAGAAAAAAGGACACGTCTGTCAACCCAAAATGTGGATGATCTAACCTTCATTAAAATGAACCATGCATGGGTTTCCAAGGATTTTGTCCCACCTTGACACATAGGTTGCCAAAAAAATGGCTCGCTTTTGTCCTCCTCTTCGTACTATGAGGGGCCCTGTACCAGTGCCGCCACCCACGAGTGGGCCCCCCTTGCTTGGGCAGGGCCCCAGCATTTGCAATGTTTACCTCTCCCTGTTCCTCCGCTGTGTAGTCTGGGCTGTCAAATCCTTCCCTGGGACTGCCACTACAAATTTGGTGAACTGATAGATGATGGTTAAGACGTAGCTATGCCCTGTCCTGCTGGCTGGGCTCTAGCTTCAGATGATCAATGGCTTCCATTTCTTATGGACGTCGACTCACAATGAGATGCAGTGGTGGTTTATCATCAGCTTTCACAGTTTTCCTACTCACAGATGTGTGACATTCCTGCCCACATTTTTAAATGTGCCCTCTCATGCCAATCCAATAGAATCGCCTACAACCTGTGGCTTCTGTCTTTTGCACTCTAAAGTTACGTGACAGATCATGATAGGCAGTGAGGACCATGTCTACATCTCTCCCTGTGATCAAAATTTGATGAAGATGAGTAACGGTGATGGGATCAACAGTACTGCGATACAGCAACCCTTTCTTCACAAAGAACTGTTTTCGCTGTCTCCACACACAAAGTAATTGAGGGTCAGCATCGCCTCTGAGAATTCTCCTGGGAGTTTTTCCCCTGATTAGTAATTCCTAAATTTCTGCCATCACTCGACTTTATGTCTGTACTTTTATCCATCTCGTTTCCTCTTGCGGAGAGTCTGGACTGTCTTACTGAGACTGAAATATATATGAAGATTTAAAAATACCCCAACAGTGTATACTGGTGTACGCTTCAAAAACATAACCCTTTATCTACTTTTGAGATTGTTGTCTAATCCATACTGAGGCTGTGAGTGTCTTTGTCTGACTCCGGAAATAAACACGGAGATTTTAAATGTTTAAACTATGCTATAGATACCTGTTATCCGGTGATACTGTACCCTTTCTCAACTTTCTGCAATCTTGTCGAATCCATACTGTGCCTGAGACCGTCTGAGTGTGGCTCCTGATTACAGATGAGTGGTGCTTGAGTGGAACTGTTGGCCAAGTTCAAATTCTAGCTGTTTTGGGCGGTGTTAGATCCGTTCGTCGAACTACAACACTTTGATTAAAATTCAGCTGTTCGAGTTTCCGTTCGAGAACATTTCGTTAAACAAAAGCTTATCTTTTTTTCACATTAATAATGGTTTTCAATGATAATAGACAGTTTTAGGGCATAGTAGCAGTGTCTGGTAGCCAGCGGTGTAGTACACCTGTGAAGGAGCTACACTGTGTGTATTTCTAATAATTTTTTACCGCATATTGTCCTGAAAATCCTTTTGGGCCTAGTAACTGTGTCTGCTACTCAGAAGAGGAGCCCACCCGTGAACCGAGCTATGCCGCCTGTTTATGAAAGAACCAGTTTTTGACTGCATTTACACCACTTAATACTTTGGGCCTAGTAACTGTGTATGCTACTCAGCAGAGTTGGCCACCCGTGAACCAAGCTGTGCCGACTGTTTATGTAAGAACTGCGTGCTACTCAGCAGAGGAGCCCAGCTGTTAAGCAAGCTACAGCACCTGTGGTTTGGACACTAAATTTTTTCACATTCTTTCTGGAATGCCGTTTAGGCCTAATTCCGGAATTACGGTTGACCTGCACTTACTGGGAAATGCTTGTTCGCAGGGAAGAATTGTAATCACAGATCCCCATCACTAATGGGGTTCAGCGTGTTATCCGCACCTGTAAGCGATATACGCTGGTCCTTTCATTGTAGCACGCGTGCAGCCCCGGCAATGTAAGGGCATGACAGACCTGTTATTGGCCGATCTCGCGTGCCAGAGCCTCGTGTGTCCCTCTAGTAAGCTGGACGTGGACCGCGGGGGCATGCCGGAGTCTCGTTCGTTAACGGAATTAAGCTTGCAATCTGTGCAGCTTTTTTGTGGATGGCATGATTGAGGTTGCCCGTGTACAGTCCAATTAAGCCGCAGGCTCCACTCCTGGTGGTGCCCTTCTGGACATTCCTTTAAGGTTCAGCTTTGCAACCATACTGCCCCCGGAAACCAAACACTTTTCTTGACAGTGACATTCTGGTCAAAGAGCGCGATGACATCACGTCTGTACGCCCTCTGCCTAAACAGTCCAAGTGCAGAGAGATGGAAGATGGGGACGACGAGGAGTCCAGAGTACAGGGATTCCCTAGCGAGGAGACTTATTTAATTGTTTTAAAGGTTGGGAGCAATTTTTGGGGAGCACGATACTCTGGAGAATGATATCTGGGGCCCACCATACACTGGAGCATTCCAAAGGTGGACATCAGACACTGGAGCAGCATTTACAGGGCCCATTATACACTGGAGCATTAGAAATGGGGCCCATTATATATGGAGCATTATTTGGGCCCATAAGACACTGGAGCTTCATCCATGGGGAGCAACATATACTGTAGCATTATGTGGAGCTCATCATATACTTTATGGAACATTATATGGGACCGATGACTCTGTATGGAGAATTATATGAGCCTCATTACTCTGTATAGCTCACTATGCGGTGGCCATAACACTGTATGGAGTAATATACTGTCCATTTTTGGAGGTATTGGAGAATTTAAAATGGATATCAGTCATGTGATGTAAGAAGTGAAGTATTTTTCATTGTACTATACCGCTATTTCTCTGCCGTATCGGAGCATCATGAATTGTGTCACGTGTTAAAGGAGCCCAGTGACACTCTTTGGCTCTGGGCCCACGAAAATCTGGAGCCAGCCCTACCCCCCCACAACTTTAGCCAAATAACCCCCAGTTTTCAATGCCTAACTATTATTATAAAGTAAATTAAGGCTGACAAGCTTAAGGAATAAGAATAGATGTTTTTGGCATTAAAATGGGCACTGTAGGTGTGTTTCCTGTCCTCCACTCACTGCTGACCTTGGTTCCCCATTGACTTGCATTGGGTTTCGTGTTTCAGTCAGCCTTCGACTTTTCATGATAATCGGCCGATTTCGTTCGACCCGACTTTTGCGAAAGTCGGGTTTCGTGAAACCCGACTCGACCCGAAAAAAGACAAAGTCGCTCATCTCTAGTAAAGAATCCATAGTCTCACTGCTCGTATAGTAAAGAATCCATAGTCTCACTGCTCGTATAGTAAAGAATCATCATCTATAATTGTGATTAATCATAAATTCCTCTAGATTTAGACTTAGTATGCCGTCGCCAACCAGGTAATAAAAGCTCATTATACAGATCTCTGTACTGTCCTCTCATAAATATATTTGTAGATTGTAATAAGATCGCCCCTAAGTCTTCATTTTTCCAAACTGAATAATCTCATGTCTGATAACCCGTCTTCGTCTTCTGCAGCTCATCCATTCCAATAAAAACCTCGGTCGCTCTTCTCTGCATCCGCTTTAGTTAAGCTCTGTCCTTCTTATACACCGGAGCCCAAAATTATAGCCAGTATCTAAGTGTGGCCGCACCAGTGACTTGTATAGAAGCAAATCTATGTTCTCATCATGAGCATCTAGGGCTCTTTTAATGCATCCCATGATTTTATTTGCCTTGGCTGCAGCTGCCTGACACTGGTTACTAAAGTGCAGTTTGCCGTTCACCCAGTTTTATCCACTGTTTTACCTGTTATTACATAATTACACATTTTATTTCCTCTGCCTGAGTCCATGACATTACATCTATGTATATTAAACAAAATTGCCATTTCTCAGCCCAAGCCTCCAGCTTCTATAAACCCCTCTGTAACATTACATTGTCCTCATCTGTATTGATTACCCTGCAGAGTTTAGTGTCATCTACAAATATTGCAATTCTACTCTCTATGCCCCCCTACAAGGTCATTAATAAATATGTTAAAAAGAAGAGAGCCCAATACTGATGCCTGTGATACCCAATACTGACCCCTGTGGCACCACACTGCTAACCGTGACCCAGTCCGAGTGTGCTCCAATAATAACCACCCTTTGTTTCCTATTACTGAGCCACTTGTTAACCCAGTTACTCATATTTTTCCCTTGGTTCTTTTAATCTACAGTATATTATTACCTCCTCATAGAGGCTGATCACTGATCAGATGCCTTTGACAGGACAGATCTCTCATAAATCCGGGCTGATACTGGGCCATGAGGATATTCTTAGGGAGATACTCCAGGATCTCATCTCTTAGGAAACCTCAATGATTTTACCCACTGCCGAGGTTACACCTACCGGCCTATAATTTCCAGGCTCACATATTGTCCCCTTTTTGGATATTGCCACCACGTTTGATCTGCGCCTGTCGTGTGGTACAGACCCTGTTATTATGGAATCCCTGAATATTACAAATAACAGTCTGTCTATCAAAGTATTAATTCCTGCAGTACTCGGAGGTGTCTGCCATCCCTCCTGCAGTACTCGGAGGTGTCTGCCATCCCTCCTGCAGTACTTGGAGGTGTCTGCCATCCCTCCTGCAGTACTCGGAGGTGTCTGCCATCCCTCCTGCAGTACTCGGGGGTGTCTGCCATCCCTCCTGCAGTACTCGGGGGTGTCTGCCATCCCTCCTGCAGTACTCGGGGGTGTCTGCCATCCCTCCTGCAGTACTCGGGGGTGTCTGCCATCCCTCCTGCAGTACTTGGAGGTGTCTGCCATCCCTCCTGCAGTACTCGGGGGTGTCTGCCATCCCTCCTGCAGTACTCGGGGGTGTCTGCCATGCCTCCTGCAGTACTCGGGGGTGTCTTCCATCCCTCCTGCAGTACTCGGGGGTGTCTGCCATCCCTCTTGCAGTACTCGGGGGCTGTCTGCCATTCGTCCGGCAGTACTTGGGGGCGTCTGCCATCCGTCCTGCAGTACACGGGGGTGTCTGCCATCCGTCCTGCAGTACTCGGGGTGTCTGCCATCCCTCCTGCAGTACGCGGAGGTGTCTGCCATCCCTCCTGCAGTACTCGTGAGGTGTCTGCCATTCGTCCTGCAGTACTCGGGGGGTGTCTGCCATCCATCCTGCAGTACTCAGCGGGGTGTCTGCCATCCATCCTGCAGTACTCAGCGGGGTGTCTGCCATCCCTCCTGCAGTACTCGGGGGTGTCTGCCATCCCTCCTGCAGTACTCGGGGGTGTCTGCCATCCCTCCTGCAGTACTCGGGGGTGTCTGCCATCCCTCCTGCAGTACTCGGGGGTGTCTGCCATCCCTCCTGCAGTACTCGGGGGTGTCTGCCATCCCTCCTGCAGTACTTGGGGGTGTCTGCCATCCCTCCTGCAGTACTCGGGGGTGTCTGCCATCCCTCCTGCAGTACTCGGGGGTGTCTGCAATCCATCCTGCAGTACTCGGGGGTGTCTGCCATCCCTCTTGCAGTACTCGGGGGTGTCTGCCATCCCTCTTGCAGTACTCGGGGGCTGTCTGCCATTCGTCCTGCAGTACTTGGGGGCGTCTGCCATCCGTGCTACAGTACACGGGGGTGTCTGCCATCCGTCCTGCAGTACTCGGGGTGTCTGCCATCCCTCCTGCAGTACGCGGAGGTGTCTGCCATCCCTCCTGCAGTACTCGTGAGGTGTCTGCCATTCGTCCTGCAGTACTCGGGGGGTGTCTGCCATCCATCCTGCAGTACTCAGCGGGGTGTCTGCCATCCATCCTGCAGTACTCAGCGGGGTGTCTGCCATCAATCCTGCAGTACTCGGGGGTGTCTGCCATCCCTCCTGCAGTACGCGGGGGTGTCTGCCATCCCTCCTGCAGTACTCGGGGGATGTCTGCCATCCATCCTGCAGTACTCGGGAGTGTCTGCAATCCATCCTGCAGTACTCGGGGGTGTCTTCCATCCCTCCTGCAGTACTTGGAGGTGTCTGTCATCCCTCCTGCAGTACTCGGGGGTGTCTGCCATCCCTCCTGCAGTACTCGGGGTGTCTGCCATCCCTCCTGCAGTACGCGGAGGTGTCTGCCATCCCTCCTGCAGTACGCGGAGGTGTCTGCCATCCCTCCTGCAGCAATCGGAGGTGTCTGCCATCCCTCCTGCCGTACTCGGAGGTGTCTGCCATCCCTCCTGCAGTACTCGGGGGTGTCTGCCATCTCTCCTGCAGTAATCGGGGGTGTCTGCCATCCCTCCTGCAGTAATCGGAGGTGTCTGCCATCCCTCCTGCAGTACTCAGCGGGGTGTCTGCCATCCATCCTGCAGTACTCAGCGGGGTGTCTGCCATCCATCCTGCAGTACTCGGGGGTGTCTGCCATCCCTCCTGCAGTACGCGGGGGTGTCTGCCATCCCTCCTGCAGTACGCGGGGGTGTCTGCCATCCATCCTGCAGTACTCGGGAGTGTCTGCAATCCATCCTACAGTACTCGGGGGTGTCTGCCATCCCTCCTGCAGTACTCGGGGGTGTCTGCCATCCCTCCTGCAGTACTCGGGGGTGTCTGCCATCCCTCCTGCAGTACTTGGAGGTGTCTGTCATCCCTCCTGCAGTACTCGGGGGTGTCTGCCATCCCTCCTGCAGTACTTGGGGTGTCTGCCATCCCTCCTGCAGTACTCGGGGTGTCTGCCATCCCTCCTGCAGTACGCGGAGGTGTCTGCCATCCCTCCTGCAGTACACGGAGGTGTCTGCCATCTCTCCTGCAGTAATCGGAGGTGTCTGCCATCCCTCCTGCAGTAATCGGAGGTGTCTGCCATCCCTCCTGCAGTAATCGGAGGTGTCTGTCATCCCTCCTGCAGTACTCGGGGGTGTCTGCCATCCCTCCTGCAGTACTCGGGGGTGTCTGCCATCCCTCTTGCAGTACTCGGGGGCTGTCTGCCATTCGTCCTGCAGTACTTGGGGGCGTCTGCCATCCGTGCTACAGTACTCGGGGTGTCTGCCATCCCTCCTGCAGTACTCGGGGGTGTCTGCCATCCCTCTTGCAGTACTCGGGGGCTGTCTGCCATTCGTCCTGCAGTACTTGGGGGTGTCTGCCATCCGTGCTACAGTACACGGGGGTGTCTGCCATCCGTCCTGCAGTACTCGGGGTGTCTGCCATCCCTCCTGCAGTACGCGGAGGTGTCTGCCATCCCTCCTGCAGTACTCGTGAGGTGTCTGCCATTCGTCCTGCAGTACTCGGGGGGTGTCTGCCATCCATCCTGCAGTACTCAGCGGGGTGTCTGCCATCCATCCTGCAGTACTCAGCGGGGTGTCTGCCATCAATCCTGCAGTACTCGGGGGTGTCTGCCATCCCTCCTGCAGTACGCGGGGGTGTCTGCCATCCCTCCTGCAGTACTCGGGGGATGTCTGCCATCCATCCTGCAGTACTCGGGAGTGTCTGCAATCCATCCTGCAGTACTCGGGGGTGTCTTCCATCCCTCCTGCAGTACTTGGAGGTGTCTGTCATCCCTCCTGCAGTACTCGGGGGTGTCTGCCATCCCTCCTGCAGTACTCGGGGTGTCTGCCATCCCTCCTGCAGTACGCGGAGGTGTCTGCCATCCCTCCTGCAGTACGCGGAGGTGTCTGCCATCCCTCCTGCAGCAATCGGAGGTGTCTGCCATCCCTCCTGCCGTACTCGGAGGTGTCTGCCATCCCTCCTGCAGTACTCGGGGGTGTCTGCCATCTCTCCTGCAGTAATCGGGGGTGTCTGCCATCCCTCCTGCAGTAATCGGAGGTGTCTGCCATCCCTCCTGCAGTACTCGGGGGGTGTCTGCCATCCATCCTGCAGTACTCAGCGGGGTGTCTGCCATCCATCCTGCAGTACTCGGGGGTGTCTGCCATCCCTCCTGCAGTACGCGGGGGTGTCTGCCATCCCTCCTGCAGTACGCGGGGGTGTCTGCCATCCATCCTGCAGTACTCGGGAGTGTCTGCAATCCATCCTGCAGTACTCGGGGGTGTCTGCCATCCCTCCTGCAGTACTCGGGGGTGTCTGCCATCCCTCCTGCAGTACTCGGGGGTGTCTGCCATCCCTACTGCAGTACTTGGAGGTGTCTGTCATCCCTCCTGCAGTACTCGGGGGTGTCTGCCATCCCTCCTGCAGTACTCGGGGTGTCTGCCATCCCTCCTGCAGTACTCGGGGTGTCTGCCATCCCTCCTGCAGTACGCGGAGGTGTCTGCCATCCCTCCTGCAGTACACGGAGGTGTCTGCCATCCCTCCTGCAGTAATCGGAGGTGTCTGTCATCCCTCCTGCAGTAATCGGAGGTGTCTGTCATCCCTCCTGCAGTACTCGGGGGTGTCTGCCATCCCTCTTGCAGTACTCGGGGGTGTCTGCCATCCCTCTTGCAGTACTCGGGGGCTGTCTGCCATTCGTCCTGCAGTACTTGGGGGCGTCTGCCATCCGTGCTACAGTACACGGGGGTGTCTGCCATCCGTCCTGCAGTACTCGGGGTGTCTGCCATCCCTCCTGCAGTACGCGGAGGTGTCTGCCATCCCTCCTGCAGTACTCGTGAGGTGTCTGCCATTCGTCCTGCAGTACTCGGGGGGTGTCTGCCATCCATCCTGCAGTACTCAGCGGGGTGTCTGCCATCCATCCTGCAGTACTCAGCGGGGTGTCTGCCATCAATCCTGCAGTACTCGGGGGTGTCTGCCATCCCTCCTGCAGTACGCGGGGGTGTCTGCCATCCCTCCTGCAGTACTCGGGGGATGTCTGCCATCCATCCTGCAGTACTCGGGAGTGTCTTCCATCCCTCCTGCAGTACTTGGAGGTGTCTGTCATCCCTCCTGCAGTACTCGGGGGTGTCTGCCATCCCTCCTGCAGTACTCGGGGTGTCTGCCATCCCTCCTGCAGTACGCGGAGGTGTCTGCCATCCCTCCTGCAGTACGCGGAGGTGTCTGCCATCCCTCCTGCAGCAATCGGAGGTGTCTGCCATCCCTCCTGCCGTACTCGGAGGTGTCTGCCATCCCTCCTGCAGTACTCGGGGGTGTCTGCCATCTCTCCTGCAGTAATCGGGGGTGTCTGCCATCCCTCCTGCAGTAATCGGAGGTGTCTGCCATCCCTCCTGCAGTACTCAGCGGGGTGTCTGCCATCCATCCTGCAGTACTCAGCGGGGTGTCTGCCATCCATCCTGCAGTACTCGGGGGTGTCTGCCATCCCTCCTGCAGTACTCGGGGGTGTCTGCCATCCATCCTGCAGTACTCGGGGGTGTCTGCCATCCCTCCTGCAGTACGCGGGGGTGTCTGCCATCCCTCCTGCAGTACGCGGGGGTGTCTGCCATCCCTCCTGCAGTACTCGGGAGTGTCTGCCATCCATCCTGCAGTACTCGGGAGTGTCTGCAATCCATCCTGCAGTACTCGGGGGTGTCTGCCATCCCTCCTGCAGTACTCGGGGGTGTCTGCCATCCCTCCTGCAGTACTCGGGGGTGTCTGCCATCCCTCCTGCAGTACTTGGAGGTGTCTGTCATCCCTCCTGCAGTACTCGGGGGTGTCTGCCATCCCTCCTGCAGTACTCGGGGTGTCTGCCATCCCTCCTGCAGTACTCGGGGTGTCTGCCATCCCTCCTGCAGTACGCGGAGGTGTCTGCCATCCCTCCTGCAGTACACGGAGGTGTCTGCCATCTCTCCTGCAGTAATCGGAGGTGTCTGCCATCCCTCCTGCAGTAATCGGAGGTGTCTGCAATCCATCCTGCAGTACTCGGGGGTGTCTGCCATCCCTCCTGCAGTACTCGGGGGTGTCTGCCATCCCTCCTGCAGTACTTGGAGGTGTCTGTCATCCCTCCTGCAGTACTCGGGGGTGTCTGCCATCCCTCCTGCAGTACTCGGGGGTGTCTGCCATCTCTCCTGCAGTAATCGGAGGTGTCTGCCATCCCTCCTGCAGTAATCGGAGGTGTCTGCAATCCATCCTGCAGTACTCGGGGGTGTCTGCCATCCCTCCTGCAGTACTCGGGGGTGTCTGCCATCCCTCCTGCAGTACTTGGAGGTGTCTGCCATCCCTCCTGCAGTACTCGGGGTGTCTGCCATCCCTCCTGCAGTACGCGGAGGTGTCTGCCATCCCTCCTGCAGTACACGGAGGTGTCTGCCATCTCTCCTGCAGTAATCGGAGGTGTCTGCCATCCCTCCTGCAGTAATCGGAGGTGTCTGCCATCCCTCCTGCAGTAATCGGAGGTGTCTGCCATCCCTCCTGCAGTAATCGGAGGTGTCTGCCATCCCTCCTGCAGTAATCGGAGGTGTCTGCCATCTCTCCTGCAGTAATCGGAGGTGTCTGCCATCCCTCCTGCAGTAATCGGAGGTGTCTGCCATCCCTCCTGCAGTAATCGGAGGTGTCTGCCATCCCTCCTGCAGTACACGGAGGTGTCTGCCATCCCTCCTGCAGTAATCGGAGGTGTCTGCCATCCCTCCTGCAGTACTCGGGGGTGTCTGCCATCTCTCCTGCAGTACTCGGGGGTGTCTGCCATCTCTCCTGCAGTAATCGGAGGTGTCTGCCATCCCTCCTGCAGTAATCGGAGGTGTCTGCCATCCCTCCTGCAGTACTCGGGGGTGTCTGCCATCTCTCCTGCAGTAATCGGAGGTGTCTGCCATCCCTCTTGCCGTACTCGGAGGTGTCTGCCATCCCTCCTGCAGTACTCGGGGGTGTCTGCGATACCTCCTGCAGTACTCGGGGGTGTCTGCCATCCCTCCTGCAGTACTCGGGGGTGTCTGCCATCTCTCCTGCAGTACTCGGGGGTGTCTGCAATCCATCCTGTAGTACTCGGGGGTGTCTGCCATCCCTCTTGCAGTACTCGGGGGTGTCTGCCATCCCTCTTGCAGTACTCGGGGGCTGTCTGCCATTCGTCCTGCAGTACTTGGGGGCGTCTGCCATCCGTCCTGCAGTACTCGGGGTGTCTGCCATCCCTCCTGCAGTACGCGGAGGTGTCTGCCATCCCTCCTGCAGTACTCGTGAGGTGTCTGCCATTCGTCCTGCAGTACTCGGGGGGTGTCTGCCATCCATCCTGCAGTACTCAGTGGGGTGTCTGCCATCTATCCTGCAGTACTCAGCGGGGTGTCTGCCATCAATCCTGCAGTACTCGGGGGTGTCTGCCATCCCTCCTGCAGTACGCGTAGGTGTCTGCCATCCCTCCTGCAGTACTCAGTGGGGTGTCTGCCATCCCTCCTGCAGTACTCGGGGGATGTCTGCCATCCATCCTGCAGTACTCGGGAGTGTCTACAATCCATCCTGCAGTACTCGGGGGTGTCTGCCATCCCTCCTGCAGTACTTGGAGGTGTCTGTCATCCCTCCTGCAGTACTCGGGGGTGTCTGCCATCCCTCCTGCAGTACTCGGGGTGTCTGCCATCCCTCCTGCAGTACGCGGAGGTGTCTGCCATCCATCCTGCAGTACGCGGAGGTGTCTGCCATCTCTCCTGCAGTAATCGGAGGTGTCTGCCATCCCTCCTGCCGTACTCAGAGGTGTCTGCCATCCCTCCTGCAGTACTCGGGGGTGTCTGCCATCTCTCCTGCAGTAATCGGGGGTGTCTGCCATCCATCCTGCAGTACTCGGGGGTGTCTGCCATCCATCCTGCAGTACTCTGGGGTGTCTGCCAGCCCTCCTGCAGTACTCGGGGGTGTCGGCCATCCGGTGTTTTCAATTCAATTCAAAGAAGCTTTATTGGCAGGACTAAATACACATTAGTTTTGCCAAAGCAAGTGTACAGAAGGGAATGGGGATAGGGACTGTAGGGATGTTCTGTAGGGGTTGTAGGAAAGGTGGATGGGGCAGATCCAGGATGAGGCTATAGAAGTCCATGGCATAGGGAAGGTGGATGGGGGGATGGGGCATATCCAGGGTGGGTGCCATAGAAGTCCATGGCATATCATAGTTCTCTTTCTCGCAGTCTATGACATTCGCTCACATATTGCGCTGCTATCTCCACTGCTCTCTCTTCTTCCCCCAGCAGGATATATGTTTTCTCTTCCTCCTTCATGGTGGTGAAATCCGGGAAGAGATGTGAGAGTCTCCTGAAGTGAGTGTCCCTCACTGCTGAGTACTTGGAGCAGTGTAGCAGGAAGTGGGTCTCATCCTCCAGGGCCTCCTGGTCACAGTGTTGGCACAGTCTTTCCTCCCTGGGCTTGTAGCTCTGCCTGTGTCGGCCGGATTCGATGGCCAGACTGTGGGCACTGAGTCTATACCGGCTCAGGATCTTGCGGTCTCTGGGGTCTGGTGTATTTTGTATACTTCTTTATGTGTCTTTATGTATTGTTATTTATATGTCTGTCTTTATCTGCAGTATCTTTATGTATTGTCATGTATCTTTGAGTTTTTGTGCTTTTATCCTAAGTCATGTTACAAGGCTCGTTAAAGGGTCGACATTCACTTTTAGGATCACTACTTCCTATTGTTGGCGCTAGAGTTCTAGCCCTCTCCCTCTCTGAAGAGACAATTCACGTATTTATGGTATGTATTTATGCATTACTACGTACAGTATGTGCAGTGTCTTTTTGTATTTTATGTAATAATAATCTTTATTTTTCTATAGCGCTAACATATTCCGCAGCGCTTTACAGTTTTGCACACATTATCATCGCTCTCCCTGATGGAGCTCACAATCTAAATTCCCTATCAGTATGTCTTTGGAATGTGGAGGAAACCGGAGAACCCGAAGGAAACCCACGCAAACTCCTTGCAGATGTTGTCCTTGGTGGGATTCGAGCCCAGGACCCCAGCGCTGCAATGCTAACCACTGAGCCACCATGCGGCCCATGTACTGTATGTATTTTAATGTACTTGATCTTTATCTATTTCTGCTTCTTTATGTAACTTTATGTACAGTATCTTTATATATTTTATACATTTATACATTTTATGCTTCTTTAAGTGTCTATGTATTGTTATTTATATTAATGCACTGTCCTCCCTCCCCCACTGCATCTAGCTCACTCTCTGATTTTGAACCAGTCACAGAAGAAGAAGTAAGCAGGCTCCTTGCATCTTCTCGCCCAACCACTTGCACCAGTGACCCATTTCCGTCACATCTCCTCCAGTCCCTTTCCCCTGCTGTCACCCCTCACCTAACTAAAATATTTAACCTCTCTCTCTTCTGCTATCTTTCCCTCCTCATTTAAGCATGCCATCATACATCCACTACTTAAAAAACCATCCCTCGACCAAAACTGTGCCGCTAACTATAGACCTGTCTCTAATCTTCCCTTCATCTCTAAACTCCTGGAACGCCTGGTCCACTCCCGTCTTATCCGCTATCTCTCAGAAAACTCTCTTCTTGACCCTCTCCAATCCGGTTTCCGCTCTTTACACTCCACTGAAACTGCCCTCACTAAAGTCTCTAATGATCTACTAGCAGCTAAATCAAATGGTCACTACTCCATGCTAATTCTCTTGGATCTCTCTGCAGCATCCGACACTGTGGATCACCAGCTCCTCCTCACTATGCTCCGTTCCATTGGCCTCAAGGACACCGTTCTCTCCTGGTTCTCCTCCTATCTCTCTGACCGCTCCTTTACTGTATCTTTTGCCGGTTCCTCCTCTCATCTTCCCCTTACTGTTGGGGTTCCTCAAGGATCGGTTCTAGGCCCCCTCCTCTTCTCCTTGTACACTGCCCCTATTGGTCAAACAATCAGTAGATTTGATTTCCAGTACCATCTCTATGCTGATGACACCCAATTATACGCTTCTTCTCCTGACATCACGCCAGCCTTTCTAGAAAACACCGGCGATTGTCTAAACGCTGTGTCTAATATCATGTCCTCACTATATCTGAAACTGAACCTGTCAAAGACTGAACTCCTGGTGTTTCCTCCCTCTACTAATGTACCTATACCCGACATTGCCATTTCTGTGTGTGGTTCCACTATTACTCCCCAGCAACATGCCCGCTGTCTTGGGATCATACTTGACTCCGAGCTTTCCTTCGCCCCCCACATTCGATCACTGGCTCGCTCTTGTCATCTGCACCTCAAAAACATTTCTAGAATTCGAACTTTTCTTACTTTTGACTCTGCAAAAACTCTTACTGTTTCTCTTATTAATTCTCGTCTCGACTATTGTAACTCTCTTCTAATCGGTCTCCCTCTTACCAAACTCTCCCCTCTCCAATCTGTCTTGAATGCTGCAGCCAGGATCATATTCCTCGCCAATCGATACACCGATGCCTCTACCTTGTGCCAGTCATTACACTGGCTACCCATCCACTCCAGAATTCAGTATAAACTTATTACCCTCACCCACAAAGCCCTCCATGGCTCAGCACCACCCTACATCTCCTCCCTTGTTTCAGTATACCACCCTACCCGCGCCCTCCGTTCTGCTGATGACCTGAGGTTAGCATCCTCAATAATCAGAACCTCCCACTCCCGTCTCCAAGACTTTACACGTGCTGCGCCAATTCTTTGGAATGCACTTCCCAGGTCAATACGATTAGTCCCTAATCCCCACAATTTTAAGCGTGCCCTGAAAACACACTTATTCAGACTGGCCTACCGCCTCAACACATTAACCTAATCTATCCCTGTGTGGCACAGCCAAAAGTTTTACCATAACCAGGTTCCCCGCATCATGTTCCCACATGCTTTATGCATCCATTAGCCCTCTGTGTCTGTACTGTCACACACTTAACATTATGGCTGGTCCATACAATCAGAGCAACTGTTACCACCCACCTTTCGTGTCTACCTCTTTCCTCATAGACTGTAAGCTTGCGAGCAGGGCCCTCATTCCTCTTGGTATCTGTTATGATCTATGTGATTATTGTTATGCTGTAATGTCTATTGTCTGTACAAATCCCCTCTGAAATGTAAAGTGCTGCGGAATATGTCGGGGCTATAGAAATAAAATTCATTATTATTATTTATTAATGTGTCTTTATATACAGTATGTGTATGTATTGTCATGTATATATCTATTTATAGACTCTTTATGCATTTTTATGTGTTGTTATGGATATTTGTGTATCTTAATGTACTGTATCTATGTATTTCTACACAATTTTATGTTTCTTTATGTATCATTATTTATATTTCTGTACCTTATTATACTGTATCTTTACGTATTTCTACGTATCTTTATGTCTCTTTATGTATATTTATGTGTCTTTATGTATCTTTGCATCTGTAGGTTTATGTATCTTCATGTACTTTATCTTTATGTCTTTCATTGCATCTTTATCTCTCTTTATGTATCATTATATGTCTTTCTGTGCGGAGTATTTTTGCATTTTTTGTACCTTTACGACTTTCTACGCAGCTTTGCGTCTTTATGCCTTTTTGTGTCCTCATGTATCTTTGTCTGTACGGATATTATTTATGTATCTTGATGTACTTTTCTGTGTCTTTATTTCATCAGAATGTATAAATTCCACTCGGCCGCTTGATCTAGTCCGTCTTCTATCATCAGCATAAAGCACATTGCCAAAATAAATCATCTGTTTCCCTTGAAAATAGAGTAAGAGACGTCCTGTGGAGACTGAATATCAATGACCCGGGGAGCAGACGCAGCGAGTTTTACTACATCGGATCATTTATCCTGAGAAACGAGGGGCAAATAAAAAGTCGCACATGAACGTTTCCGTTTTTTTTTCCTCCCCTTCTTCCAAGAGCCATAACTTTTTTTACTTTTTTATTTTTCCATCCACATAGACATATGAGGGCTCGTTTTTTTTGTTTTGCGAGACCAGTTGAACTTTTGAACTGAATCATTAATTTTACCACAATATACTACTGGAAAACGGGAAAAAAAATTCCAAGTGGAGAGAAATTGTGAACAAAAAACAGCAATTCTGACATTATTTTTTTGGGAATTGTTTTTACGGTGTACATTTTGTGGTACAAATGACAGCACAATATGAATCTCCTCGTCAATACGATTACGGCGATACCAAACATGTCCAGTTTTTTTTATTTCTGTTGTTATTTAATATGATTTTTCGTGTGAATTTTTGTTTTACTTTATTTTTTATTATTTATTCTTTGTGTTACTATTGCTTTTACACATGTATTTTTTTTTTTAAATATTTCATCTGTAACTGGAGCTGGCATAGGATACCCGGTAGATGTCCGTGAATCGTGGTCTCAGTATGAACCACCATCCAAGGATCGGCCGTGGGTCTCCTGACCCTAATGGGCATGCATGAGGCTGTTGAGTTTGGGTGAGGAAAACTTTGGCCAATCTTGGACCATATTTCACAGGCAACTAAATTTGTCCTTAAAGGGTAAAACGGCCCCAACAAGTGATGACTGTCACCCTCAGGGCTGTCCTGGGTTTAAGTAGACTCAACAGCGTAGTTGGGGTCACTTCTCACAAACAAGCCATGAGATGGGATAGTCAGGAGACCAAGGTCAGAAGCCTGGAGGGTACGTCATAAACAGAAGAGAGAGACAAAGGTGTAGTCAGGTAACGTTCCGAGGTCAGAATACCGGGAGGATAGCAGCTCAGAGCAGAGCGGATGGTCAGAACAAGCTCCAAGGCAGGAACGCTGGGTGCGGAATGATCAGTAGGGCAGAAATTGTCTAGTACCATTTCTGCCTTCTCCCCTTGGTTCCGAGACATAGCTCTAAAAAGTCACACCCCCATTCCATTACTGCACGATACACTCTAGAACAATTGTTCTAGGGTATTGTAAAAACACAGTTCTTTTGAAAAATTGCCATAAAAAAGGCATATCTGGGGTCTTTAAGGGGTTAATATATAAAGAAATTACACCTCTATTTTTCTGTGTAAACAACATATTGGGGACATACTGTATATCTCAGGATGGAGAACATATGTACCAAGATGGGGAACATATATACCAGGATGGCCTCATGATTGGGGGCATATATACCAGGATGGGGAAGATATGTACCAGGATGGGGGACATATATACAAAGATGGAGGCATATATACCAGGATATCCTCATGATTGGAGGCATATATACCAGGATGGCCTCATGATTGGGGGCATATATACCGGGATGGCCTCATGATTGGGGCATATATACCAGGATGGGCTCAGGATTCGGGGCATATATACCAGGATGGGGAACATATGTACCAGGATGGGGGTCATATATACCAAGATGGGGGCATATATACCAGGATGTCCTCATGATTGGGGGCATATATACCAGGATGGGCTCAGAATTGGGGGAATATACCAGGATGGGCTCAGGATTGGGGGCATATACCAGGATGGGCTCAGGATTGGGGTCATATATACCAGGATGGGCTCAGGATTGGGGGCATATATACCAGGATGGGGAACATATGTACCAGGGTGGGGGACATATATACAAAGATGGGGGCATATATACCAGGATATCCTCATGATTGGAGGCATATATACCAGGATGGCCTCATGATTGGGGGCATATATACCGGGATGGCCTCATGATTGGGGCATATATACCAGGATGGGCTCAGGATTGGGGGCATAATATACCAGGATGGGGAACATATGTATCCGGATGGGCTCAGGATTGGAAATAAATATACCAGGATGGAGGATATATATACCAAGATGGGGCATATATACCAGGATTGGGAACATATATACTGGGATGGGAGACAAATATACCAAGATGGGGGCATATATACCAGGATGGCCTCATAATTGGGGGCATATACACCAGGATGGCCTCACGATTGGGGGGCATGTATACCAGGGTGAGCTCAGGATTGGAGGCATATATACCAGGATGGGCTCAGGATTGGGGGCATGTATACCAGGTTGGGGGACATATATCCCAGGATGGACGCAGGATTGGGGGCATATATAGCAAGATGGAGAACACATATACCAGGATGGGCTCAGGATTGGGGCCATATATACCAGGATGGGCTCACAATTGCAGACATATATACCAGAGAGGCAAAAGCAGCCAACTGTAGAAAAAGCAAAAAAGAGTTTTCTTTTTAATTTTTCTAATTTTTAACAATCAATCAAAGCAGCTTCTAGAAGTCACCATGGAGGTTGTGTACTAAGGCTAAGGATCCAAAAAGCAGAATCAGGTGCTTTAGTCTTTAGAAGCCCTGGTCCTGAGTGATGACTGGGATGAGTGATGTCAGCACTCGCAGGATAGACTATTTTCTTCAGATTTGAATCAACCGGCCATGAAAACCCATCAATTGATGGTAAAGGTTAGCATCTGTTAAATATTAATAATCCCTAATGTCAGCAGGAAGGGGGTAGAGAATTGTAAAAATAATCGGGTGGGGATCATTTACAGGGGTCATTTACATTACAGTCACCTCCAGAGCACAGAATAATTTATAATAAATGACACTGAGGGTGTATTTACTAAGACCCCACTGATAACAAGGGGTCTCAATAGCCGGACAGGGGTCTCCAAGCTAGTGTGAATGGATTGGTTGTGAGCATGTGCAGTGAAGAGAGTGTTGGTTGCACATGCTCATTATCGCTCCATCCAGAGAGAGCCTTTTAGAATCTTGAGACCCCTGTTCTTGTAAAGGTATGGTTCCCGCATTGAGAACCCCAGAAATCATATATTTTTTACCTATTCTGTGGTATTATGGGATGAGCCCTTTAATAGGGACGTGTTATATTAACTCTTGTCCCCCTGGAATTATTTTTCCTTCCAGGGCATTTTACTAGTGTTTAGCTCCTCATTATAGACCTCCATCCACTCACTGGGGGGGCAGAGGGTCTTCCTTTCTGGTCTATGAATGACTTAGATTTATAGGTTTCATGTAATACTTCATTTCTTCTGTGGAGGAGCTGCAGGGAAATGCAACAGTCGGTATCAGGTTCCTGTTCGGGATCGCTGCAGGTCCTTATATTTAGCAAACAAGAAGGTATCGACCCCCTTAATCTCTGCTCTTTTTTAGTTGTGTGTTTTGTTTTCTCCGCCCCTGGCAATGTGTTCACCCCAGCAGACACCGCGGGTTAATTTATCACTGCGAGACGAGGAGGCGGCTTTATTATAGGTTACCTGTGATTTAATCTGTAAGCTTTCTCCATCTGCAATGATTAAGTGCGTGTTAACGAGTCCGAGGCAGCGACGCGCGTTACATTGTGTAATTATCTGCTTCTTACAGAACGCTGCAGTGTTACAGATTTACAGGAATAACTCACAACTTGTGGTTCTCTGGATGGAAAACAAAAGTCCGTCTGCTCTAAGG